>NC_082671.1:60570370-60875185 GCF_025265405.1 Mesoplodon densirostris
TCAGGAGAGTGGCCTTCATCTGAGATAGAAGGAATGACCCTCCAGAGCAGAGGCAGGATGGACACGCTGGGGCAGCTGGGGGCCAGGACAGCGTGGTTGAGGGGCCGGGTTAGGAAAGGGGAGGGGGAGGGGATCAAGTTTCATTCTGGAGGACGTGCTGGCTGGAGGAGCCTGATGTTGGAAGGAGAAATTGGAGGGTCTGAGGGGTGGGTCCACCCAAGGGGGTCACTTGGGGCAGGTCTGTCGAGGGGTGAGGTGGTGGCTGTGGAGGCTGGGTGTGTGGGCTCAGGAAGAGGGTGTCCCTTGGAAGAGGCTAGCCTCCCTTGGTGACACCTGTAGCACGCACACCCCCCGCCAGGGAGGAGCGTGGGCCAGTGGAGGGCAGTGCACAGGGCACATGGAGGCCAGAGTGATGTCCCTTCAGGGTGGCAAGTCTGCATGCCCTGTGCCCTTGTGTGCTGTGGACCCCGAGCTCAGCCTCCACCTGGACTGGTTGCAGCCTCGAGGCCAGGCACGGTCCAGATTTCTCATGCTGCTCCATCATCCTGACGCCCTGTGGTTTGGCCCCTGAGTTTTGCCCCTTTCACAAAGGCTGTGTTGTCAAGTGCCTAGGGCAAAACACACCCCTCACCCTCACACCTGGAGCCCTGAGCCCCTCTTCCCAGGTTAACCCTTCACTGCTCAGCCAGGGGCTGAGGGCACCAGAGGGATTTCCTGCCTGTGTGCGCAAGTGTGGCACCCACATCCCCGCAGGCCTTGCCCCTGCTGGTCTCCTTTGGACCGGCCGTGGGTCCTCCCAGGCCTGGGCCCTACTCGCAATATCGTTCCCCACATTGGGGGAGTGCCTGGGGGGGGTACGGGGGGAGCAGGGCCTGACCCTGGTGGAGGAGGTATTGGGGGCATGCTGCTGGGGAGGGCAGCCAGGCAGGGAGCCAGTGGGCCACGGCCGAGGAGACCTGGGGAGGAGACCTGGGATAGGCCCGGAGAGATGGTTGGGGTGTGGTCACTGAGCACCTGGAAAGCCGTGTCCTGAGGCAGAGTGGGGCTGGAGGGGGTCTGATTATTATTATTAACACAGACCTCTTTTTATTTAGACAAGTAGTATGTAAATATATCCTTCTCAAATTTTTTTCCAAAACTGGCAAATGAAGTTGCTTTGCTGTCCCAGCATGGCCCACCCACCTTCATCAGCACCATGGTTTTTCAGGGTCCTCTGGTTGCATGCTGGGTGGTTGCCAAATTTTCACTATAATGAACTGTGCTGAGAAGTATCCTTGGACTAGTCCTCCCTGTGGGTACACATGGGTGTTTATCCAGGAGAGGATACAATAGCAAGCCTTGCTGAGTGCTACAGTGTAACAGGCTCTCCCAATGCTTTTCCGGCAGGAATAATTTAGTTGTTACAAACCCCTGGGGGAGCTCACCATGACTGTCTCCACTTCACAGATGGGGAAATGAGGCTCAGAGAAATTAAGTAATTTGCCCAAGGTCACACAGCTAGTAAGTAGAATTGCGGGATCGTGTGTATGCATGTTTTTCAGAAAGCAAGTTTAATTTTAATCAAAGTAATATATTTACCTAGTTTAATAAGCAGACAGTACCAAGAGACTTAATGAGAAGCTGTTCCCTGCCCTTTTCTTCCTCTTTTTTTTCTTCTCTTCCTCCTGTTCAGCGCAGCTTGCAGAATCTTTCCCCGACCAAGAATTGAACCCAGGCCCCCGGCAGTGAAAGTACAGAGTCCTAACCACTGGACCCCCAGGGAATTCCCTCTGCCTTTTTTGAGCAGAGGCAAGAGGGGCAGTGTCAGGCATACACACCAAGTGGGCATGTGTGCACTGGGGTGCTGGGCTAGGGGCTGGGAGGCCCGTGTCTGAGGCGGGGCCGTGAGGGCGGGGAGGAGGAGCCTGGAGTTGAGGTTCTCCTGCTCCAGGGTGGCATAGGCCAGCTGGGGTCCCATGGGCTGTTCCTCGCCCCCCAGATGTGGAGCAGAGGAGAGACGAGGAGCCAGGGGTCAGGCTTGTGGTGAGACCACTGTCTCTCCTTTGCTTCCTAGAGGATCTCCATGCTGGCCTGGAGCAGAGACTGAGCTGGACTACTGGAGCCTGGGTGAGTGAGGGCTGGGCACCGCCTGGGGAAGGCAGGGGGGCCACAGCCACGCAGTGAAGGCGTCTGGTGTCCCTGAGACTCTGGTCCGGTCGGGCCCGGTGTGCAAACGTCTGCCCGAACCCAGGTGCCCTAGCTGTGGGGTCTGCTGCCAGGCCCCCCAGTTCTCTGATGGGGGCCAGGATTTGCTTGGGAGGGGTGGGCTCTGCTGTGAGACTGGGGCTGTGTTTGGGCGCTGACTGCAGTGCTGGAATCTGGAACGTTAGGGCCGGGAATTTGGGCTGGGGGAGGGGGCGCCTGGCCAGACGCCTTCCTGGCCAGCAGCAGGCTGGAGTTAGTGCGACTTCTTGGAAGTGCACCTCCGGGCTTCGGCCAGGAAGAGGCGTCTGATGCCCCTGAGGAAATCCCCGCTGGCCCGGTGAGCAAGTGGGGGGTCCCAGGCTGCCTTCAAAACAGGAAGCGCCCGTTCCAGGAATGCCAGCCGCAGGAAGTTTTGCCGGCTGTGCCTGGCACCTCCCGCGAGGCCGGCCTGAGCGCTGCCTCTGGTCAGGTGGTTCACCCTTTGCTCCTGTGGGCCTGGCCAGGCAGGTCACCTGAGGCTTTGTTTGTCCCGGAAGTGGAGGGAGCTGCTGCCTATCATTGTCACCCAGGTCCCTCCTGCCAGACCGTGTGACCTGGGCTCAGCGTGAGGGGCCCCTGGAACCCTCAGACTTGAGGCTCACTCTGCCCACCACCCAGAGGGGTCCTGGGGCAGGGGGTCCTGGGGCAGGGAGCCCAGGTCTGGCCCTGGCCTGCTTGAGGCGGGGCGGGGCGGGGGCAGCAGCACAGTATCTGGGCCAGTGTTACTGTCAGCAGAAAGACCTGGTCCTGCTCCGTGACCGCACACATGGCTTTCATGGAGCACTCCTGGTGTGCCAGCCCTGGGGCCCCTGGGGCCAAGGACAGGGCTGGGCTTCTGCCCCAGGGGCTCAGTCAAGTGGACATCAACCAGAGGGAGGCCAGAGCATTCTTCTTTTTTTTTTTTTTTTTTTTGCGGTTCGCGGGTCTCTCACTGTTGTGGCCTCTCCCGTTGCGGAGCACAGGCTCCGGACGCGCAGGCTCAGCGGCCATGGCTCACGGGCCCAGCCGCTCCACGGCATGTGGGATCTTCCCTGACTGGGGCACGAACCCGTGTCCCCCGCATCGGCAGGCGCACTCTCAACCACTGCGCCACCAGGGAAGCCCCAGAGCATTCTTTTTTATGCACTGTGACCCTCCGATCTCCTGGGTCCTGTCACGTCTGTGAGCTACCAGGACTGAGGCAGGGCTCAGGGTCACAGCAGAGCTCTTTCAGAAGTGGGGGGGGCGCCCAGGAGTTCCCCCGCTTGGTCGATTCTGGGTTCAAGTCCTAGGCGCGCTGCCGGCCGGCAGAGGGGCCTGGACACGGGTCCATCGGGGACCAGGGGGCCAGCTTCCATGGGTGGCCTGGGCTCGGGCGGCTCCAGCTCCGGCCGCGGCTCCGCCCCCGCCCGTCCGTCCGCACCCGCAGGTCCGCCCCCGCCCGCCCGCTCCCTCCCGGGGCTCCGGGAACATTCCATTCATTCCCCGCTTGCCGCGGCGGCCCGTGGCCGGAGCCGCAGCCGCCGCCAAAGCCGAGCGGGACCAGAGTCGCGGCGGGGACTCGGGTGAGCGGGGCCGGGGCGGGGGTGGGTAGGGCCAGCCTGGGCTCGAGGCCTTGGGGCCAGGACGCCCCCCGCCTCCGCGGCGCCGGGGAGCGGACTTTGCGCCGCGGCGGGCGAGCCAGCGAGCGCGGGGGCGGGGCGGCCGGGAAGCTGGGGCGGCGGGGGAGGGGCGGCGGGGGGCGGGGCCCTGCAGCCTTGCCCTTCCCCGCCCCCGCTCCCCGAGCCCTGAGCTAAAGTACCAGAGGGTGCCTGAGCGCCCGGGGCTTCTCCTGGCGCGCCCGGTTCTGTGCAGTCCTGGCGTCGCGGGCGTCCCAGCTCCAGCCTGGGGATTTTCTGAACTGCGCCCTCCTCTCCCCTAGACGGCCTCGGTTGCCCGCGGAGCCGAGCGGAGTCTGCGGTGGCAGAGGCCCGCCTCCGCCCAGGATCTGCACGGCCTGCGCGCGGCCCTGTGAACTCTTCCTGTCTTTGGCCAAAGGCACCATCTCCTCCCCAACCTGGTCACCTCGTCTCGGTGCGGCCTGGGGTCACCCTGTCTCCTCATCCCACCGCCTTCTCTTAGGCCATTTTCACCTCCTTCCCAGGTCCCTGCTGTCTCCTGGACACTGTCAAGCCAGCCTGCGGGTGGCTCCTCTCCCAGCGGCTTGTGAGGAGGCCTGTGGGGTCCCCAGGGGCCCGGCAGGAACTGAGCACTCCAGAGCAAGGGGCTTCAGTGCACAGCTGAGGGGCACCTTCCCCAGTCCTGAGACTTGCCCCTTTCAGTGCCCTGTGGTGGTTCTGGGGTGCAGAGGGCTTTGTCACTTGGTTGCTTCTTGGTTACGGTTCCTCGAGGGGCTTGAGGAATGTCGTGGAGACTCAGAACAGAGGGACGCAGTGGGGGATAGAGAACAGCCACAGCCTGGCCGGGGGGCTTCCTAGTGGCTCAGGCAAAGAAGGAAGCTGGCTTGAGGTGAGAATCACAGGGTCCATCCTATTCCAGTCAGCACAGCTTTGCCCAAAGCCAGTGCCCCCCAAAGAAACGTCTCCCCTGGCCAAGGAATGGAGCAGACAGCCTTCTGCCTTCCTGGAGGAGGAGGATGCAGGGCAGGCTGTCAAAGGGGAGGAGAAAAGTAATTGTTTCTTGAGGGGATGAGAGCATTTCCAGGGCGGTGGTGTTTGAGGGGGCCGTGGGGGGCGTGTCAGCTCCTCTGTAGAGGTGCAGCGGCCGTGGGGGGAGTCTGGGAGGCCACCCCCACCGGCCACCCTCTCACAATCTGTGCCTGAGCTCCTCATGACCCTCTGCCGTTGGGGTCAGTCTCCACTCGGCCACGTGGCATGGACAGCTGCCCTAAATGTCCTGCCGGGCACAGGCCCCCTCAGGGACGGTTCCGGCGGGTCCAGGAGTAAGGGCTCACGCACAGATTGTGAGAGGGTGGCCGGTGGGGGTGGCGGCCAAGACCACTTCAGGGGATTCTGATCAGGGTCCCAAGGGCGGCATTCGTGCTGGACCACCCCAAGGTGGGAGGGGCCTCCATGCTGGGGACCCTGAGCCCACCCTTGGCCTTAGCAGCTCGCCCCCATACATCCAGAGACACGCACGGGCGTGCGCACATACGCAGGGACGTGTGTGTGCTCGGATGGACACCTGCACCCTGACGTGGCCTGCCCCGGCCCTGCACGCAGCACACCCCGTGGCCTCCGGGGTCCCCCCTCAGAGACCTGGTTCACCCCAGAACCCCCTCCCAGGACCTGCCTCCGGCGTGCCTGTGTCTGAGGGTCTGCCCTGGGTGGGGCACAGGCAGGGCGGGTGGATTGCTGGGGCCCTCCTGCTGGTTCATCAGGGGAAGGGGGGTTGGAGGGAGGGTCCGGAAGGCTTGGGGAGGGGGTGGGGAGGCAGGCCCACCAGTGGCTCTGCTCCTCCCCGTCAGATTACACCGTGTGTGCCGAGAGTCAGGCATAGAACAGGTGTGTGGCCCACCTGTTTGCATGTTCAGGGCCTGTCGGTCAGCTTGGGTCTGTGCTCTGGAGAGTGTGGTCTGGGGGCAGTGCCTCCCAGACCACTTGGAGCTCTTGGGGTCATGGGGTGTGAGGGTGGGCACATGCGTGAGTGTCTGGGAGACCTTCTGGAGGAGGTGCTGTTTAGCCTTGGAGGTGGGCCTGAAGGTGCTTTGGGAACCTGGGGGCAGAGGCCAGGGCGCAGTCCTCTGGGGGCCTGCACCCAGGCCTGGAGCTGCAGTGCTGGTGGCCTGGCCCGTCAGCGGTTAGGTTACAGGTGCTCCTTCTTGAGGAGGGCCAGGAGATGATCTCCTTGGAGATGAGAGTGGGTGTGTCTGGCCAGATGGGTGGGAAGGCAGGGAAGGGCTTGGGGAGCTCGGGTGGGCTGGGCAGGGTCAGGCACCGGGGGCCTCCTGTGGGTGGGGTGGGTCCTCTAGGCTGGGGCTCCCCTGACCCTCCTCTCTTTCCACAGGGTGCCGGGGGCAATGGCGCTGCAGCTCTGGACCCTGACCCTCCTGGGCCTGGCGGGCACAAGTGCGAGCCTGCGGTCCCGCAAGCTGGACTTCTTCCGCAGCGAAACGGAGCTGAACCACCTGGTGGTGGACGAGGTGTCGGGCGTGGTGTACGTGGGGGCGGTGAACGCGCTCTACCAGCTAAGTGCCGACCTGCAGCTGGAGCAGCGGGCGGCCACGGGCCCGGCCCTGGACAACAAGAAGTGCACGCCGCCCATCGAGGCGAGCCAGTGCCACGAGGCCGTGCAGACTGACAATGTCAACCAGCTCCTGCTGCTCGACGCCCCCCGGAACCGCCTCATCGAGTGTGGCAGCCTCTTCAAGGGCATTTGCGCCCTGCGTTCCCTGAGCAACATCTCCACGCTCCTCTTCTACGAGGACGGCAGTGGCGAGAAGTCCTTCGTGGCCAGCAACGATGAGAGCGTGGCCACCGTGGGGCTGGTGAGCACCACGGGCCCAGGTGGCGAACACGTGCTCTTCGTGGGCAAGGGCAATGGGCCCCACGACAACGGCATCATTGTGAGCACGCGCCTGCTGGACCGGACCGAGGGCAGGGAGGCCTTCGAGGCCTACACGGACCATGCCACCTACAAGGCCGGCTACCTGTCCACAAACACACAGCAGTTCGTGGCTGCCTTCGAGGACGGCCCCTACGTCTTCTTCGTCTTCAACCAGCAGGACAAGCACCCGGCCCGGAACCGCACGCTGCTGGCGCGTATGTGCAAGTACGACCCGTTCTACTACTCCTACCTGGAGGTGGACCTGCGCTGCCTGGGCCCCAGCGACACCCGGGTCCCCGCCTTTGGCACCTGCCTGGCGGCCTCCGTGGCCCGGCCAGGCGCCACTGGGGTGCTCTACACTGTCTTCAGCACAGATGGCCGGGGCGGCGGGGGGCCACGGGCGGGCCTCTGCCTGTTCCCGCTGGACGAGGTCCACAGCAAGATGGAGGCCAGCCGCGACGCCTGCTACACGGGCACCCGGGAGGCGGGCCGGGACACCTTCTACAAGCCCTTCCACGGCGAGATCCAGTGTGGTGGCCACGGGTCGGTACGTGGCCTCAGCGCGGGCTTAGACCACGCGCTTGTGGGTCTGCACGTGGCACTGCTTGCCGTGTCCACGTCCCACCTGCTTGTGAAGGTTGTGTGTGTGTGTGTGTGTGTGGTGTCCCTGCAGACAGGTGAGCGTGAGATGTGGGTGCCGCTTCTCCCAGGTGTCAGCCACGCTGGGCGTTGGGTTTGGGAGCAGTGTGCACATGGGTAGGGGCCCTGCCTGCCTGGGCCAGTCCTGGGGGATGTGTGTAGGGCCACGAGTGCTGGGAGCCGTGGTGGGGAGAGGCCTCGGGCGGGGGTCTGCACCCACCGTTGATGCCGTGGTCCATAGGGTGCCAGCGAGAGTTTCCCGTGTGGCTCGGAGCACCTGCCCTACCCGCTGGGCAGCCGAGACGGACTCTCGGCCATAGCTGTGCTGCACCGTGGAGGCCTGAACCTGACAGCCGTGACAGTGACGACCGAGAATGGCCACACCATCGCCTTCCTGGGCACCTCGGACGGCCGGGTCCTCAAGGTGAGGCCCAGGGCTGGGGCAGGGTGCTTTCCGGAGGGGTCCTCAGTGCACGAGGCCCCCTGCCCTCACCATGCACCTGCCCTCGTGCCCACAGGTGTACCTCGCTCCAGATGGCAGCTCCGCAGAGTATGGCTCTGTCCTTGTGGAGATCAACAAGAGAATCAAGAGGGACCTGGTGCTGGCCGCAGACCTGGCCAGTCTGTATGCCATGACCCAGGACAAGGTTGGCCTGTGGAGCCTGGGAGGAGGGGCCTTGGTGGTCCAGCCCCTAGAGACATGCAGAGCATGCTGGGAGGGGGGCCACCTCTCATCTCCTTGGGTCCTGACAGTATCTCTCGAGCACTGTTCCCGTCTTTGAAACCGTTTCTCTCTGTTCTGTGTCTCTGGCCCGGCCTTGGGCCCCTCCTGACCAGAGGGTCAGTGCTCTAAGTGGGCCTTCCCCAAGTGCAAACAGGGAGGCGCGGGGCCCCAGGCAGCTTCTGTGAGCTCAGACGGTGGGGGACGTGGGCCCTGGGATCCTGCGCCACCCGATCCTGGGTCAGGTCCAGCCTCCCGGCCGGGTGCCACAGAGCCTGGCCAGCAGCTGCTGCCTGGAGCCCTCACTGCCCATCCTCGAGTCGTGTTGAGGCTTCTAAGGCTTAGGAGTAAAGGTGGGATCAAGCTGGTGATCCCAGGACAGTCTGGCGACTGAGCGAGGGCCTTTGTGGCTGCTGGCCTGACCCCTGTGGTGGCCGCGGTCCTGCTCACCGCCCCGGTGCCCCCAGGTGTTCCGGCTCCCTGTGCAGGAGTGTGAGAGCTTCTCCACCTGCGCCCAGTGCCGCGGCTCACAGGACCCCTACTGCGGCTGGTGCGTCGTCGAGGGACGGTGAGCACCTGGGAGTCTGGGGGGCTCGGCCCCAGCCTGGGTCTGGGGGTGCCGCCCCACCCTGAGGGCTGACAGGTGCCCCCTGCCCCCGCAGATGCACCAGGAGGGCCGAGTGCCCGCGGGCCGAAGAGAGTGGCCACTGGCTGTGGAGCCGCAGTGAGTCCTGCGTGGCTGTCACCGAGGCCCAGCCGCAGAACATGAGCCGCCGGGCCCAGGGAGAGGTGTGTGGTGAGGGTGGAGGCAGGGGCGCTGCTGGCCTGGGCCTGTGAGGACGGCAGGAGGCCCGCGTAATATCTTGCTCCTGGACTGGACGGCGGTGCTGAGCCTGGGGACAGGGACCCCATCCTTTGTTGGGTCCCCGGGCCCCTTTGACCCGAGGGGCTCCTGAGAATCCAGGGCAGACCCAGGCCCTGTCCCAGGAGTGGCTTAGGTGACCATAGAGGGGCCCATTCAGATGAAATGGAGCCAGGTTCTAGAGGGTTCTCCAGAGGGCAGGTGTACACATACAGGAGGGCGGCCAGAGAACGGCCAGAGGACCGGGGCTCAGGGCGGGGGCGGGAGGTTGCCTGCACCCTGAGGCTGGGCAGAGGAGTCCCGCTGTGAGCTGAGTGGCCCTTCTGCAGGTGCACCTGACCGTCAGTCCCCTCCCGGCCCTGAGCAAGGAGGACAAGCTGCTGTGCCTCTTTGGTGAATCACCGCCACACTTGGCGAGCATGCAAGGGGGCGCCGTGGTCTGCAACTCCCCAAGCAGCATCCCCAGCACGCCGCCTGGCCAGGGTGAGGCCCCGCCGGAGCCTGTCCCCTGAGCATTCGGGGCCAGCGGAGGACGGCTCACTGGTGAAGGTGGGGGCCACGCGGTGACATGGCTGGGACCTGGCAGGCGCTCTGCCCCAGATGCCCAGGAACCACGGCCCTCGGTGCCTGCAGGGACAGAGCGAGGGCCCAGCAGCGCAGAGCCCTGGGGAGCGAACCGAGATCTGATAGCGGCGGCGGGTCCTGCTGAGCCCTGCGGGGCCCCACTCAGACCAGGGTCTCCACACGTGGCCTCCCGTTCTCTGCTGGGTCGCCTGTGGGGAGCTCTGATGGAAAGAGGAGTTGGGGCCAGTGGGGGTGCCCAGTTCCGGCTTCCTGTTCCCCCCCAACCCGAGCCCGCCTTCCCCTGCGTCCTGCGGCCCCGCCTGATGCTGTCCCCATTTGCCGTCCACAGATCACGTGGCTGTGACCATCCAGCTCCTATTCAAACGTGGCGACGTCTTCCTGACCTCCCACATGTACCCGTTCTACGACTGCCGAGTGGCCATGAGCCTGGAGGAGAACCTGCCGTGAGTGGTGTCCCTGCCTGCCCCTCACAGCCCCCGCCGCGGACCCCACACCCCTCACCACCCTCTCCTGCAGGTGCATCTCCTGCGCCAGCAACCGCTGGACCTGCCAGTGGGACCTGCGCTACCACGAGTGTCGGGAGGCCTCGCCCAACCCTGAGGACGGCATCGTCCGTGCCCACATGGTGAGGGGCCGTGAGGGCACGTGGGGGCCAGGCTGCTTGGCTGAGGCCAGGCAGCGCCTGACCAGCCCTGCCCTCCCCAGGAGGACGACTGTCCCCAATTCCTGGACCCCAGCCCGCTGGTCATCCCCATGAATCACGAGACGGCTGTGACCTTCCAGGGCAAGAACCTGGACACGGTGAAGGTGCGGGGGGCTTGTGGGGCCCTGGCTAACCGGTGAGGTCAGGCCTGGGGGTCCCAGCAGGGGCCATGATGGCTGGTGGAGAGGCGTAGGCTTGTTCAGAGCCATCCTCCTGCAGACCAGAAGCTAAGCGCCGGGGCCCATCCAGCCTTCTGCGGCCCGGGGCCCAGCACGTGAAGGAGGCAGAGGGGTCAGGGTGGACGTGGGGACATCTGGACGGGCCTCGAGGGTTTAGGGTGTGCAGGGGCTGGGCAGCCGAGTGCCACTCAGGAGGGAGCAGGGCGGTGAGTCCGGGTGTTGACCGTGGCGGGGCCTGTCTGTGAGTGGCCAGGTGTCAGTTGGGATGGGGGTGCCCAAGCTGGCCCAGGAGCTGTGCCGGGCACGGCAGGTGCCAGGGCCCAGGGCGGGCATGTGGGATGGACTGACCCGCCTCGGGTGTCCTGACTGGCCTGTCTGGCAGGGCTCTTCCCTGCACGTGGGCAGTGACCTGCTCAAGTTTGAGGAGCCAGTCAGCACACAGGAGCAAGGAACCTTCTCCTTTCGGACCCCAAAGGTACGCCTCCCGGGGTGGGCGGGCCAGGCTGGTGGACCCCAAGGGCTGGCCCTGCGGGGGCAGCCCAGTTACCTCCGGGGCTTGAGCAGTGGGGCGGGGGCAGGATCACCACCTGCCCTGCTGGGGAAGCAGGGCCGGCAGGCAGGTGTGGCCTCAGAGCATCCCTGGGTCTCCTGTCTCCCTGGAATCCAAGTCATCCTCCGTCTCTGAGCCTCCAGCTTCTAGCCACCTGGAGGCCTCCCCTTGCTGCCCGTCGGCTGTAAGGGGACACACGGCGGTCACCCTCGAGGGCTCGGGTGGGAGTCGGGGGTGCAGCGTGTCCCTGTGTGCCCCCAGCTCTCCCACGATGCCAACGAGACGCTGCCCCTGCATCTGTATGTCAAGTCCTACGGCAAGAATATTGACAGCCGGCTCCAAGGTGCGTGGGGTGGGCAGCTGGGCTGGTGGGCGGGCAAGGGGAGCAGGGCGGCCCTGCCGACGGCCAGCTTCTCCCTCCGCAGTGACCCTCTACAACTGCTCCTTCGGCCGCAGCGACTGCAGCCTGTGCCTGGCCGCTGACCCTGCCTACAAGTGCGTGTGGTGCAGCGGGCAGAGCAGGTGTGTGTATGCGGCCCTGTGTGGTAACGCCACCTCCGAGTGCCCACCACCTGTCATCACCAGGGTAAGCCCCCTTACCCCCCACCTCCCTGACAGGAGGGACTCCAGCCCGGCCCGGGACCAGCTGCGCAGCCTGGCCTGCCCAAGCCACCAGGTCAGCCGGGCTCTGCCAATTTCAGATCCAGCCTGAGACCGGTCCGCTCGGCGGAGGCATTCGCATCACCATCCTTGGGTCAAATTTGGGGGTCAGAGCAGACGACGTGAAGAGGGTCACCGTGGCTGGCCGGAACTGTGCCTTTGAGCCAGAACGGTACTCCGTGTCCACCCGGTGAGTGGGCAACATGGGCCCTCAGAGCTGGGCCAGGCCCTACCCTGGGGGGCTGGGGGACTGGGGGGATGGAGAGGAAGGACACGGTCCAGGTGTGCGTGGGTGCCCAGGGCTTGCACACCCACAGAGTGTGCCCACCTGCCTGCCACCCACGCAGGATCGTGTGCACCATCGAGGCTGCAGAGGCTCCCTTCACGGGGGGCGTCGAGGTGGACATCAGCGGGAAGCTCGGCCATTCGCCTCCCCATGTCCAATTCACCTATCAGGTAAGCACCTGGCAGGTGGCTCTTGCAGGTCAGGACAGATGTGGGTGGGATCTGGGGGGCCATGTGCTGACTCGGGGTGAGGCGAGGCTGTGCCCCTGCCTCTTTCTCACAATGGTCATGGCCCAGTCGAGGCCCGGGAGGGAGGGCTGCCTCCCTGCCGCCCCAGCCCTGAGTCAAACGCCCCTGCTCCTCTTCTAGCAGCCCCAGCCCCTCAGCGTGGAGCCAAAGCAGGGGCCACAGGCGGGCGGCACCACGTTGACCATCAATGGCACCCACCTGGACACAGGCTCTGAGGAAGACATGCGGGTGACCCTCAATGACATCCCTTGTAAAGTGTGGGTGTCACCCACAGGCCGCCAAATCCTGGTCTGCCCTGGTCCTGGGGACAGGGTGAGGGCCCTCTGGCCGTGACCCTGTGTCTCTCCTGGAGGGGGCAGTGGAACCAACCAGACCCATTGACCCACTGGCCTGGGGCTGCGGGTGGTCCCAGGGTGGGGTTGACATTGACTGGCAATCCCCACCCCCAGGACGCAGTTTGGGGCACAGCTTCAGTGTGTCACGGGCCCCCAGGCGGTGCCGGGAGAGCTGTCCCTAAAGATTTACTATGGGGGCTCCGAAGTGCCCAGCCCTGGCGTCACCTTCACCTACCGTGAGAACCCAGTCCTGCGGGCCTTCGAGCCGCTGCGAAGCTTTGTCAGGTGTGACCTCTTCCTCCCCCTGTGGCAGGTGCCCCCCCACTCCCACACTGCTGGCCACACCCACCCCATCTAGCTATTTCCCAGGTGCCCTCTTCTCACTGGGCTTGTGAGGATATGGCAGAGCTGGTCTGGGTGACAGGAGGAGGCCTCCAAGAATCCCCACTGTACCCCCAGGTCGGGCAGGCCCGACATCCCGCCTCCACCTCCCCCTGCCACCCAGCCCAGCCCTGCTTCTGACAGTCCAGGGTGGCGGTGCTCAGTCACATGCTCTGAGCACACACCCCACCCCACCCCCTGCCCCTGCCATTGCAGCAGACCTGTGCTTGCACATACCAGCAAGAGTATCCAAAAGCAGGGTGGGGTTCGGGACACAGCCTTGCAGGGCACCTGCTCTGGAGCTGGCTGGGCACCTCCCTTGCCCAGGTGTGCCCACTCAGGCACCATCCCCTCCCTGCCCCCCAGTGGTGGCCGGAGCATCAACGTCACAGGACAGGGCTTCAGCCTGATCCAGAAATTCGCCATGGTGGTCATAGCCGAGCCCCTGCAGTCCTGGAGGCGGCGGCGGGAGGCCGGACCCCTGCAGCCTGTGACGGTTAGTCAGTGCCCGCTGCTGGGGACATGCCAGGGCAGGATGCAGCCTGTACCAAGTGGCCTAACGGTCCTGCCTCGGCTCTTAGGTCGTGGGCAGGGAGTACGTGTTCTGCAGTGACTCCAAGGTTGTGTTCTTGTCCCCGGCCGTCCCCGAGGAGCCCGAGGCCTACAACCTCACAGCGCTCATTCAGATGGATGGGCACCAAGCCCTGCTCAGGACTGAGGCTGGTGCCTTTGAGTACGTCGCCGACCCCACCTTCGAGAACTTCACAGGGGGCGTCAAGAAGCAGGTCAACAAGCTCATTCACGCGCGGGTGAGGACCAGTGCAGCCCCGGGGGTCAGGTCCTGAGCGGGTGCGTGTAGGGGAGCAGCCCAAGGTCTGGGCTGAGCTGGTCGGGGCATCCCTGAAGCCCTCCTGGGCGCTGTGACCCCATCCCCCGCCCCCCAGGGCACCAATCTGAACAAGGCGATGACGATTCACGAGGCCGAGGCCTTCGTGGGTGCCGAGCGGTGCATCATGAAGACACTGACGGAGACCGATCTGTACTGTGAGCCCCCGGAGGTGCAGCCCCCTCCCAAGCGGCGGCAGAAGCGGGACACGACCCACAACCTGCCTGAGTTCATTGTGCGTGTAGGGTGGGGGCAGGGAGGGGAAAGGGCACCGGGCTCTCGTGGTCTCGGCCACACACCTGTCCTTGCTGAGTCTGCCTCTCCACGCAGGTGAAGTTTGGCTCCCGGGAGTGGGTGCTGGGCCGCGTGGAGTATGACACGCGCGTGAGTGACGTGCCGCTCAGCCTCATCCTGCCCCTGGTCATCGTGCCCATGGTGGCCGTCATCGCCGTGTCCGTCTACTGCTACTGGTGAGCCCCTCCCCCGGCATCCTCAGCCCCTTGGCCACACCCACCGGCTAGCACAATCCAGGCCAGGTCCCAGGAGCTTCCCTGTGCCCCCAGGAGGAAGAGCCAACAGGCAGAGCGCGAGTATGAGAAGATCAAGTCCCAGCTGGAGGGCTTGGAGGAGAGCGTGCGTGACCGCTGCAAGAAGGAGTTCACAGGTGGGGGCCGCCCTGCAGGTCCTGGGGGAGGAGGGCTCGGAAGGGGCTGCATTGGGAGGGACAGACGGACGGACGGAGGAGGGCGGGCTGCCGGCGGCCTCACCCCGATCTCCCTGCAGACCTGATGATTGAGATGGAGGACCAGACCAACGACGTGCACGAGGCAGGCATCCCCGTGCTGGACTACAAGACCTACACCGACCGCGTCTTCTTCCTGCCCTCCAAGGATGGCGACAAGGACGTGATGATCACGGGCAAGCTGGACATCCCTGAGTCGCGGCGGCCCTTGGTGGAGCAGGCGCTCTACCAGTTCTCCAACCTGCTCAACAGCAAGTGCTTCCTCATCAACGTGAGCGGGGCGGGGCCTCTGGGGCGTGGGGTGGGACCGTGAGGGGCGGGGCTTCTGGAGCGAGGGGGTGGGGCGGGGTGGGGCGGGGTTCTGACCGGCCTCCCCCACAGTTCATCCACACCTTGGAGAACCAGCGGGAGTTCTCGGCTCGCGCCAAGGTCTACTTTGCGTCGCTGCTGACGGTGGCGCTGCACGGGAAGCTGGAGTACTACACGGACATCATGCGCACGCTCTTCCTGGAGCTCATGGAGCAGTATGTGGTGGCCAAGAACCCCAAGCTGATGCTGCGCAGGTGTGTGGGGAAGGGCAGAGGCCGCGGTGGGGGGTGTTGGGGGTGGCAGTGGGGCAGCACAGGCTTGTCCAGGCACCTGGTTTGCCAGCAAGTACAGCCAGTGACAGTGAGTAGGGCGGAGGGATGGCGGGGGCTGTCGCTGCTAGCAGGTGGTCTCTGCTGGTCACTTATCTGCTCCCCTTTGTCATCAGCTCTTCGTAGGATGGGGTGGAAGATGAAAGGCCCACCCTGAGGGGGCTGGGAGATTGGTCACTGCAGGCTATAAATGTACAGCCTGACGGAGACTGGCCTGGACGGAGGCTGGGCTGCTCTGAGGGTGGTCTGGGTACTTGGAAGAGCCAGCTGATCCTAGGGGCACTAAAGGGTCCCTCAACACAAGGCCTTTCTGCATCTCCAGGTCTGAGACAGTGGTGGAGAGGATGCTGTCTAATTGGATGTCCATCTGCCTGTACCAGTATCTCAAGGTGGGTTCCACACAGCCCTGCCAGGGTGTGGGGAGGGACGAGGTGGTGCTGTACCCCCCAAGTGTCCACCTCCCTGCAGCCCAGCTCCACTTGGATGGGTTTGCTTCCCACCCACCCTGGCACGATCAGTCCCACCCATGGCTCAGCTGCCCTGTGTTGCTCTAGGACAGCGCAGGGGAGCCGCTGTACAAGCTCTTCAAGGCCATCAAGCATCAGGTGGAGAAGGGGCCCGTGGATGCTGTGCAGAAGAAAGCCAAATACACCCTCAATGACACAGGACTGCTAGGGGACGACGTGGAGTATGCACCCCTGGTGAGCCCCTGGGGCTGGGCGGGCTGCTGGCAGATCTCAGGGGCCGGGTTCCAGGCCAGCCTCAGGACCAGAAGCTGATGCCACTCACTTCCTTCGTGGACTTGCATTAGAACCCATTCCCCGTGCTGGGCACCCCCGTGTTCAGGGAGAGGCCTGGGTCATGGGTCCTCAGCAGGCTCGTGGGTCACTGGAGAGAGGCTCTAAGTGTCATGACCCCAAGCCAGCTGCCTCCTGGGTGCCCGGGCCTGCTGCAGGCGTTTGAGGGGCCTGGGCACACCAAGTGAGTGGTGGTAAACTCGTGTGCGTGTGGAGGTGGTACATGGTGTGTGCCCCCATGATGCCTGTGTGTCGTGTGATACCTAGAAGTGAGTGGTCCTCTGCTCTCTGTCCTGCTGAGCCGTGGCGTGCAGGAAAGGGTGAGGCCAGGGTGCTGAAGGGGCTCAGGACCCCCACCACCACTCCTCCACCTAAGGATGTCGCCACTGGGGGGAGGCCCAGGACTGCTCCCGGTTTGGGGCGAGTGAGGGTGAGGGCCCCTCCCCAACTGGCCCTTCGTTCTGTGTCCCCGGCAGATGGTGAGCGTGATCGTCCAGGACGAAGGGGTCGACGCCATCCCTGTCAAGGTCCTCAACTGTGACACCATCTCCCAGGTCAAGGAGAAGATCATTGACCAGGTGTACCGCACGCAGCCTTGCTCCCGCTGGCCCAAGGCTGACAGTGTGGTCCTCGGTGAGCGCCACCCTCGCGTGCCTGGCTCTGTGCCCGTGGAAGCCCGGTCGGCCGGGTCGGGTCGGGGAGAGCAAGAGGAAGACCGGACGGGGAGGGCTGTGGCTGGGTTCCAGGAGCTGGGCTGTGTCCTCCCACAGAGTGGCGTCCTGGGTCCACAGCCCAGATCCTGTCAGACCTGGACCTGACCTCTCAGCGGGAGGGCCGGTGGAAGCGTGTCAACACGCTGATGCACTACAACGTGAGTGTGGCGGCTGGGCGGGCCCAACCCCCTGCCGAGAGTGGGGCAGGAGGCCCGCCCTCATGACTCTGTTCCCCAGGTCCGGGATGGAGCCACTCTCATCCTGTCGAAGGTGGGGGTCTCCCAGCAGCCTGAGGACAGCCAGCAAGACCTTCCTGGGGAGCGTGAGTCCCTTCCTCTCGTCCGGGCCCTTCTGGCCTCTGGAGGTCATCACGAGCCAGTGTCCGCCTCATGCCGCTGTCTCGGGGGAGCTGTGAGCCCGGCGTGGGACCCAGGCCCCGGGCTCTGGTCCTCGTCCTTCAGCACCCCCCTCCCCCACAGGCCACGCCCTCCTGGAGGAGGAGAACCGGGTGTGGCACTTGGTGCGGCCCACGGACGAGGTGGATGAAGGCAAGTCCAAGCGTGGCAGCGTGAAGGAAAAGGAGCGCACCAAGGCCATCACCGAGATCTACCTGACCCGCCTGCTCTCAGTCAAGGTGGGCCGCGGAGGGCATGTGGGAGGCAGACCTGGGACGGCGCCGGTGGGACGCGCTGAGCCCCGCTCCCGCCCCGCAGGGCACGCTGCAGCAGTTCGTGGACAACTTCTTCCAGAGTGTGCTGGCGCCCGGCCACGCGGTGCCGCCCGCAGTCAAGTACTTCTTCGACTTCCTGGATGAGCAGGCAGAAAAGCATGACATCAAGGACGAGGACACCATCCACATCTGGAAGACCAACAGGTGTGGGCTCCATGCCGCCACCCGCCCCACCCGCCCTGCTCCAGGCCTCGGCGGCCCCTCACACCCTGTCGTCCCGCCTCAGTTTACCTCTCCGGTTCTGGGTGAACATCCTCAAGAACCCCCATTTCATCTTCGACGTGCACGTCCACGAGGTGGTGGACGCCTCCCTGTCGGTCATCGCACAGACCTTCATGGACGCCTGCACACGCACAGAGCACAAGCTGAGCCGCGTAAGTGCAGCTGCGGGCAGCCCAGCCCGCTTCCTGGCAGCGCGAAGCGTCAGGGGAGGGGGGCTGCAATGCAGGTGAGGAGGTCGGTTTGTGGCGTGGATTTGCACAGCGGGGGCTGGAGCTCAGTAGAAAGACAGGTGCAGGGTACCTGGGGCGGAGGGAGGCCCCCTGGGCAGTGGACCTGTGGCAGCCTGGGACCCCGAGCTTCTTCCACTTCCGTGAGAGAGAAAAAGTGAGTTTTACTATTAATCACAAAATGACGAAAACACTGTCAGGTCTGTGGCTGGGCAGGGCAGCTACCGCTGTTGGACCCCATTCCCTGCACACCTCTCTTTCTCTGGGTATCCTGAGCGCGTGCAGGTGTCTTGGCTTGTGTGTCACTTGGCTCCGACCCCCACAGGACTCTCCCAGCAACAAGCTACTCTACGCCAAGGAGATCTCCACCTATAAGAAGATGGTGGAGGAGTGAGTGCCCCCCCCACCCCACGAGGCCAGAGCCTGGCTGCCCACCCTCAGCCCCCACCCAGCGGGGCCCCCGGGCGGTGTGGGCCTGTGATCAGGAGGTGGGCCCCGTGGGTAGCTTTGGGTTCAGCGTCTGGGAGCCACCACCGCCCCCCCCCCACCCCGTTCCGGTACCCGCCCCCCGTGGCCCACCCTGTGTAACTCCCCCTCCCCCCACAGCTACTACAAGGGGATCAGACAGATGGTGCAGGTCAGCGACCAGGACATGAACACACACCTGGCAGAGATTTCCCGGGTAAGGGCGGCCCAGGGGACCCACAAGCTGAGCCCCCCCAGGATTAGCCCTCCACCCCACCCCACCCCGGAAGGCCCTGCTGCGCGGGCCAGGAGATTGCACGGGGGGCGGGCGAAGTTGTGCCCACGGGGGAGAAAGAGGCGCAGACGAGAGGGCATGGGGGGAGGCGGGGCTCGCGAGCAGCTCTGAGCCAGCCCCGCCTGCCATGGGTCTGCATGGGTGGGAGGCTCTCTGTCCGCAGTGTGCCGTGGCTGTGCATGTCGTGACTGCCGGGGGAACCCTTCGCGTCTGCCTGCCCCACTGGGAGACAGCCTCCTGCCCCTGGGTCACGCAGCCCTTCCGCCACCCTCTCAGGCGCACACGGACTCCCTGAACACCCTCGTGGCCCTGCACCAGCTCTACCAGTATACGCAGAAGTACTACGACGAGGTAGGGGTCCGGTCCTTCTGGGACGGCCGTGTGCACCCTAACCCTAACCCTAACCCTGGCCTGTGCTCTGACGTGACCCGTCCTCAGATCATCAACGCCCTGGAGGAGGATCCCGCCGCCCAGAAGATGCAGCTGGCCTTCCGCCTGCAGCAGATTGCGGCTGCACTTGAGAACAAGGTCACGGACCTCTGACTCCGACCTCCACCGTCATGGTCTCGGGACACAGGTGTGTGACACCCACTTCCGGGCGCTGGGCGGCCCCGGGGGAGAAGGCCAAGCGGGCAAGACTCAGCCCTTCTCTCTCTGGCAGAGGAAGAGCCCCCGGGCTTCCGAGTGTGTGCGTGGCAGGGGGCCCCCCACCTCAGCATTTGTAGCCTCATAGCACCCTTCTCCTGAGCAATAGTGCCGGGCGCCCACCAGCACCAGTTCCCTCCTGCAGAACCAGCATCGGGGGTGTCTCCTTCAAGCCTTCTGAGCGATTTGAAAACGTGCCTTATGCCCCCGGCGCCATGCTGGGTTGCTGGGGGCAGTCGGGCCTCAGCCCCCCTCCCCAGGCACCAGCAGCCGCCTCAGATACCTGGGTTGGGCCTTTTGGGGTGAGGTCTGAGTGCCCGCGGCCCCCAGGACCTAGTGCCCAGACTCTGTCCGTCTGCCCTGCCTGGATGGGGCAGAAAAGTGGTACGATGCCTTCCTGACCTCACTGGCCTGCCCTGCGGGGCACTGGCACTCCCGGGGGACTCCGTGCTGCAGGCCCCACCTCAAAGGTCGAGCTGGACGTCAGACGTCGAGGCCCAGGCGGCCAGAAGGGACCCAGCAGACTGGGGGTCGGGGTCCCAGCCTGTCAGACAGGCTGACCTGGAGGCCCTGCGCAGGTCCGGGGGGCCGGGAGCAGCTCCACCAGGACACCCACAGCCCTTTTTGTAAATCTTGTTAATTGTCAATCAAATACAGCTGTCTTTTTCACTCTGCTGGTTGGCTGGGTTCTTCCCGGGGCTGCCGACCCGCCATCCCTACACACCTGCCCCGTTTGGGTACCGGGCCCGTCCTGCCCACGGCCTCCCTTCCTGTGAGCTCCTGGCCCCAGAAGCTCACCTGAAGGTGGGCCTGTGTGGCCTCGCACACCCATCCCACAGTCCCTGGCTCCCCTGGGCCAGGCCTGCTGGGTGTGCTGAGGCAGCCCGTGCACGGCCATCAGCTCGGCTGAGTCCACGCCTTCCTGCTGCCCCAGCAGGACAGGATGGTGGTCAGGGGTGGGAGGTGAGCGCTGGGGTGCGAACCTCTCCCAGAGGCACGTCCTGGTGCACCCCAGCACTGAAAGTGATCCTGAAGCAGGTGGAGGTTCCAAGGGCACAGTGCGGCGGCCCCGCCCCGCACAGTGCAGGATTGGGCCCGCTTGGGCGCCATCTGGTGGCCGGGGTGGGCGTGGTGCGAGCTCTCAGGGACCTGTTTTCTTCCTGAGGTGCGGTGCTTCACAGGTGTGGTCCACCCAGCACATGTTTAGTAAGCCCCTACTGGGTGCAGACCCCACTGGACACGGTGCTTCCTGGAGGGAGGCCCTGTATCCCCCTGCTCGAGGCTGTGGGGCCATTAGGGTCAGCTCCTCCTGGGGTCCCAGGCACCTGAGAGCAAGAGGCACCTTTGTTGGTGTAGGAAGGAGGGGCTTGTCCCGGAGGCAGGCGATGGGGGAAGGCACATTGCTCCCAACCCCTGTGTTGCGCACAGAGCAGGAGCCATGAGATGCGCTTCTCTGTGGCCAGTCAAGCACACGTACCGTGACCACACGGGCATGCGCGTGCACGCACACACGCAGCACCAGCGTGTTGGGCCCCTCACTCGTTCATTCAACACTCGTGGTCCTGGGCACCAGGGACACGCAGTAAAGGGCGCAGAAAGGGCCTTCCTTGAGGGAGCCCTTGTGTTCCGAGAATACCAACCCTAGCAGAAAAGGGATTTAGTGGCTCCATAAAGGCAAGTGAAGGGGTCCAGCTTCAGATATGGCTGGATCCAGGTGCTCCCATGGCTTTGGGTTCCATCTATCTGAACTTCTTACCAGCATGTGCTACTTTATTCTCAGACACCTGGGACGCTGGTGGCAGGCCACCCCAGCCTGTGTCTCCTCCACTTGGGGCACACCATTGTGGCTGAGAAGTCTCGATGGGCTAGGCCTCGATCGTAAGCCACTTCTGTACAGGGACAGCCAATCTTGAGCCACATGGAACAAGAGTGGATATCTCTCACATGGAAGGGGTACTAGGCAAACAACTGACATCCCCCACCCCAGGGACCCCTGAAATGACTGTACTATGGTCAGGACCAGAGACCTAGATGGGCAGGAGATCTGAGCAAGGTACTGCTACACCAGAGCAGGGGCGGCACAGTCTGGGATTGTTCACCCTGGGGGGAGTGGGGGCGGGGGGAGCAGGAACCTGGAGGCTTGGCTTCTAGACTGGACCTCTGTGGGCCACTTCCTCCTCAGCCAGGCATGAAATGGAGGAGTTAGTGAGCCCGCCTTTTGCTGCAAGTCCAACAGGTGGGGTTCCCTTCCCCCTCGGAGGACAGGAGTGTGAAGGGATCCAGGGGCCATCCTTTCATGGGGCCAGTGAAGAAACTGGGCATGGATGTTGGGTGCACGGGGGTGGGCAGGCTAGCTGGAGTGGTCAGGAGGCTGGCAGACGAAGGGGTGACCCAGCCTTCTGTCACTTTCCACTTCCCACTTTCCTCCCAATGCAGTGGGAGTGGGGAGATGCAGGAATGGAGGTGACCAGCGACCTCGATGACCTTTCCTTCCAAATTGCAGAAAACAGCCCGGGACCACACCCTGCTTGCTTGTTAAGAGCATGAGACCTCACCTAAATCATGGGGCCCCTGTGACAGGGCCAGATAGCATTTTAGGAAGTTCGTTCTGACCTCAGGGAGAAGTGCAGCCAGGAGACCAGTGTGGGGCTGAAGAGGGGATGGCCTGGACCTGTGGAGAGGGGACAGTGGACACGGAGGGTGGGGGCGTCTCGGTACTTAGGGGTAGCTGTGAATCACAGTAGAGAGTGGAAGGAGGCCAGGGGGGTGGTGCCGGGGACCCAGGGCTCATAGGAGGCTATTCTGTGCCGCCCCATCCGTGCCCCATCCGCACACCCACTGGCAGGGCCTGCCACTCCTGGCTGCTCTCCATCCACAGCACCCTCCCTCCAGGCTCAGTCCTTGACCTGCCAGCCAGGATAACACCGTGAAAACACACAGCACAGTGCGAATAAAAATCTGAAATCCTGTCGGTGCTCCCTGCCCAGCCTGCCACGGCCCTGCACCCGTGGCCACCACTCTCCATTCTGGTCCTCAAGTCGGGCTAAGTCCTGAGAGGCAGGACTGTCTGGAAGCTGTCCCAGCATCACCGCTGTCACCTCTGGGGGCTCTGACTTGCTCTCCCTGCCACCCCACCACCACGGAGAATCCTCCCTGGTCATTCCCCTGCAGTATCACAGCCCCCTCCCCTCCAGAGGGCAACTTGGCTGAGACTGATCTGCCTGGGCAGCGGAGCACACTGCGGGCGCCCCTGTGCCCAGGGCAGGTTTGCTGAACGCTGAGGGAGGGTCTCAGCGCGGTGTGTGACCGCTGAGCAGGGCAGTGAGGCCGCTCCCCTCTGGTCAGCGCTGACCACTCGCAGCTGGGATTCCGGGTCGACAGACACGGCTGCCCCCGTGGAGGAGAGAGGACAAAGGCCGCCCCTCCCTGTGGCGCGCCGCCGGTTCCCACGGCCCGCTGCTCCCTCCCGCCTCCTCTTCCCCTGCTTTAGCTGAAGCTCCATTAACTCCGCACAAAACCTCGGCTGCTTTGCCCGGCAGGCCGGGAAAGTGCCCCCAGCGTGAGGCCCCGAGGAGGCCCCGGGTGGGGCGGCTGGGGGAGGGGACACCGGCATCCTCACCCCATCCCCGCCGACCTCTGCTGGCTCCCAGAGAGGGAACTGAGGCCGGAGCAGCTGGGACTGGGACCCTGCTTCCTTTCTCACTTTTGGGCTACCCCCAGGGTCCGGATTTGCCAGGCAGAAGTGTCCGTTTGCTTGGTACTGTGTTGACATGTTTTATTTTAATTTGGTTATCAATATTTGAATATCAGGAGATTTCACATAAAAACTCAGGTTTTAGTTTGTTTCAGAAAAGTGGGAGGTTGGGACCTCAACCTGATTTCCCACTCTCCTGGGAGGGGGCAGCCCAGCCTCTACCCACTGCTTTGCAGGGTGGAGGGTCAGGAGGCTATTTATATCCCAGGCAATGTTCTCTCCGAACCACTGTCACTTTAAGTGGGAAGTAGAAGTAATCGTTCTGGCCTAGAGCTCTAGACAGATGCTGAAATAGGGAATATTCCCCTTCACAGTTACAGCCGCCTGTGCGAACTGCACCTTCCAGGTGGAGAGAGGAAACGTGCAGTGTTGGGCAGAGTTCACCCGATCTCAGGGAACTGTGGTTTCCAACTAGGGGAGCCCCGTAGCACCTAGGAAAGTCAGGGTGGGCTTCCTCGAAGAGTTGACAGCTGAGGGAGCTGTTTCAGAAGGAGGAAAGGTACCAGGCCCCAAAGAGGACCCATTTGGGGAGAGCTTCTTACGGGCCCAACACCCCGAAGGCCCCTAGTGCCGCCGCTGTCCCTGGTCCTGAGGTCTGGTCTCCGGGCCTGGCCTGGCAGTCACGCTTCTCCCAAGGGGCAGCTGGGCCCAGCCCTGGAGCCAGCCCGTGCAGGACGCCACACCAGACCGTGGAAGGGTTACCGGGAAGCGAAGCACCACCGCCAAGGCCGGATGGCCTCCACGGGGGAGGGAAGCCAGGCTGACCCAGGATCCAAGGCACTTCCATCTGCCCACGGCGGACGGGCCCTATCCGACCAAATGCCTAGCTTTTATTAGGGGGTATTCTCTATTCTGATAAAAAATACCTCCCATGGTTTGTCCCTGGCTTCTTTGATTTAGAGGATTCTATCTGCATTTCTGTGGGAGCACGCTGGGGGAAGAGGTGCAGGGCCTGGAGCAGGTGAGAGGAGAGAAGGGATGCACAGACCAGAGCAGGTTGAAGGGGCGTTAAACGCAGGATCCGGACTAGGCGGATGGCGGGGTGCGGGGACGGGAGGTGGACTGCGGGGAGGTGCCGGCGTCTGTGCCGGCAGGGGAGGGTGTGGGGAGCGGAGTCCTGAGAGGTGGAGGCGGCCTGGTCCGGGCGGTGCCGCGCCGAGGACCCACGCGGCGGATGTGGGGGAAGTGCGTGGACTCCGGGAGGTGGGCGGTAACTCGTTCCACGGCATCCCCCTCCCCCGACCTCCCCAACCCACCACGGGAAGGCCGGTTTCCGCTCGGCAGCCGCCTCGGAGGGGCAGGAAGCCGCGCGTTCTTCTGCGGGAACCCCCTCCCCGGCCCCGCCCCGCTCCGCTCCGCCTCCGGCCTCCGGCTCGGGCTCCGCGGGGCGGGGGGCGCGGGGCGGGGCGCGGGCCGAGCTGCGGCCGCTCTGGACATGTCGGGCCCGCGCGCCGGCTTCTACCGGCAGGAGCTGAACAAGACGGTGTGGGAGGTGCCGCAGCGGCTGCAAGGGCTGCGCCCGGTGGGCTCGGGCGCCTACGGCTCCGTCTGGTAGGGGCGGGACGGGGCAAGGGCGGGGGCACTGAGCGCGCGCCCCCTCCCCGCCCGTGCGGGGTTCCCGGCGTGGGGAGGGGCTCGCCCTGCCTCCGCCCCCGGGCCTTACGCAGATCCGAGGAATGAATGGGGGGTGGGGGCGTGAGGGAAACTTTCCTACCCGAGCCTCTCCCCGGCGGGAGAGGGGTCGTCCTCCCGCCCCTCCAACCCGGAGCGTCCCCCTCCAGGCCCGAATCCTGCGGCGTCACAGCTGGCGAAAGGGCGGGCAGGTCTCCCGGGCCCCCTGATGTCTGAGCATGCATCTGGGATGCCCCCGGTCAAGGGCCAGGCAGCCCTGGGCTCTGGCAGATACCCCCGCCCCAGGGTGGGTAGTTCTGTTTGAAAAGGAAGAGCCCAGATTGGGGGGTGGGGGGCAAAACCCCTCACCTAAAAACGACCTCAAGCTCCCCCGTGGGTCCAGTCCACTGCCCCATTTTCCAAGGGATCTCAGACTCGGAATGGCGCTTAGGCCTGATCAGAGACGCCTACCATCCCCCCCTAGGGGGCGTCTGCACCCCACCCCATTTTTGCCCCAACCAAGAGAGCTCACACCGCAGCCTGCAGTTAGGCCCTGAAGCCCAGACAGGAGGGAGGGTGGGGCCGGGGGAGGCCTCTGGACCTGGTGGAGTGGAGGCTGGAGGGGGCTTTGGGTGGCAAGGGGCTTGCGGACAGTCCAGGTTGCAGTTGCAGTGTTGACAGTGAGCCTGATTGTGGGTGTGGATGTTGAGAGGTGCCCCCCCAGAACCCAGAACCTGTGAAGTGCCAGGTGACTGCGGGGGTCATGGGTGTGGGGAGGCAGGGCCCCTGGGGGCAGGGTGTTGCTCCAGGATCCTGCAGAAGGTTAGGAGTGGGACTTCTCAGACCCCCTTCCAAGGCCCAGCACTGGAGCCTGGAGCAGGGGTTTGGGGTCCCCTGGGCCTCAGATCTCACTCTGCCACTGTCCAGCCATCAGGAACCTTAGGCCATTCCAGCCATTCCAGCCACAGGCCTCTATCTTCATCTCTAAGACCACAAGGGCAGGAAGAGGGTGTGGGCCAATGTGTGAGTGGTCCCTGGGGGATCTGACAGAGCCCTTGCTGGAAGTGCTTTCTGGGAACTCATAGGGACAGTCAGGCTCCCCAGGGGAGGTCTCTCTCCACCACTTAGCTCTGCAGGGCCCCCATGGCGGTGATGGACCCCCTCCCTCCTCTGATGTCTGAGGAAGCTGATGACCCGGTGCCAATTCCCACAGTCCTTTGTTGACTGCAGACACAAAAGGATCTGCTGCACGCGCGCGCTCACACACACACACACAAATGCGCGTGCACGCACCCCGTGAAGAGCCACTCCCCTACTTCCCACCCCAGCAGTGACTTGGATGGGGGAGGGGCTTTCCTCCACCACTGCCTGGGCCCATGAGCACCCCAGGTCCTGCGGGAGCTGCTCCCTGGGCTGCGTGGGCATGGGAGGTGGACTGAGGCTCCACTCACTCTGGAGGGAGGCTGGATCCTGGAGACGGGAGATGAAGTGGGAGGGAAGCGGGGAGCAGCAGCCAGAAGGAACACTGGGCGAAGGCATCCCTTCCCGAGGGGCAGTGGGGCCACTGGACGACCAGGCCACTTGTGTTTGAGGATGATGCCCGTGAGTGTGGCATCTCCTGTGAAGAGTAGCTGGGTGGGGGGCTTGCAGGTCTGGACCTCAGGCGAGTGGGGTTGCACGAGGAGAAATGTTCTGTGGGTGCAGGCACCACCCTCTGCTGGGTATTTCCTGCGTCCAGTTTCTCATTGTGAAAAATAATGATGCAATAAACCCCTTTGGTCAGGTTTTCCTCCATATTTTGAATATTTGGGGGCTTTGGAGGTGACTCTGGAACCCCCTCAGGGGGCCTCCCAGACCCCCTGGCCTATGGGGCAGCTGGAGGACTGCCTGCTGTCCGCCGCTGGCTGTTTCCCTGGCCTGTTATTTCCACCCTGAGCTGGGGGCAAGAGTCACTGGGGCCAGGAGACAGGAGAAATCCAGGTCCTGCCCTGGGCTCCCAGGTGGGCTGGGAAGGCTGGGGGTCAGAGGGCGGGGTGGAGGGTGAACTGACTCTGGAGGAAGGTGCAGGACTCCAGGAGGGAGAGGAGAGGCTTGGAGGGAGTGTTCAGACCGCCTCCTGGTGCCGGAGGCCTTCTGGCCTGTGGGGACCGCGCGAAGGAGGCTGGGCCTCACAGGCCGCCTTGCAGCTCGGCCTACGACACGCGGCTGCGCCAGAGGGTGGCGGTGAAGAAGCTGTCGCGCCCCTTCCAGTCGCTCATCCACGCGCGGAGGACGTACCGCGAGCTGCGGCTGCTCAAGCACCTGAAGCACGAGAACGTGAGCTGGGGGTGGCCGGGCCGGGGGTGGGGCGCCCGCGGGCCGCCGAGCCCTGACTCCCCTCTGCACCCAGGTCATTGGGCTGCTGGACGTGTTCACGCCGGCCACCTCCCTCGAGGACTTCAGCGAAGTGTGAGCGGCCGTGGCGGGGAGGGCGCGGGGTCGGGGTGGGGACTCTGTGCTGATCCCTGCTGCTACCCAGGTACCTGGTGACCACGCTCATGGGCGCCGACCTGAACAACATCGTCAAGTGCCAGGCGCTGAGCGACGAGCACGTGCAGTTCCTCGTGTACCAGCTGCTGCGCGGGCTGAAGGTGGGCGCGGAAGCGGGGGGCGGGCGGGGGCGCAGGGGGCAGAGCCTGACGCCCCCGCCGTCTCCCCCTCGCAGTACATCCACTCGGCGGGGATCATCCACCGGGTAGGTGCCGCGCGCGAGGTGGGGGCGTGGGGCTCCTGCGGCGGCGGCGGCTTTGCCTGCGCTCACGCCGCGGCGCCCGCCCCGCAGGACCTGAAGCCCAGCAACTTGGCTGTGAACGAGGACTGCGAGCTGCGGGTGAGCCGCTGGGGCGGGGCTGGCGGGTCGGCCGGCGGGGAGGCGGAGACGCGGAGGCGCTGACAAGCCTGGGGGTGCCTCCAGATCCTGGACTTTGGGCTCGCGCGCCAGGCGGACGAGGAGATGACTGGCTACGTGGCCACGCGCTGGTACCGGGCCCCTGAGATCATGCTGAACTGGATGCACTACAACCAGACAGGTGATGTCAGCCCGTGTGGGGCAGCCCCGTGGGGCCGGTGGGCCTGGGGAGGGGGGTGGGGCTGGGACCCAGAGGCCAAGGACCTTGGGGGACAGGCCAGGTGTGGGACCTGCGTTCACAAACAGACCTTCAGAAAGGCAGAGCACGGTGGGTCCTGGGCTGACGCTTCCCCCCGCCCAGGGTTGTGTCTAGAGAGGAGGGGCTGCTGGCTTTGGGCCTGAGCGTGAGCGCGGGGCCGCTGGGCTGGCGCAGTGAAGCCAGCCCCCAGCTCTCTGAGGAGGGCCTTGGGGTGGGCAGACTGATGGAGACGCCTCCTCCCACAGTGGACATCTGGTCTGTGGGCTGCATCATGGCCGAGCTGCTCCAGGGAAAGGCCCTTTTCCCAGGAAATGACTGTATCCTTGGCGCAGGTTAGGAGTGAGCCAGGGTCTCCTGCTGCGGGGTGGGGGTCGAGGGGGGTGGGCTCTGGCCCTTTCTGGCTAGTCTTGCCCCCTCTGCCCCACACCGTGTCACCTTGGGCTCACTCCTGTCCCCAGCGGCAGGAGAGCAGGTTCTGGGCAGTGACCCAAGGTCTGGGGTTTGGGGTCCCCGGGAGAGTCCATGCTTGGCCGTTGGGCATTTCCTGAGCCAGGCAGACATCGACCAGCTGAAGCGCATCATGGAGGTGGTGGGCACACCCAGCCCTGAGGTTCTGGCAAAGATATCGTCAGAACATGTGAGTCATTGATCGCCCCCTCTGCTGACCAACCACTCCCCTGCCCGCACTCTGGAGGAAGGGGTGCTGTGGGAATAGATGGGGCACCACAGGGGGAGCATGGGTCACAGTGGAATAGACCCCAAGGCAGGCGCTGACCCCTTCAGGGGGAAACAGGTGAACTGGGGAGACATTCCAGGCGTGAGGGACAGTGAGGGTAAAACCTTGGCACCTGCAGTGTCCTGGCCGTGGACAGTGGAGTGGCACCAGGCCTGGGACCTGCAGGCATGTAGGGCCAGGCAAGGTGCTGGAGCCACCAGATCCAAAGCGGGGAGGTCTCTGGTCCGCACATGTCCTTGCCCAGGCCTGCTGGAGTGACTGAGTCTGGGGGCTTCTCCTGGCAAGCCTCTGCCTGGCTTAGGGCCACGGGAGGCAGGCGTTGAACAGCCCCCTCAGGCCCTTCCCCTCTGCTCCTAGGCCCGGACCTACATCCAGTCCCTGCCCCACATGCCCCAGAAGGACCTCAGGAGCATCTTCCATGGAGCCAACCCCCTGGGTGAGGATGGGCCCTAGGTCAGGGCTGGGCTCCATGTCTAGCCCTGGCTGTGGAGCTGACCACCCCTGCACCCCGCCCCTCTGCAGCTGTGGACCTCCTGGGAAGGATGCTGGTGCTGGACAGTGACCAGAGGGTCAGTGCAGCCGAGGCCCTGGCCCATGCCTACTTCAGCCAGTACCATGACCCCGAGGATGAGCCCGAGGCTGAGCCCTACGACGAAAGCGTTGAGGCCAAGGAGCGCACGGTGGAGGAGTGGAAGGGTGGGCCTGAGGGCTGCGTCCCCCAGAGGCTGAGCGCTGCCTGTTTTCTGCAGGAAGTGCTCCAGTTCCTCTTGAGAGTGGTCTGAGCAAGGCAACAACACGGCCCCCCAGCCCCACTCTAGCGGGGGGCAGGTAGAGCTGGGGTTGGGTGTGTCCAGCAGAGGCTTGGGGGCAGCACGGGGCAGGCCCAGGAAGGAGCCCATGGGCCGAGGCCGCTCTCAGAGGGTGGTGGGCCTGGGCTGCTGATGGCCTGAGCTCACCCTTCCTCCTCTCCTCGCAGAGCTCACCTACCAGGAGGTCCTCAGCTTCAAGCCCCCAGAGCCACCGCAGCCGCCTGGCAGCCTGGACATTAAGCAGTGAGGGGAATGCGGCTCGCCAGCTGCACTCGGACCCGAGGAGGGGCCTGAGCCCGCCTGCCCTCCTGCCTCAGCCTGCCAGACTCCCACGAGGGGCACCTCCCAACACCACTGCGGCCAGCAGCGCCCACCCCTGGCCTGGGACCCTTGTCTACACGCCACTCCTTGTGGGAAGCCTGCACGTGTGTGAGCCACGGGTGTAGGAGTCTGGATAGAGCATGCTGGACTTCCTTGGTCCTCCTACCCCCTCCCAGCAACCTGGGTCTCCTTTGGGACCTCGCTATGGGGGACCTGGGTGCCATAAGAGCTCCCCCCTGGGGAGTGTGTCTGTTTCCCGATCTCCTGGGTTGCAGAGGGCTGTCTGTGGGGGGCAGTGCCTTGGGGCCGGAGCCTCCTGGAGACAAAGGAAGGGGTCTCGATGGTCAGAGCTGCTCAGCCTGGAAGTGGGGGGCTACCCTGGAAAGTGCTGTGACTCAAAGGATCTTCCATGGGGGTGGCAGAGTGGGGACAGCTGCCTGGAGCCACATGTTCACCTATGCTGGGTGGCACATATGTGCTCCTGGAATTCACATGTCAAAGCAGATGCAGACGCATGTGAACCTGAGGGCACCTGAGGGCCAGTGGCCGTGACAAGCAGGAGGCCCAAGTTGGGGTGGCTCTACTGTTGCCTCCCCTCCCCTCAGTTCCTGGTGTGGGTGGGGAGGGGGCATTGCTGAGACCCTGCTGGGCAGCATGCAAGGGGCTCAGGTGGCCATGGGCAGCCATGTGAGCAAAAGCCCCCTGCTCCTTGGGTTTGAGGGCTGCAGCAGGGTTCTGAGGCATGAGGGCACCGTGCCAGCTGGGGGGCTGGCAGGCACAGGGGCCTCCAGCCTTGAGGACACACATGCCGATGTGGACCCGGATCCTGGACCTTGGCCCAGAGCTGATGAAGACATCTCTGCCCACTCTACCTCTGCCCACCCTCTGGCCCTGCAGCCAGGCGCTGGGGTGCTCAAGTCTGTGGCTCAGCCCTTGTCCTCTTCCCGCCTTCCAGAGTGGAGCTGACCTAGCGACCTCTGGGACAGGGCCCTGCTCCAGGCGTGTGAGAGGTGTGGGTCCTCCATCAAGGGGCGTCTGTCAGGTGGTGACCTCTCACCTCGCAGGACCAGGGAGGTCTGAATGCTAAGTGCCTGCCCCAGGGTTTCGCAATAAAGTTCCCCTCTCACTCGGCTTGTGTCTCCAGCTCTAGATTCTGCTCCCACGCTGCCCCCACTGCCTGGAGAGCGTGGCCATATCCCCCTGGTCCCTGGTCAGAGCAGCCACCTTCACCCTCCCTGCTCCCTGAGGGCCAGTGGGATCTGAGGTGGACAGGGCGTGGTGTCCACCAGCAGTCAACCCGCTGCCCTCAGAGGTTCATTGGGCGGGGGATCTGGCCCAGACCCAGACCTGCCCCTTCACTCAGTGGTCGGGGAGGACACGGGTCGGGGGTGTTGAGGTCTCTGGGAGCAAAGGCCTGCCCTTCCCAGGGTCAGGGAGACAGCTTTCCTTTCCCTCCTGGTTAAGGGGAAAGAGGGCTGCTTCAGCCTCGGGACCCACACTGAGCTACTAGCCCCTGCCGCTCTCTGCAGCTCAGGCTGGGAAGGCAGGGTATCCCCAGGATGGGGACCTTCTATGCCTTTGCCCTAGGCCCTGGGGGTGGGGTGGGGATCATCTGGGAGCTGGGCTTGCAGAGGCCTGGTCAGTGTGGGTGCTGGTCCTCAGGTCTTGGAGAACCCCTGGAGACCTGGCTGGGCCAAGTCCTGTGGGGGTGGGGGTGGGGGATGGGAGCAGAACTGAGACATGCCCCATTTGGGAATCTGGCCTGATGCAGGACCCTTCTGGACCTCTGGACCCCATCACAGGGAGTAAGGGGGCCAGCTGGGGGCTTCCTGGAGGAGACAGGTGGAGTGCCACAGGTGGCCCAGGGCATGAAGGGCACGGGGATGGGCGGTTGTGGCTCCGGTGACAGCAGGCTGCCCCCAGTGACAAGCCTGCAACTCCTGAGCACCCCGATCAGATCACCGAGCAGCCCAGCTGTAAAGCTGCTCTGGCCAGGCCGGAGCTGCTGAGCTGCTGATTCATGGTGCAGGGCACAGAGGGCGGGGCAGGGGGCCCTGGGGATCTTATTACCCCACTCTCAGGTCTGGGTCTCGGGGCTGGGGGCTCTGTCGTCCAGCGGCATCTGGTCCAGGATGGGGCCAGACCCCTGAAATGATGATGCCCCCACCTAAGGGTAAGGGGGCACCCACCGAGAGAGCCCCAGTAGGGCCCCCCTTCACCCCTGGGGTCAGGCACACCTCCCTGGAGAGTGGAGAGGTTTGGGCTGGGCTTTGAAGAGCAAACCTGAGGGCCTCAGCTGAGCAGGGGTGGGACAGGCAGAGGGACGTGCAAATCTCTGGGGCAGTCTCCACCCAGACGGCTGCAGTGAGGAAGAGCCTTCAGAGCACAGGGGCCCAGGGGGACCTACAAGACCCACCTTCTCTGCTTCCGGCTTGGTAGGCAGCCTGAGTTTGGGAGACAGAATCAACTTCTTCACTGGGAAAGGGGCATGGAGGCAAGATAGTGGCCGGGGAACCCCGTGCTGGGGGGTGGGTGGGTCAGCCCCAGGGTGAGGGGCGTCCTGGAGGGGTGGGGAGTTGGAAGTGGGCGGGACTGGTGGACAGTGATTTGCGGTTGCGGGTAGCAGTCGACAAGCTCAGGCTGCCAGGATGGGCCAGCGCCCTGGGGGCGCGGCCGTGAGGAGGAGGCGCGAGCCCCACGGGGCCCCGCTGACACAGCCTCCACTCGGGTCCGCGTAGTTCATCCCGAGTGCGGAGTGCGGAGTGCGGAGGCGGGCCGGGGGCTCGGGCGCCGCGTCTGGGTTCAGGATGGGACAGAGCTGCGAAGCGGCGCTCCCCTCCCCCCAGCCTCCGGCTTCCCCGGCGGCGGCCGCCGCCTCATGTTTCCGGAGGGGCCGAAGGGCGGAAGGGGCGTCACGTGCGCGCGGCCCGGGGTCCGGTTGGTCCGCCCGCAGGGGAGGGGCCGCGCGCTACCCGGGCGGGGGCTGGGCTCGGGCCGGGGTCGGCGGCTCCGGAGAGCCCGGACGCGAAAGCCGGCAGTGGGGTTCCCCGGCGACGGCGCGGAGCCGGCTCTGCCCGCGCGGTGGCTCGGGGTGCGCGCCAGGGCGTCTCACGGATCCCGGGTACTCGGCCCTCGAGGCGAAGCGCCCGCGGGGTCCGCGGCGCGGGCGGTGCCCGGCCAGCCATGAGCTCTCCGCCGCCCGCCCGCAAGGGCTTTTACCGCCAGGAGGTGACCAAGACGGCCTGGGAGGTGCGCGCCGTGTACCAGGACCTGCAGCCCGTAGGCTCGGGCGCCTATGGCGCCGTGTGGTGAGCACAGGCCGGGCGGGGTGGCCGGGGGCGGGGTGGCCCGGGCCTCCCGCTAAGCGGTGCGCCCCGCAGCTCGGCGGTGGACAGCCGCACGGGCGCCAAGGTGGCCATAAAGAAGCTGTACCGGCCCTTCCAGTCCGAGCTGTTCGCCAAGCGCGCCTACCGCGAGCTGCGCCTGCTCAAGCACATGCGCCATGAGAACGTGAGTCGCGCAGCCCCCAGCTCCAGGCACGGCGTCCATCATCTCACCTCTGCTCATCTCCCTTCTCCCCCCAAATCCTGCCCCGAAGACCCGGTCCCTCCTACCCAGCCCTTGGGCTGCTCCCCTGGGTGGCGGGGCGGGCGGAAGCGAGGGGTCAGGCAGTGTCCCCGGGGGGGGGGTCACAGTGGTGAGGGCTGAGCCCCGCTTCGTCCTAAGAGAGCTGCTTCCCCGGGGTCTAGTCCGCTCCGCCTGGGCCAATCCCGGGAAGGACTTAGCTCTTTGGCTTCTTGCTGGAGCCCCATCTGGCTCCTCGGTCCAGGGTCTGGTCGGGGGACGGCCACTCGCCCAGGCCGAGGGGATCCTCCAGGTCTCACTCCAAACCCTGCCTCCAGCCAGGAGCCCCGAGGTGAGAGGGGACTTAAGGTGGGAGGAGCGGTTTTCCTGGAAGGGGCACTTAGCCTCTCCCGGGCATCCCCCTCCCGCCCCACCCGGCGCCCCTCCTCCAGCCCCTCTCCTGACCCCACTCCGCCTCCCTCCTCCAGCCCCTCTCCTGACCCCACTCTGTCTCCTGAGCCTCAGCAGCCCCTCAGCAGCCGGGTGCCGCCGCCTCCCTCCAGCGCTGCATTTCATAAACCCCTTTTCCTAGAGGAGGCAGGCTCTGAGAGGCTGACGTCCCAGTCCTGCCCCTTCTGCGCCCCCTGCCCCCAGTCTAGGCCGCCCTCTGCGCTGCAGAGGCCCAGAAGTCTCCACCAGCCTGGTGGACCCCCATTTACCTTCCGGGATTCTTGCTGAAACCTCCCGATGCCCGGGCCTCACCTGCCTCCAGGCCCCTCTCTGGATGTCCCACTGTTCTCTCCTCCCGCCGCCCATGTCTCTGGCCGTGGTGGCTGCGTTGGTCATCTAGCTGTTCCTCCACCTCGTGTCCACTCTCACCTCACTCCGGTTTGTCCCCGAATGGCAGCCAGGGGACACATTCAGCATCACACCTATTTAAACTCTTCCGCTGAGATTCCTAGGATCAAAGCAAGCCTTCACTTGGTGTTGAGGGCGTGCTTGGGTTTTCTTCGGCTTCTCTTGGGCTGTTTCCTGGCCTGGTCCTCGGCCACCTGGCCTCTCTCCCCGTATTCCTCAAGCGCTCCAAGCGTTCTGCCTCCTGCCCGGACACCATTCGCATGGCCTCTGCCAGGTGTCCCCCTGCCAGCACATCCACCTGTCTCTCCAGCCACTCTGATGTGCAGGCCTCCTGGGGTCCCTGGAGGCCCTGTCACCAGAAGCCCCAGGTGCCAGTTGTCCCATTCCCTGTCTGCTGTCCAGCACCCCCGACCAGAGGGCTGCGGGGTGGGGTCTGGCTGCCGGTGTGCTCACAGTGCTGCCTGCCTGGGCCTCTCTGGCGGAGGCACGGTCCCTGGAAGGGCCTGCTAGATACTGGCTGTCCCCACACTGTTCCTGGGTCTTCACTGGGGATAGGAAGAGTGGGAGGAAAGGCCAAGGGTCTGGAGCTCCTTGGATGGCTGGGAGCTGACCTAGACTTGGGGCTGCCCCTCCCCCAAAGGATCCCGGCTGTCACCATCCAAAAATAGTCCTTGTTTATGGGCATGTGTGCCAGGACAGGGTTGAGCTGCCAGTGGGCAGAGCTGGGCCCTGTGGGCAGTGGTGGGGGAGACCAGGACAGCTGCAGGGGCCTTTCCTGCCTAGAGCAGGGTGTGCCCTCAGCTGTGTCTGTGTCCCCAGCCCACCTGGTCCTCTGGCCTCCTCCCCAGGTAATTGGGCTGCTGGATGTGTTCACACCCAATGAGACCCTGGATGATTTCACAGACTTGTGAGTGCCGGCCTGGGGCTGGCCGGGCAGAGCAGGTGGTGTTGGGTGGCTCTTGGGTGTCCACTTCAGGTCTGGGGCTGGCAGGTGGGCCGCTTGAGGCAGGCCTTGCTTTGCAGCCTGGCTGGGGGGTCACGGGCACACTGCCCACCCGCTCACCACACCACAGCCCACCCCCTGCCACACGCTCCAGGGACCCACGGTGCTGGTACCACTGCGTGGATCTGGGCCTCCTCCTCCAGTGCCGGAGGTGTGAGCCTTGTACCTTAGGGTTTGTTAGTGGGTCCCGTGCTCTGGAACCCTGGCGCTAAGGGTGTGGCCTGTAACTGCAGCTGCTGACCTTTGCTGGCGGGCAGGGGGGACCCAGTGCTGCCCTGCGCCTGCCCGGGTGGCCACCCCTGGCCTCACACTGCTGTTGGCCAAGAGCCAGGGGCCTGGCCCAGGAAGGGGGGGTGCAGGACAGGCTCCTCGTTGCCTGGCCTGGCAGAGGTCAAGGGCTCATGCAGGCAGGGTGTCTTGGCAGGGTGCTAAGCACCTCTCCCTGTGTCTCTGTCCATCTGCCCAGCCTGCCCCTCTGACCCAGATGTCCTGCTATCACACCCCTGCCCGCAGGCACTTCCCTCCTTTCTCACGCCCCCTCTGCTGCCCACGAGCCTTGGTCTCCCAGCCCCTAGGCCACCCTAAAGGAGTCCCCAAAGCGCAGTCCCGACCTGCCTGGCATCGCAGGGCCCGGTGGGTGGTAGGAGGGTAGAGCCCAGTGCAGTGCTGTGGGGGGTGGGGACTGGGTGCTGCAGGGTGACAGGCTCTTCCAGGGCCTGAGCCCAGGCCCACGGGCGTGACCCCTGCTGTCCGGCCCCTCCCTGACCCCGCAGTTACCTGGTGATGCCGTTCATGGGCACCGACCTGGGGAAGCTCATGAAGCACGAGAAGCTGAGTGAGGACCGAATCCAGTTCCTCGTCTACCAGATGCTCAAGGGGCTGAAGGTGGGGACATGGGGGTGCCGCCAGAGTGGGTGGGGTCCCCCTAGGTGGGGCCGGGGCTCTGATGTTCCTGCGAACTGACTGCTGCTGACCCCTCTGTGTCCCCACAGTACATCCATGCTGCTGGCGTCATCCACAGGGTGAGTCCTGGCCAAGGTGGACGCTTCCCCTGGCTGTGGGCGCGCGAGGGCTCCACCTTTGGAGCTTCCTGTCTCACCCGCGAGGGGGCACCCTGCCTGCACACAGCCTGGGGACTGTGCACCTCCACCCTTCCTGGAAGGGCTGCAGGGTGGCCCAGCCTAGCCCGACGCTCCCACATTCAGTTGCTGCCCGGGCCCTTGCCCTTGCGCTCTGGTGGGTGGGGCTGCACAGCCACCTTTCTTCTGCCCCCAGGACCTGAAGCCCAGCAACCTGGCCGTGAACGAGGACTGTGAGCTCAAGGTGTGTGTTGTGTTGGCTCGGGGTCTCCCCCGCACCTGTCCATCTGCCCACCAGCCCCTTGGCCCTCAGGCCTGGAGGTGGACTGGCCCAGGCCCAGGCGGAGGGACAGACCACAGCCATCCAGGCAGTGGCCGAGCAGCTGATGGGCAGATGGGCCCTGGGGAGGCACTGGGTGCGGTGGCACAGGGCACACTCCCATAGCTGCTTGAGGGGAAGGGCAGGTGGTGTCCCCAGCTCCCCGTGCCCGAGCCAGGGCAGGGCTGAGCAGGCCTTCCCAAAAGCGCTGGCTAGGGCTGGCGATTCGCAGGGAGTGGAAGTCCAGGGGAAGGAGACCCCCCGAGGGTGCCTGTTCTAAGGGTCGGGGGCAGGCACAGTCGGTTGCGCTGGGTGCACTGGCTGTGGGGAGGAAACCGCAGGGAGGCTGGGGGATACCTGGCTGCGACCTCGGGCCCCAGAGGGTTGGCAGGAGGCCCCGGTGTGCCCAGTCCCCTTGGGGTCTTCTGGACCACGGCTGGCCCACCCACTCCCCAGGGACCGCTTGGCCCCACTTTCTGATTCTGGCTATAGATCCTGGACTTCGGCCTGGCCCGGCAGGCAGATAGCGAGATGACTGGATACGTGGTGACCCGGTGGTACCGGGCGCCTGAGGTCATCTTGAATTGGATGCACTACACACAGACGGGTGAGGGGCTGCCCGGAGACGTGGCACCAGCTTCCTAGGCCGCCCCTGCCCGGGCTGCTCTGCGGGGAGGCTGCTGAGCTGGGCCGGGGCTGGGCAGGGCGTGGTCGGCTAGATGCCTCCTGGGCCCATGCCCTCCTCCACCGCCCCCACTCCTGCGTCTGTGTGTGCCCCCCTCCCCAGCCCACAGAGCCCTGATAGAGGGGCTTCTGTCTCAGTGGACATCTGGTCAGTGGGCTGCATCATGGCTGAGATGATCACAGGGAAGACGCTCTTCAAAGGCAGTGACCGTATCCTACACCTGGAGCTGGGTGCGGGGGAGGCTTACCCTACACCTGCGGGGAGCAGGCCAGGCACACGGCCCAGGCTGGGTGGGCCGTGTGGGTGGGTGAGCTCTGCCCTCTGGCCCCGCACTGTGCTCCTGACCTCAGCCAAGACCTGGACCAGCTGAAGGAGATCATGAAGGTGACGGGGACGCCTCCCGCCGAGTTTGTGCAGAGGCTGCAGAGTGCCGAGGTCACTTGGGGGCCGGGAGTGAGCTGGAGGCCTGGGTCTGGGCCTGGGGGCTGGCGCCTCACCCTTTCTTCCCACACAGGCTCAGAACTACATGAAGGGCCTCCCCGAGCTAGAGAAAAAGGATTTTGCCGCCATCCTGACCAACGCGAGCCCTCTGGGTAGGGTGGGACTGCGGTGGGCACGGGGTCAGTGACGTGGGTACTGGGGCCTGGGACCCTCCCCTCGGCCTGCCTGATCCACCCTTCCCCCAGCCGTGAACCTCCTGGAGAAGATGCTGGTGCTGGATGCGGAGCGGCGGGTGACGGCGGCCAAGGCGCTGACCCACCCCTACTTCGAGTCGCTGCACGACACGGAGGATGAGCCCAAAGCCCAAAAGTACGATGAATCCTTTGATGACGTGGACCGCACGCTGGAAGAGTGGAAGCGTGAGTGGAGGGCTCTGGGCAGGGCCTGTGGCTGGACCCCACCAGCCCCGTGCAGGTGGCCAGGGCTCAGAGTCTTGGGTCCCCCCCACCCTGGGATGCAGCTTAGGTGAGGAACACAGTGGAAGTCAGGGGGCAGCTGGGCTTCCAGGCCAAGGTGACCTGAGCACTTGGCCTCTATCGGCCCCCAGGCCTGCCAGCGTGCCTCCCCACGTCTAGGCCAGAGGCCGGGCTACCCCGGAGACCCTCAGCACCCACTCCCCCAGGCCTCTCTGCTCATACCTCTTGAATCTTCTGGCCTCTGTGCCCCTTTCAGGACCCCTCCTACCTAGACAGCTGCATAGCCCTCGTCCTGCCAGCAGGATCAGGTCCGCTCCAGGCAGTCCATAGCACCTCCCCCTTCCTCACTACCCCTCGCCCGTCCCCTCTAGCCCCACTGAGCACTTCAGACCTTCCTCTGCCTGTGCTCTGCATCTCCAGACTTTGCATTGGCCCGGAGACCGAGGGCCCCTCTCTTCATCTCTGAGGGCTCCTGACACCTGCTTAGCCTGAGGCTGGGCTCAGGGCCGCCTGCCCAGTTCCCGGGCCTCCCTCTGCTGGGGCCCTGACGCCCCATGCTGGAACCGGCCTTGTCTAGCTCCACTCTGGCATGGCAGGCATCTTCTCTCGGTGGCTGCGGGACCCGCCTGGGGGAGCAGGGACGTCTGAGGGCAGCAGTTAGTGCAGACGGAGCTGTGGCACTGGTCGCCACTGTCCTAGACCCCGTCCTGGCTGTGCCTCAGACCTGGGGCCTCGGTCCTGGATGTGGGGGGTAGAGGTGGGGCTGGACGGGTTGTGCTTCTCAAACCACATTCTTCAGGGTCATTGGGGAGCCCCAGCAGCGGCTCTGCCCTTATCTGTGCTGTGTTTTGTGCTTGTAAGTTCTCTGTTGCCAGAAAGGTAACAAGAAAACCGAAAACCATGGGCCACAGGATCCTCTCTGCGGTCTCCGCCACAAACTGTAGTAAGAGCTTTTGCTTTTACTACAGACCATGGTGGACATGTGGTCTGTTTGTGGTTGAGCCCCTGGTCAGGAATGCAAACTCATCACCTCCTGTTTCCCCGGGAAAAGCCAGCTTTACAGCAAGGATCTCTCCACACAAACCTTCCCTGTGTGGATGGGCCCCTGCACCAGGGTTAGATGAGGGCCTGGGAGGCACCCCATGGGGTAGCAATACAACTGTGCTGTGTGCTGGGCAAACCACACAGACCACCTGCTCTAAAGGCACAGTCCTTCCTGAACTGGGCTTGTGGAGTACCAGTGGTCCCCCAAACATGCGTTCCCGTGGCCAGGTGAGCATGGGCACCCTGGGGTAGGTGGAGCGGAACTGTCCTCTTGCAGGCTGGTCAGAGGGGAGGCGGAGCAGCACCCCCTTTCCTTTGGGACGGCTTGCTCTGGGCATGGTTCAGGGAACATGAGCACCGGTGAGGAAGCTGGATGCTGCAGGTAGTTGGTGGGAATTCCACACTCGTTTATTAATTAATTAATTAATTTCTGGATGCATTGGGTCTTCGTTGTTGGGTCTTAGTTGCTGCGCGCGGGCTTTCTCTAGTTGTGGCGAGCAGGGGCTACTCTTCGTTGCAGTGCGAGGGCTTCTCATCGCGGTGGCTTCTCGTTGCAGAGCTTGGGCTCTAGGCGCACGGGCTTCAGTAGTTGTGGCATGTGGGCTCAGTAGTTGTGGCTCGTGGGCTCTAGAGTGCAGGCTCAATAGTTGTGGTGCATGGGCTTAGTTGCTCTGCGGCATGTGGGATCTTCCCGGACCAGCGGTCAAACCCATGTCCCCTGCGTTTGCAGGCAGATTCTCAACCACTGCGCCACCAGGGAAGTCCCCACACTCATTTAAACCTTCATAGATGTTCTGGATCCAGAAGCTGGGGTGTGCCCTGGTGGGACCCTGAGCAACTCCACTCAAGTGAACACATTGGTTTACACTCCTCAGATGTCCTCTGTTCACTGAGGCAGGCTGTGGAGCCAAGGCCACCCTAGGGGCCGTGGGTGTGGGTTACAGGAGCCCTGTCAGGGTGGACAGTCCCTGTGGATGGACACAGGTGGACTTGCACATGTGGGACAAAGGAGCCCCCCTGGTGCCTGGACCCCAGCGGTGATCTCTGACCCTGTTATTTTGGGGGGCGGGCGGGCTCCCTAGTTCAGTGACTAACAGCCTGTGCTCTGGGCCTCCTCTCTCCACCCCCACCCCAAGTGGAACCTCATGGGACTTATCGCTGGTCCCCGCGAGTACCAATGAGCTGGGCCCAGTGCTTCGTCTTGGTCACTGGCGTCCATCCTTGGTGCGCACTGTGGAGCTGTCTTAACAGGTGATGGGCCCGTTCTCCCATGACTCTGTCCCTCTCACCCTGCCCCAGGTGTCACATATAGAGAGGTGCTCAGCTTCAAGCCTCCCCGACAGCTGGGGGCCAAGGTCTCCAAGGAGACGGCCCTGTGAATACCCCTGGGCCCTGGGCCTGGAGGGGAGATCCTGTCTGCCACTGGGACCTTGGCCGGGGCTTGCATCCCAGGAGTCCCCTCGTTCCATGGAGCCTCTTCTGGAAGCCTGTTCCCCTGCTCTCAGAGCCCACCTCAGCCTAACCTTGGAGGAGCACCTGGACTTTCTGGACAGGACGCCCACCTGACCTGGGGGCTGGGCTCTGACCCCTTGAGCAGTGGTCCCCTCCCCCAGGGTGCAGCAGAAGCCTCAGAACCTGTGGGGTGGGATGGGGTTTGGGGTCAAAGCCTAGTCTCTGACCCTGCCTGCTCTGGACTGTGCTGAAAAGGAAGGACGGGAGGGTGCAGAGCGCTGACTCAGGGACCTGTCTCCTGGGGTCGTTGGTGTGGACGCTCCTGCACCACCCCCCTTAGATGTACATGGCCACGTGGTGTGGCCACACGTCTGGAGGAAATAAACCCTTTTGTAGCTCCCACTCCGCTTCACTTCCCAATTCCTGGGCTGGATCTCCACCTTTAGGCTTTTGTATGGAGTAAGGGGGCTGGCCTGGGAGCCTCGGCCCCATCTTGAGCCACTGGGCCTGGGCACCTCCTCCCTCCCAGGTCACAAAGCTGGTGCCCACCTACACTCCCATCCTGTGCCAGTGAGCCCCAAGTCTGGAGCCCCCCATATTTAGGGCTTGGCCCTGCCCCTCTTGTGGGGTGGCCTTCCTCTAAGCTAAGACCCTGGAGCCAGACCCAGGGCAGGGCCTGATGTGGGTGAGGGGGTTAGGGTCCAGCTTGGGTCTCAGTCCCAGGTGTTTGGGCTCCCTGCACTCTCCAAGGCCAGGTTCTTGGGGAGGTGGGGTCACGCTAGACGCCTCGAGGCACCTCAGGTGTCTCTGAGACGTCTGTGCCTTAGCATAAGGGTGGTTTCTGTGCTCTTTTTCCTGCCCCTCCCCCGGCCATGCCCCACCGCCATTGGCGAGCCCGCGGAGCCCTCTGCCGGCCATTCGACGTCTCCGAGGACTGGCAGCTGGGTCAGGGGTCACTCTAGGGCTCCTGCGCCCGCCCTGCCTCCTCCCACATGTCCCCCGGCAGGCCTGCCCAAAGCGGGGCCCGGCCGTCACTCTTCTCCCGGCCTGGGGCTCAGATGGACGCGCCCAGTCGGTCCAGCCGAATAGGTCAGAGGAGTTGCCAGAGTGGATACCTGCCTTCTCTGCCCAGGGGCCCTCCCGCACCTCTGACGGAGCCCCGCCCAGGCCCTCGGCTCTCAGCGATCCAGGCGGGGCGGTCTGGCGCAGGCCCCGCCTTTGCGGCCACGTGCCCAGGACGGCCAACCAGCACGCTGTTTTCCAGCCGCCGTGATTGGCTCAGGGGCGGGCACGTCTTCCCGGAGCCCGCAGGCCGCCGGCTACCCGGCTACCCGCGCCAGCAGGTAGCGTGGCCAGGACGGTGGCGATCCACGCGGGGCTGCTTGCCGCGGGCAGCGGGGCCCTGTCAGGGCCTCCCTCTGCATCCATCCCACCTTGGGGATCGCCTCCGAACAGCCGGAGCGACCAGAGAACGGTACTGGGGCATGCCCACCCCAGGGCCCCACCTCCTAGACTTTAGGACCCCTGCTCACGTCCCGTCTCCAAGAGACCGCCTCCAGGGCTCCGCCTCCAAGACCCGGGACCCCACCCGCGGCGGCCCCGCCTCCAAGATGCCCGCCTTCCCAGACACCCCCCAGGAACCACCCCCGATCCAAGCCCTGCCTCAAAAGGGTCCGCCCGGGCCCCGCCTCCAAGACCAGACCCCGCCCATGTCCCCGTCCCCAAAGACCCGCGGCCCCCCCCCCCCCCGCCCCGGCTCAGTCCCCAGAAATCCCCTCCGTTTGAGGCCGGGGGGTCCCTGTTTCCTCCCCTCTTTGGTCATCTTGTTCTTGGCTGGGCCCGCGCCTCCTCCTTTACTGGCCTCATTCGTTCACTCACTCATTCCTCCCTCGCCCAGACACTCCCTCTGTTGGCCTCCGCCCTGCCTACCCCGACGCGGCGCCGCTCCTGTCCAGCTTCTCTGCCACAACTCTGACCCTCCGACTCGTCCGCTCTTCGGTCAGGGGTCTTCCTGGAGCTTAAATCGGATACTGTCACTCCCTTCTTGAACCTTGGGGGCAGCGCTGCGCTGCGGCCCAGGCCGGGCTAAGCCACGGCCACCGTCCCCGGTCGAGGCTCTCTCCTCCTTGTGGCCTTGCCCCTAAGGACCCTCGGCCTCGCGCTCCTTCCCGCGCAGCTCCTCCCTGAGCCCTTGCCGGAGGCCCTCGGTCAGCGCTGGGCGCGATGGGCTACTGACGCGTCTGACCCGTGGCCTGCGGGGTCAGGGTGGGCCGGGGGGAGGCTTGGGGCGGAGGGGCACGGACCGGCGTGGCTCGGCTCATAGCACGCAGCTGGGGCCGCCGTGACGGTCCGCAGGAGCCTGGGCACACTGGCCCTCCGTCCTCGCACCCGTCCCCTCCGACTTACGCAGGGGCGCCGAGGCCGGCGACCCTCTCCCGGCTCTGGCGAGAGTAGGAGGTGGAGCCTCAGCTGGAGGGAAGGGCGGCGTGGGCCGAGCCCCGAGGGGCCCAGTCTTCGGCCCGCCCCGCTGCATCGGGGCGGGGTTTGGGGCAGCCGGAGGCGGGTCCATGCCAGGTCCTAGTTGGAGGAAGCCGGAAGCTGAGCCCCGCGAGCCACCCTATCGACCGCTGCCCCGCTCTGGCGCCAGCCGGGCCTGGGACCTCCTTCCTGTCCGGGCTCCGCGCCCGCGCCCCCGGCTGTGCTCCAGGCGTTGGGCTGCTCCCTGGGGCTGCCAAGGGGGGCGGGCAGTGCACTCACCTGCCTGTGAGTGGTAGTGTTTGGGTCCTGCCCACCCTGAGTGGCCCAGAGTGACCACGGTCAGGCCATGGGGACCGCACTTGTGTACCACGAGGACATGACAGCTGCCCGGCTGCTCTGGGACGAGTAAGTGGGACCTGGCAGAGGCAGAGGTGGGGGATGAGGAGGGGCTCTGGACTCTGAGCTCTCTGTCCATTCAGCCCCGAGTGCGAGATCGAGTGCCCGGAGCGCCTGACCACAGTCCTGGAGCGCCTGCAGCAGCGTGGCCTGGAGCAAAGGTGTCTGCGGCTGGCAGCCCGGGAGGCCTCAGAGGCGGAACTGGGCCTGGTGCACAGGTCAGACTTGGGGTGGGCATCCTGCCCTTGAAGCCGTGGTCCAGGACCTGGGCCTGCCCCAGCCTGCTGGTGCCTGGCAAACAGAGCCTCCCCCCCAAGCCTCAGTTTCACCTTTGGATGGGTGGATGCGGGAGCAGTGAGGGGGGCAGTCCCACTGGGGGTCCAGGCCCTGTTTCTCCTCTGCCTGCTCCTCCAGGTGACCCTGCCTTGCCTGCCCGACCCTTTGCAGCCCGGAGTATGTGGCCCTGTTGCAGGGGACCCAGGCCTTGGGCACCGGGGAGCTCCAGACCCTGTCTGGACAGTACGATGCCGTTTACTTCCACCCGGTGCGTGCCCTGGGGACACACCCACCCACCCAGTCTCACATCCGGGTACTCGTGCCTGTTCACGGGCAATGTTCCCGTGTGCCAGTGCCCTGCTGGCTGCTGCTGTGGGCACCCGGGACTGGCCTGGCCAGTTCTGCGCAGTGCTTGGTGCTCTGCAGCCTGGCACAGGACTTGGTAGAGCCTGTGAGGGGTAGTGGGCAGGGGGCTTACCTGCATCCCTGCCCTGGCAGAGTACCTACCACTGTGCCCGGCTGGCCGCGGGGGCGGCGCTGCAGCTGGTGGATGCCGTGCTGGCGGGAGCTGTGCGCAACGGACTCGCCCTGGTGAGGTGAGAGCTGCCCCCTGCCCTGGCCGCCCTGACCTGTGGGTGGCCCTGTGAGGACGCAGGATGACCCTGACACGCCCCACACCCCACTCCCACCCCCAGGCCTCCTGGGCACCATAGCCAGAGGGCTGCCGCTAATGGATTCTGCGTGTTCAACAACGTGGCCATAGCGGCCAAACATGCCCAGAGGCAGCACGGGCTGCACAGGTTTGTGCCAGCCTGACTGCAGGGTGAGGCCCAGGCCAGAGGGGAAGGGGGTGGAGGGGGCCTTTGAGGGACCCCACCCAGCTCCTTCCCATCCTGGGCCTGGCTCCTGGCTTGGAGGTGGGAGGCCCTGCCCTCAGTGACCCCAGAGCTGTCTGTCCCCAGGATCCTCATCGTTGACTGGGATGTCCACCATGGCCAGGGCATCCAGTATATCTTTGAGAACGACCCCAGGTAAGCTGGGGGTGGGGACAATACCCTCCCCTGCGACCCTCCCCTGCGACCCTACTTTTCAGGATGAGCACAGCCCGGCCTGGGAAAGTCTGAGGGAGCAGACGTGGCTGTGTGCTCGGTGGGGTGGGGTTAGGCTTCTGCAAGGAGCCCTGGGGCTGAGGGGCCTGCCTTCTGGCCCCGGCTGACTGTCGCAGCGTCCTCTATTTCTCCTGGCACCGCTATGAGCACGGGAGCTTCTGGCCCTATCTCCGAGAGTCAGATGCAGACGCTGTTGGGCAGGGCCCGGGCCTTGGCTTCACTGTCAACCTGCCCTGGAACCAGGTGCTTGCCCCTCACCCCGGGCCCCCCACCCAGAGCCCCTCCCCCAGCCCACATTCCCCCCTCCCCCGAGTGCAAGCCCAGGGCGTCCTGCCACGATCACCCCCAGGGCCCAGGCCCCAGGGGTGAGGACCCCACCGTCCTCCCTGGCAGGGCCAGCACTGATGCCCCTTGGCCACAGGTCGGGATGGGAAATGCTGACTACGTGGCTGCCTTCCTGCACGTGCTGCTGCCTGTGGCCTTCGAGGTGACCGTGTGGGGGGTGGAAGTGGTTTCGGTGGCAGGGGGTGGGGGCAATGCGGTGCCCAGAGTGGAACAGAGCCCCTGGGGTGAGGAGGGTCTCTCCGGAGGGGCCTCCCCTCCGCCTCAGCTCCAGCTTCTTTTCTGCCTCTCCCCACTGGGCCCTGCCTGCAGTTCGACCCTGAGCTGGTCCTAGTCTCCGCGGGATTTGACTCAGCCATCGGGGATCCCGAGGTGAGGGCCTGGCCTGGCTAGGGAGGGCTTCTGGAGTCCTGGGGCCAGGTTCTCATCACACCTGGCTCTGGTTGCAGGGGCAGATGCAGGCCACGCCAGAGTGCTTTGCCCACCTCACGCAGCTGCTGCAGGTGCTCGCTGGTGGCCGGGTCTGTGCTGTGCTGGAGGTGATTGTGGCGAGCTGGGAGGGTGCATGGGCCGGAGGCTGAGATGTGGTTGGAGGGGTCCTGCCTTGTGGGGCAGGGCGTCCTGCCTGGGACCCTGACACCCCTGCCCTTAGTGTCTCTGCCCCCTCCTCATCCCAGGGTGGCTACCACCTGGAGTCACTCTCGCAGTCCGTGTGCATGATGGTGCAAGCGCTGCTGGGCGACCCTGTCCCGCCCCTGTCGGGGCCCATGGTGCCGCATGGCAGGTGCGGGGGGGGGGGGCAGGACGGAGGAGGGTGGGAAGGGCCAGGGGTGGGAGGCCAGGCCTCACTGATCCTGCTTCTCCTCGCAGCGCCCTGGAGTCCATCCAGAGTGTCCGGGCAGCCCAGGCCCCTCACTGGATGAGCCTCCAGCAGCAAGGTCAGCGTGGCCTGGGTCGGCAGGCGGGATGGTGCCGCAGGCTCTCATGCCGTGGCTGTGACACTGAACCACCCCCTAGGTGTGGCCCCTGTACTGAGTCCCAGCCCCCGCTCCCCAGAGGGGAGGCCCTCGCCTCTGCTGCCGCCCCGGGGGCCCGAATTCAAGGCAGCAGCGACCCAGAACGTGGCTGCCCTGAGCTCCCTCCTGGACCAGCTGCGCCTCAGTCCCACGCCCCCTGTACGCACGGCTGTGGCCTTGACTGCGCCAGATGCTGCCCTGGCCCTGCCCTCTGATGTCCTCTGTGAGGAGGGGTCAGCCCCACAGGAGGAGACGCAGGCCTGGGCCAGGTAGGCAGGGTGGGCCTGGGGAGAAGCCCGGGACCATCTCTGCACATGTGCCTGTGTGACTCATCTGTGGTCCGTGTGTCATTCTGTGTCCTTGTGTCCTTCTGGTTTGTCCACCACAGGCCACATGAGGCCCTGGCCCAGGACAGGGCCCTCACTGCACTCGGGAAGGTCCTGTACCTTTTGGACAGGATCCTGGATGGGCAGGTAGGGGCACTGGGGAGGGGCTGGGGGGTGCATGGAGTCAGGGGCAGGGCCCAGGACCTGCCTGCGACAGGTGGCCTGTCCAGGGGAGGGCTGGGTGGTACAGAACCATGTGGACAGGAGCATTGCCTTGTGCCCAGGACCCTTCCCAAAACAGCCCCCAGGGACAGGGTTCAGGAACACCCCCCTCAGTTCCCTCAACGAAATGCTCTTTGGCAGAGAAGTGAAGGGGATGATTTATAGTTTCATGCATCTTATTTTCAGAAATGGAGCAATTTGACCTCAGAGTACACAGGTGACAGCCATGTAGACACGGGCCAAAAGAAGGGACAGATGGGTCTGTATACCTGGTGTGGGAGTTACCCTCTACACCTGTTATTCACTCCACAGGTGAGCAGTGGCATTGCAGTCACCCCAGCCTCTGCTGCAGCTGCCACCCTGGATGTGGCCATTCGGTGTGGCCTGTCCCATGGAGCCCAGAGGTAAGCCTCACATGGCTGGTCTGAGGCTATGAGGCAGGGCCCATGGGCACCCCCTGCCCTGGCTGGTCATGTGGGAATGGCTCTGGGAATGGGCTCCAGGCGGGGTGACTGCAGCTTATCCAGGAACCAACTCTTCCTCCAGGCTGCTTTGTCTGGCTGTGGGGCAGCTGGATCGGCCCCCAGATCTCATGGATGACGGGTATGACTCTCAGGTCACGTGTATGTCCAGTTCTGCAAGTATGTGGGTGGGCACATCACCCTGGACCCCCAGGGGTGACAGGTGGGCAGGGTGTTCTGCAGCTGGAGTTTGGCAGAAGGGCCCCTGGGAGCAATGCTAGGAGGGTCTCCAGCACAGAGGGTCAGCAGTCTTAGCATCCCTGCCGCTGAGCTGTCCTTCTTCTGTCTGGGCTCTCAACGGTGGGCGGCATCTCACACACAAGCTCATGTATCCATATGCTTGCTCTCCCCTGGAAGGAGGAATCTCTGGCTGAATATTGGGGGCAAGGAGGCAGCTGCCCTGTCCATGTTCCACGTCTCTGTGCCACTGCCAGGGGTGAGTGGTGGTGTCACAGGGCAGGGCAGCTGCTGCTCACTGGCATCGGCATGAGGGCCAGACCCCTGGCCTTCACCTGCCGTTCCTGGTGGGACTGTGGGCGTGTCTGCCCACCTGAGATTGGGAGGTGGGGTGGCCTGAGCCAGCTGGAGGGGTGTTCCCTGGATGAGGGGTTGGGCTATGTTGCTGTCCCTCCCATAGACGACCGGAGGGTTTCTGAGCTGTGTCCTGGCCCTGGTGCTGCCCCTGGCCTACAGCTTCCAGCCTGACCTGGTGCTGGTGGCGCTGGGGCCCGCCCATGGCCTGCGGGACCCCCAAGCTGCACTCCTGGCTGCGCTGCTTCGGGGCCCAGCAGGGGGCCGAGTCTTGGCCCTTGTGGATGAGGTGAGTTGGGTGGGGTGGACCTGCTGTGGGGTGGGAGGTGAGGAGAAACCAGCAACTCAGCGCTTCCACCTCTGCTGCTGACTCAGGAATCCACACCCCAGCTTGCGGTGGTCCTGGCCAGGGTGTTGCATGGAGAGGCAGCCCCCAACCTGGGTCCCTTCTCCATGGCCTCCCCAGAGGACGTGCAGTCCCTGGTGCAGCTAAGAGGGCAGCTGGAGCCACGGTGGAAGATGCTGCAGGTGGCCAGTGAGACTGGGGGGCCAGGCTCAGGCTGAATGCTTGGGGCCTTGGGCGACAGCTGCCTTAGAGCTCTGTGGGGAGACGGGCTCACGTCCTGGGGAGTGGGGAGCTGCCCTGAACCAGCGCATAGCCGCGTCAAGCAGTTGTGCACCTCTTCCCAGCTCCTCCTTGAGTGCTGTGACCCGGTAGCTTGAAATCGGCCAGGGTGGGAGTATTTACACCCCAGAAAAGACACTACCAACTAGTCCCCCGAGAGCCTGTTGTTAACCATTCCCCAGCACACCTCTGCGCGAGGCCTCTGTCCTGAGGGCCAGGCTACGGGGCTGCCCAGGACACTGGCTCAGGGGCTCTGTATCCCCCGCCCCAGCGCGGACTCCCCCTCCGGCGACCCGTCTCTGCACGGACGGCCCCTCCCTCGCTCCCTCCCCGCCCAATCAGTAAACGTCGGTTAAGCGAAAGTCTGACTCCGTCTCCCTTATTGAGCCCGATTTAGTTAACTCAGTTGGTTCCGGACACAGTTTCCCGACCCGTGGGAACGAGGCTCCAGGCCGGAAGTGCCCTTGGTAGGCGGCCTCCAGGCTCCGCTCCCTCAGCGCGTGCCGCCCGCCTCTCGGGTGACGTAGTTCCGGTGCGCTTGCTCCGGCTGTCTAGCTGGTCGCGTGGCGGTGACGCGGTGGCGGGAGCTGGGGTCGCGTGCTGTGCCCGGGGTGAGGGGACCCGGCGGGCGGGCTCGCGGGCCTGGCCCACGCTCCGTCCTCGGCGGTGCCTCTTCCGGCCGTCCCTTCTCCGGGGCCCCGAGAAGGCGAGCCAGGCCGCGCTCGAGGGCCCGGCATGAGGAGGGGGCATGGCCAGCGTCCCGCAGCTGGTGGACGACCTGTGCGAGGCCCTCCTGCCGGCCGCGAAGGCTCACTGTGGCCAGCGCCGCGGGAGCCGCAAGAAGGCCAAGCAGAGCCTCAAGAGGGTGGCCTACAACGTTCTGTTCACGAGCCTCTTTCAAGATGAGACCCGCAAGCTGCAGCCTGGCCTCCCGAGACTCCCGGTGAAAAACAGGATTCTCATGCTGTCCTTCGACTTGCGAGTGAGCGGCCTGGGCGCCGAGGCCGACCGCCTGGAGGAGTTGGTGGAGGAGCTGGAGGCCGCGCATCGCCGGCCGCTGGCGGAGCTGGGGTCCGTGCTGGACCTGCTGGTGCGGCTGGCGGGCAGCGGGCCCCCGCGAATGCTGCGGCGCCGGCGGGACTTCTTCCTGCACAGCCGGCCCGTCGGGAGAGACGTTCCCTACGGCGGCTACGACTGCGCCGACCTGAGCGGGATGGAGGCGGACGTGCGGTCGCTCATCTCCGGAGAGGAGTATCTGTGTCGGGACTTGGTCCGGAAGACGCTGCAGGTGATGGAGGCGGCGCCGGGCACCGGGCTGCCCGCCGTCGGGCTCTTCTCGTATGGCGACACCTGCGGGGACAGGTTTGAGAGGGACACCCGCGTCTCGCTCTTCGGAGCCCTGGTGCACAGCCGCACGGCCGACCTGGACGTCCGCCTGGACCTGCCCCCGGTGCCGGACAGCGCAGACCTCTCCGGACTGGCCATCAAGGTAGAGTGTTTGCTTCCTGCCTCCGGCTCCCCGGGCTTGGGAAGGGCCTCGTTTGACCAACTCGGGGCAAAAGGAGGACAGCTGGAGTCCGGAGCACTGGCGGCTGAGCCGTGGGACGGGGCTGCCGGTGCGGACCCCCACCCCACCCCCCTCCCGCGCAGCCCCCGGCCACGTGCCGCTTTCCTCTTGTATTTACTGTTCAGTCACTTCTTTTGCTCTCGAGTTGATGTTTAAATTCAAGTTCATGAAGGTGAAATAAATCCGGTTCCTCCCTGCGTTTCAAGTGTTCAGTAGCCATAGGTGGCAAAAAACATTTGTCCCTGCTGTTCGTGCAGTGTTATACGCTTTTTTCCCGGTAAGGTTGGATTTTTCCGTTATTAAGTAAATTGTCGTTTCCCTTTGCATTTTGCGGCTTTGCTGAAAGGGTGCTCTGTCATCGTTCAGTTATTCCTCACTGTGAGGCATTTAGATTGTTTTCAACCATAATGCTATAGCAAACATCTTGGCGGACGTGAGTTTTTCTGTGTCTATGTGATTTTTTTATGCTGGGTTCCCCAAAATGGAATTTCCAGATCGGAGACATCTTGTGAAAAATGTCATTGTAAGTTATTTTGAGGCTCGTAAGCCTCAACAAGCCTGTGTTGTGTGAAATTGGGAATTGGTAATGAATTAGTTTAATTCCTTAAATGATTCCCTAGGGGTGAAAACATGGTGTACTACTTATGTGCTTGAGAAAAATAGAAGAAACGTTCTGCCGGGTCTTTCCCATAGAGTAAATGGAAGCGTGTGGAAGCGCCCCTGGAACTCTCATCCCACTTGGGTGAAATCTAGACACCACGTCCAGGTGAAATGTCCTTTTCCCTTGGCCTCCAGGTCCCTTCGAGTGTGGATCAGTCGGAAGATGAAGGGTTCCAGTCAGCATCCAATCTGACTCCTGATTCCCAGTCTGAGCCGGGCGTGACTCCAGACATTGACCTGTGGGACGCTGTGCTCACCTATGAAGCCAGCAAGCGGAGGTGCTGGGAGCAAGTTGGATGGTTCGTGAGCTTTGCCTTGAAATGCACAGTGCCCTCCCGCCCCCCGCCCCGCCAGGTGAACCTGGCCTTTACTCAGAGAGCCCAGGTGGTTGGGATTAGGAACTTGGAAGTTTCAGTCAAGCTGTGTACAAGTTGTCTGTGCTCTAGGGGTTGAGAGAAGTGCAGGGGGGAAGGGCTCTCGGGCCTACGGAGGTTCCCACTGAACCAGTAACTCCTGCAGATCGCACTTCGCAGTCCGAGTGGTCAGTTGGCAACTGAGTTACATCCTGGCCACGGTGGCTCCCAGTCGGAGGTGTCTGAGGGCGGCCTGGCAGGCTGTGTGGTCAGTGCCGGGCATGGGGTGCTGATGAGGGAAAGTTCTTCACATCTATAGCGACTGAGGGTGGTCCTCTGGTGAGAAGTTCGGTCATCGCAGTGTTTCCCTGGTCGGTGCTCTTCCCGTCCACGGCCTCTGCACACAGGGCCTCTCAGTCTGTAGTGTGCTGGTGTCTCGCAACCTCCCGGAGTGGGGGTAGAGGACACAGTTCCCAAATGTTTGGTCCTGGGATACTCTTGTTGCATCTCATCTGCTGGCATTTCTGTGGGATGCCAGTTTGGGAAGCACTGAGTGAAAGAGTTGGGGTTCCCAGGGCGCCGAGTGCCTCCTGATGCAGCCCTGGCTCCTGCAGGGGCTCCCACGGGTGAGCACGTGCCCGGGGATGTTGTGTGGGCCCTGCTCCTGCTGGGGTCGCTTTCCTGGCGTGGTCATCTTCCCCCACGTGGATTCCTCCAGGCAGGGCCAGCTTCCTGCTTCCCCAAGCACCGTCGGTTTTGGTGGTTGTCTTGTCTTTGAGAGGCTTCTCTGCCCTGTGACTTCCTGTGAAGTCTTCACCCTGTCTTATGTGTACAGAGCAAATCTAATCACTCTGCTGTTTGCTAACCCCTCACAAGTCTAAACACTTGCCATCAAGCAGCTACTACTTTCTTTTGTAAATATTCGCTAGTGGTATTTCATTTACCAGTTCCCACTTTTCTAGGCTCAGTTTTGCAGGTCATTGCTCAGGAGACATGGTTGCTCAGCTGGTCAACATCCTCGTCCCTTTTTCTGAATGTGCTTAATCTCCTCAGTGTCCCCCGAAAGCAGAACTGGCCCCACAGCTCCAGCGTGAGGAGTACCTTGCGGTGTCCCTTCCAGGAGGACGGCAGCCAGTGCGATAGCCTGTGCCCCGCACTCCCGCAGGAGATGCCCGGCCAGCTCGCGGCTGGGCACGGCCTGAGCTCACTTCCCCAAGGCTCTTCCACTGCCTGCTTCGTCGTAACCTGCTGCCCCAACCCCTGAGGCCTGTCACTCAAGTTCATTTGGAGAATCTCGGGAACTTATTGCAGTTAAATCCCAGCCGCCTGCTAGTTTCCTGCCGGGAGCTCTGATGAATGGGCAGTTGTGGCTCCCTGTCCACCTGCAGCCCCTGGATTGTGAGCTCTGCCCTCTCCTTGAGAACCCCCAGAGGAACCCCGCCCCTGTGCTTCCCCCTGTGAGCCAGCGTTGGTCTCCCTGCTGCCAGGAGTCCTCTGCATCTGTCGCCCTTTCTGGGGAAGTGGTTTCGTTGATCTTAAAGACCATGTTCTCTGTGGGGACAAGTGTGAGTTTGTTTTCCTTCACGGACTCTCCTCCCTCAGCTCTGAGCCACCGAAAGGGTCATGTGGCCACAGTGGTTGCAGTTGACCCTGGGAGAGTGGGCAGGAGCCTAGCACTCGAGTGCGCAGTGGGATGGCGCTCGCAGCACATGCATCCCCCTGGGGACGCCCTGGAGGTCCGTTCGGAAGGACCCTGGAGCTCCGAGTCTCCTCCTTTCCTCGAGCTCTTCCTGCCCCAAGGGAGTGTGGGCTGGTGTCGTGGCCCAGCTGGGCCCCACCTGCTGATCGGGGCACTCAGGACCGGCCCGCCCGCTTCTCCTGCCCACTCGGGCTGTCCTCCACTCGGCCAACACCACTTTCCAGGGATGGAAATCAGAGGTGTGCCGCCACTCCGCCTGCCACACCTCATGGCCTCCCCATCTGGACTGTGGACCGCCGGCTCCTGCCCTCGCCCTCCCCACACTGAGCCCCAAGCACCTGGCCCCTTTCTCTTCCTGTCTCTGGGCTTTAACACAGGCTGCTCCCTCCGCCAGGGACGCTGCTCCAGGCATGGCCTTGCTCCCGGGGCCTTCCCGACCAGTGTCTCGGGTCCCTCCGGGACCCGTGTCATGGGCGGTGAGTCGTGCCTCCTTGTAGCTGCGCACCTGCCCCACGAGGACTGGGCTCGTCCTGCTCTGGCCGCTGCTCTCAGACACTTGCTGAGTGAGGGAAGGAGCGCATTATGGTGCAGTGTTCGTTAAAAAACATTTTTGGTTTTAACAAGTTCTGAGATTTTTCCCGGGCTCCTTTTATTAAGAAATTACTTTTTCCAGTGGATTTTAAAAAACAATTCTTTCATACTTTCAGTAGGGGTTGATGGTTTCCAAAGGAATATTTAAGAAGTGATACTGTCTTTTTGGCCTCTTTTGAACAGTGTGACCGGGCTTGGCAGACACTGGTAGTTCCTGAACTTCCTACAGGACCCCCATAGGCAAAGACCTCAGGGGTGGATGTGTGCCCAGAGCCACCCTCTGTGAGACCCAGCTGGCCTGATTTCTCCTGGAATTTCAGGAGACTTTTTGCTCTGTACGTTCTTTGTGCTTTTCTGGGGGGAGGGTGATAAAATGCACATAACATAAAATTTATCATCTTAACTCTTTTTAAGTGTACGGTTCAGTGGCATTAAGGACATTCACGTGGTGTGACCATCACCACCATCCGTCTCCAGAACTGTTTCATCCTCCCAAACTGAGACTCGGTCCCCATTACACACTCACTCCCCCTCCCCCTCCCCCAGCCTCTGGCCCCCACCCTTCTCCTTTCTGTCTCTGTGGTTGTGACTACTTTAGGGACCCCACAGGAGCGGGGTCACTCAGTACTTGTTCTCTTGTGACTGGCTTGTATCACAGCGGCACGCCCTCAGGGTTCCTCCATGTTGTAGCATCTGACACGTTGTGTCAGAATTTCCTTTCTTTTTAAGGCTGGATAATAGTTCCCTCGTGTGGACGGATCACGTCCTTGTCCACTCCTCTGGCGATGGTCACGTGCACTGTTGTTAATGTTCTGCTCCCAGCTTGGGTGTTGTTTCCCACGTAGAGGCCATCGCGAGTGAGTGGTCAGCCGGAGGACCACCATGTGCCCAGAGGCACTGGGCGGTGTGGGCATTTGCTGCTGCTTCTGGACCCTTTCTGTGCGGCGCCGTCTGACGGCCTGCCGGACGCTGCTGGAGGGCTGGGGGCCGTGGGGAGTCACACCTGGTCTTAGACGTTTTATGCTGTTTAACTGCTCTTGGTCCCTCCTTCTGTTCACGTCTGCTCGCTGCCCCCCTCTGTCCTCCACAGCCCGCCTGGCCACCGAGAGGAGCCCTACCTCACCGAGGCCGGAAGGGCTGCCTTCGACAGGTCCTGCCGGCTCTGCCAAGCGGGGCTGCAGGTGCTGGGCGGGGGCCTCCTGCAGGCCCCGCAGCCCGTCCTGGTGAAGGAGTGCGAGCTGGTGAAGGACGCGCTCAACATCCTGATTGGGGTCGTGTCCGCCACGTTTTCCCTCTGCCAGGTAAGGACACGCGCACACGCGACACACCTGGGCGCTGGGTGGGAGGGGGAGGGCAGCGGCCACAGAGTCCAGGGTGGCGTGTGGTTGGGAAGCCGACTTGGCCATCTGCCTGGTGATTGTCTTTTCGTTTCAGTTCTAAAAAGTATTAATTCATTAACATCCTTTTAAAAACTGAATAAAGGTAAGATGTTTCTTGCCATCAGTGAAAGAAGAGAAATGTACCTGTTTCCGCGGATCCTCGAGAAGTGTGGGGTGGGGGGCCCTCTGAGCCTTCCCTGTCGCTCTCTCCTGGCCGCGGGGGGCCTGGCTCAGCTGGGAAGTCGCTGCACTTTATCCAGCCTTTGCCTCTTGCTGGGCATTTACTGAACAAAAGAGTATGTTTACGAGAATGAAGCCTTTTGTATGTGTGGTTCTGCAACTGCTTCTTTTGTCCTGTGCCCAGTCTCTCTTTGTCTTCAGTGCACTTCCCAGGGCTGTTCTCAGGTGGAGTGTGTGCTAGAAGCACATCCTGGGCTTGGCTCAGACACGCTCCAGCCGACTCCAGGCGGTCCTGGTGCTGGTGTTGGTGCTGGTGCTGGGATGTCCTCTGGGACGCTGTTCCAGACTCCGTGTTCATGGCCTCATCGTGTTCTGTTGTGTGAATGGCCCTTCTCAATGGAGTGGAATCAACCCTCTCCACCCTTTTTAAATTGTGGTAAAACAGACGTAACTTAAAATTTACCATCTTACCCACTATTAAGTGTACTATTCAGTAGCATTAGTTACATTCACAATGTTGTGTAATCATCCCACTGTCTATTTCCAAAATTTTTCATCTTCCCAAACTGAAACTCTGTCCTCATTAAACACTGACTCCCCATTTCCCCCTCCCCCAGCCCATGGCACCCACCTTTCTACTTTCTGTCTCTGATTTTCCTCATATGAATGGAATCATACAGTGTTTGCCCTTTTGTGTCTGACTTATTTCGTTCAGCGTAATGTTCTCAGGGTTCATTCATGTTGTAACCAGTGTCAGAATTTCCTTCCTTTTTAAGGCTGAAAAGTATTCCCTGCATATATAGACCACATTTTGCTATCCATTCATCAAGTTGATGGACACTTGTGTGGATTTCACCTTTTGGCTATTGTGAATAGTGCTGTGTGAACATGGGTGCACAAGAATCTGTCTGAGTCCCAGCTTTTAGTTCATTTGGGTATATTCCTAGGAGTGGAATTGCAGTCAGTGCACGGGTCATACAGTAATTTTATGTTTAACTTTCTGAGGAACCAACAGATTATTTTCCGCCACGGCTGCACCCTTCTACACTCCCTCCAGCAGTGTCCTGGGGTTCCAGTTTTTCTGCATCCTTACCAATACTTATCCCCCACCCCTTTTTTGGTAAATAATAGCCATCCCAGTGGGTGTGAAGTGGTATCTCATTGTAGTTTAGATTTGCATTTTTATCATGACTAATGATGCTGAGCATTTTTTTTTTTAAGATTTTTTTCCCTTTTTGTTTTTAATTAATTAATTCCTGGCCGCGTTGGGTCTTCGTTGCTATGCGCAGACCTTCTCTGGTTGTGGTGAGCGGGGCTACTCTTCGTTGCGATGCACAGGCTTCTCATCGCGGTGGCTTCTTTTGTTGTGGAGCATGGTCTCTAGGCACATGGGCTTCAGTAGTTGTGGCACACAGACTCAGTAGTTGTGGCACACGGGCTTGTTTGCTCCATGGTATGTGGGATCTTCCTGGACCAGGGCTCCAACACGTGTCCCCTGCATTGACAGGCGGATTCTTAAGCACTGTGCCACCAGGGAAGTCCCAAGCATTTTTTCATGGGTATATCTTTTTTGAAGAAATGTCTATTCTAGTCCTTTGCCTTTTTTGTTTGTTTGTTTTTGGGTTTAGAGAACAGAAATGTATTTTCCCATAGTTTTGGATGCTGGAGGTACAATATTAAGGTGCTTGCAGAATTAATTTCTCCTGAGGCCTTTCTCCTTGGCTTTCAGACAGCTGCTTTCTTACTGTGTCCTCACATGTCCTTTGCCCATTTTTGAATTGGGCTGTTTAGTTGTAGGAGTTCTTTATACATTCTGGATATTAATCCCTTATCAGATATATGATTTGCAAATATTTTCTCCCATTCTGTAGGTTGTTTTTTCATTCTCTTTGATAGTATCCTTTGAAGTACAAAAGTTTTTTTTTTTTTTTTTCTTTTTGCGGTATGCGGGCCTCTCACTGTTGTGGCCTCTCCCGTTGCGGAGCACAGGCTCCGGATGCGCAGGCCCAGCGGCCATGGCTCACGGGCCCAGCCGCTCCGCGGCATGTGGGATCCTCCCAGACCGGGGCACGAACCCGTATCCCCTGCATCGGCAGGCGGACTCTCAACCACTGCGCCACCAGGGAGGCCCCAAAAGTTTTTAATTTTTTTTTTTTTTTTTTTTTTTTTGCTGTACGCGGGCCTCTCACTGCTGTGGCCTCTCCCATTGCGGAGCACAGGCTCCGGACACACAGGCTCCGCGGCCATGGCTCGCGGGCCCAGCCGCTCCGCGGCATGTGGGATCTTCCGGGATCGGGGCACGAACCCGTGTCCCCTGCATCGGCAGGCGGACTCTCAACCACTGCGCCACCAGGGAAGCCCAAGTTTTTAATTTTGATGAAGTTTTTTTTTTTCTTTTGTTGCCTGTACCTTTGGTGTCATATTTGAGAAATCGCCAAATTCAAGGCCTCTATGTTTCCTTCCAAGAGTTTATTGTTTTAGCTTTTAAGTTTAGATATTTGATCTATTTTGAGTTAATTTTGTATATGGTGCAGGGGGAGGGTCCAACTCAGATCTTTTGCATGTGGATATTCTGTTTACCGTGCACCATTTGTTGAAAAGACTGTTCTTTCCCCATTGTATAGTCTTGGTGGTATCCTTATGCATTAATTGACCGTATATGTGAGTGTTTATTTTTGGACTCCGTTCTGTTCCGCTGGTCTTCATGTCTGTCCTAATGTCAGTACTACACTGTTCTGTTTTTTGGGGCTGCTGTGCCGCACAGCTTGTGGGATCTCAGTTCCCTGACCAGGGATTGAACCCGGCCCACGGCAGTGAAAGCGCCAAGTCCTAACCACTAGGGCAGCAGGGAACTCCCCAAGTTCTACACTGTTTTGATTACTGTAACTTTGTAGGAAGTTTTGACCTTGGGAGGTGTGAGTTCTCCAACTTTTTTTTAAGATTGTTGTGGTTATTCAGGGTCCCTTGCAATACCATTATGAAGTTTAGAATGGTTTTTCCTATTTCTGCTAAAAACACCATTGGGATATTGATAGGGATTGCATTGCATCCATAGATCGATTTGGGTGTATTATTATTATTTTTGGCCACACACACACAGCATGTGGGATATTAGTTCCCTGACCAGGGATTGAACCCGTGCCCCCTGCAGTGGAAGTGCTGAGTCTTAACCACTGGACTGCCAGGGAATTCCCTGGGTGTATTATTATCCTAACATTATTAGACATTCCAGTCCATGAACATCGGATGTCTTCACATTTATTTAGGTCTTTAATTTCTTTCAGCAATGTTTTCTAGTTTTCACTATAACCAGTCTTTTGCCTTCTCAGTTAAATTTATCTCTTAAGTATTTTATTCTTATATTACACTAGTAAATGGAATTGTTTTCTTAGTTTCCTTTATTTGGATTGTTCGTTGCTAGTGTATAGAAATACAACTGATCTTTGTTTGTTGATTTCATATCCTGGAACTTTGCTGAATTCGTTTATAGCTCTAACAGGTGTTTTGTAGATTCTTTAGCATTTTCTGTATGTAAGATGATGTCATCTGCAGACAGATAATTTTCTTCCTCCTTTCCAATTTGGATACTAAAATGTCTCCTTCTTGCCTAATTGCTCTGGCTGGGACTTCCAGTATTCTGTTGAACAGAAGTGGTGAAACAGGCATCCTTGCCTTGTTCCTTATCCTTGGGGGAAAGCTTTCAGTCTCTCACCACTGAGTGTCATGTGAGCTGTGGGTTTTTGACACGTGGCCTTTATCCTGTTGAGAAAGTTCCATTCTTTTCCTAGTTTATTGAGTGTTTTTATCATGAAAAAGTATTGAGTTTTGTCAGTTGTTTTTTTTGCATCAGCTGAGATGATCATATATAATTTTTTCCTTCGTTCTATTAGTGTGGTGTATTACATTGATTTTCTAAAAATAAATTTATTCATTTATTTTTGGCTACCTTGGGTCTTCATTGCTGCGTGTGGGCTTTCTCTAGCTGTGGAAAGCCAGGGGCTACTCTTCATTGCGGTGCGCGTGCTTCTCATTGCAGTGGCTTCTCTTGCTGTGGAGCATGGGCTCTAGGTGCGCGGGCTTCAGTAGTTGTGGCATGCGGGCTCAGTAGTTGTGGCTCGTGGGCTCTAGAGTGCAGGCTCTGTAGTTACGGCGCATGGGCTTAGTTGCTCTGTGGCATGTGGGATCTTCCCGGACCAGGGATCAAACCTGTGTCCCCTGCATTGGCAGGGGGATTCTTAACCACTGCGCCACCAGGGAGGTCCCTACATTGATTTTTGTATGTTGAACTACCCTTGCATTCCTGAGATAAAACCCACGTGGTCATGGTGTATAATCCTTTAACATGCTGATAGATTCAGTTTGTTAAGATTTTATCAAGGATTTTTGCATCTGTGTTCATAAGGGATGTTGACCTGTAGTCTTTTCCTTGTAATGTCTTTATCTTGCTTTGGCATCAGGGCAATACTGGCCTCTTAGAATTAGGAAGTGTTCCCTCCTCTTTAATTTTTGGAAGAGTTTAAGAATAACTGGTGGTAGTTCTTTAATTGTGTGGTAGGATTTACCAGTGAAGCCATATGGTGTTAGACTTTTCACTTTTGGGTTTTTGTTGATTTTATTTTCTTTAAATTGTAAAATTCACACGACATTAACATTTATCACCTTAACTTGTTGGGAGGTGTTGTGCTGGTCCCAGCCTATTTTTTTCCAATTAATTAATTAATTAATTAATTTAAGGCTGCGTTGGGTCTTCGTTGCTGCGTGCAGGCTTCCTCTAGTTGTGGCGATCGGGGGCTACTCTTTGTTGTGGTGCGTGGGCTTCTTATAGTGGTGGCTTATCTCGTTGCGGAGCACGGTATTTGTGGTGTGCAAGCTCAGTAGCTCCACGGCATGTGAGATCTTCCTGGACCAGAGCTCGAATCGTGTCCCCTGCACTGGCAGGCTGATTCTTAACCACTGCGCCACCAGGGAAGCCCCTCTATTCCCTTTTTTACTGTTTCTCTTCTTCTGTTAGCTTTGGGTTTCATTTGCTCTTTTTCCACTTCATTAAGGTATACAGTGTGGGTATTTATTTGAGACCTTTCTTTTTAATGCAGGTACCTGCAGCTGTACGTTTTCCTGTTCACACTGCTTTCACTGCATCCCACAAGTTTGCTTGCAGTCAGCCCTCTCTTAGGTTGTTTCCGTGCTCTGCGGTTGTAAACCATATTGTGGGGGACATGCCATGGCAGATATTTGTGTGCCTTTTCCATTATTCCTTGGGACAGGTGCCTGGGAGTTGAATTGCCAGATCTAACGGCAAGCACTTTCTTACAGCCTCAGCCCCAAGCAGGTGTTTGTGTGCATTCCTCAGGTAGCTTGGAAGGCCTTCTGCCCCCTACACCCTTTCCTGTGTGTGTATCTGGGTCGGGGCACCTGGTCTTGGGGGTGCTGCGGGCAGTGCTGTGGTTGGGTGCACAGGTGGAATGGGATGCAGCACCACGTTGGGCTCTGGGTGCCCGGCCCCAGTGACCTCCCCTTTGTCCTGTCCAGCCAGCTCAGGCCTTCACGGTGAAGCAGGGTGTCCATGTCTCAGGAGCATCCCCCGAGAGCATCAGCAGCCTCCTCTCGGAGGTGGCCGAGTGCGGGACCCACTACGCACGCCTGAGCCACTTCTCTCTGCAGCCTGTGCTGGACTCCTCGTGCAGTGAGGGCCTCGTGTTCCAGGTACGGCCTCGCCTCGTGCTGCTGCAGGTGTGCCTGAGAGCTGTCCACAGCTCCTGCACCAGGGCCTCTGAGCACAAACGGTGTTCTCCTCGGTGATGTCCAAAATCCGTCAGTTACCCTTCAGGAATGGGGTGGCCGGCGATTATGTCTTACCTGGCCCGTCACTTCACTGAAAACTTGGGGCAGACACGTTGGGGCCACGAGAGAGCGCGAGGCAGGTGTGGCCAGTGCTGGGGGCCCCGGGGGCAGGCCAGGCGGTGTGGGGTGGGCCCATGCTGCCTGTTCCCCACTGGGTCCCTGGCGTGGGGCTGAACCGGGTCCTCTTGAAAGCCTTGTTTTTGGCCCATTCGCTGGCCACAGCCCCCAGGACAGCGGGGGCAGCTGTGTGGGAGGGGCATCCAGACTGAGAGAAGGGTGCGGGCACCGCAGCGGGGTTGCTGGGGTGACGTGACGAGGCTCAGGTTCTAGGATGGGTCCCAGTGGGGCTGGGAGGGCAGAAGGAAATCAAGACAGGACTGCTGTGCCGGCTCTCTGGGGTGTGAGGGCGGGACGGCTCTCTCCTTGCTGGTGGGTGCCTGACGTTTGTTCTGGAGTGTTCCACGCAGACCTCCTGGAACGGCGTGAGCTGAGCTGGGGACATACTTCTGTGGTGCTGCCCAGGACACGTGTGTCCTCGAGACCCCAGTGATCTGGGCAGCCAGAGACCCTCTGAGGGCTGGCGTCTGTGCACAGAGCCCAGCTGCTTGGGATCTGCAGGGTCCGATTTCCCGGTGCAGCTGGCCCTGGCTGCGGGGACAGGATTTGCAGTGGCCTCGGGCTTCCGGCCAGGCTTGGTGTCTGCACGTGACCCACAGATGCCCATTCCTTGGAACACGGGGCCCCAGGGTTGGGGGTGGAAGCCCTGCCTTTTGCCTGCACCGGCTCGTCCTCTGGTTCTGAGCTTGGTGGCAGTGCCCCAAGTGCCTGGCCGTCCTCCTCCAAGCCCCCTGCCCCGCAGGCCTTCACCAGCGGCCTGAGGAGGTACCTGCAGTACTACCGGGCCTGTGTGCTCTCCACCCCGCCCACCCTGAGCCTCCTCGCCATTGCCTTTCTCTTCAAGAAACTGGGCCGGCAGCTCAGGTGAGCCTCAGCATGGCAGCCTGGTAGCTGGGCAGGTGTGGGGCTTGCTGGGTGGTGGGCGGCCATGAAAACAGCCCTCCTGGTGGACATCTGGACAGCCCCTTGACCCGGGTGAGTTCACGAGGTACTGGGCGCTGTCTGTTGGCAGCCCACCATGCGGGCCCTGCCCAGGATCGGGGGCTCCTGCCTGACAGGCACACAGGGTGCCTACAGACAGACCCGGCCCCTGGCACCCAGGAGCCAGTTAGTAAACGCCAGGCCGAGGCCTGCTGGCAGGTGCCACCTGGAGAAGGCAAAGTGGGGGGCTGGGGCGGGCTGAGGGTATCAGTGGGAGAGGAGTTCTTGCAGGCAGAGGGGCAGGAGTGTGGAGGTCCCGGGGCTGGAGATGGGAGCCTGGGGGCGTCTGGAGGGCGCTGTCGGGGGCTGCGCTGCCATGTGGAGCACGGCCTGAAGCAGGGTGTTGGGGGCGAGGGCCCCGAGGGGGACTTGGCAGCCATCCAGGGCAGAGGAGGTGGCAGCCTGGGGGAGGCTGGAGAGTGGCAGGTTTGGGGAAGGGTTGTGGACTCAGGGGAATTCAGTCTTGGCCAGACCTGGGGAGGAGGTGGAGATGCGTGGGGTGCCCTGGGAGGGGCCCGGCAGGAGGCTCACACCTGAGGTCCTTGAGGTGCAGGTGGTTTTAAAGTCAGACCATCTGGACAGGCAGAGGAGGGCCTGGGACGTGTTCTGCTCACCTGCTCTCACTGGCCTGTGTGTCCAGGTACCTGGCTGAGCTCTGCGGTGTCGGCACTGGACTCCTGGGCGCTGGGGGTGGAGCGCCCGGGGCTGCGTTCCCCACTGTGAGTCTGGGTTCCTGCCGGGTGTGGGGGACGGGCAGGGCTCCCCGCCTGCTGTCTGCCGTGTGCGCTGAGCCCTCCCCTTGCCGCCTCCAGGGGGTGAAGCTGCTCTCCTACCTCTACCAGGAGGCCCTGGATAACTGCAGCAACGAGCACTACCCGGTCCTGCTGTCTCTGCTGAAGACCAGCTGCGAGCCCTACACGCGGTGGGGGCCACGCTCAGCCCTAACACGTTCGAGCTCGTCCTCGCGTCAGGGCGCCTGCTCAGCGCAGGGATCAGAGACCGGGGTGGCGCGGGGAGGGCAGGATGGGGGGTTCGGACTGTGGGCACAGGGGCGCAGCTCTCTACCCCCGTGAGTGCCACCCACCTCACCACTGGCCCACCCACCCTGGCAGGTTCATCCACGACTGGGTGTACAGTGGGGTCTTCAGAGACGTTTACGGCGAGTTCATGATCCAGGTGAACCATGAGTACTTGGGCTTCAGAGGTAGGTGGTGGCCGGCTGCCGGCTGGGACCCCACACCCTCAGGTGGGTCAGGGCTGTGGTTGGACGCAGACCCGGCTGTCCTGTCCCACATGTAGATAAGTTTTACTGGACCCATGGCTATGTGCTCATTTCCAAAGAGGTGGAGGACTGCGTCCCCGTGTTCCTGAGGCACATTGCCCACGACGTGTATGTCTGCGGGAAGACCATCAACCTGCTGAAGCTCTGCTGCCCCCGGGTGAGGAGGGGCCGGCACGCGCCACCCGCAGTGTGCTGCCTGCTCGTCGTCTGCCAGCCCCCGGCCCCCTGCGGCCTGGCCATCTGTCCTTAGCTCTGGGTCAGCTGTGTTGGAGCAGGGGTCGTGGTGACCTCTCCCTCAGTTTCTCTTGAGAGTTTCACGAGCTCAACTTCGGTTGAGTTTCTGGACACTCGTTCAAAGACGGGAGGAGAGCTGAGAGCGTTTCAGAGGCCGGGGGGCAGTGGGCTCCTCCCTGCCCTCCTCCGCATTGGAAACTGCCCCGGCAGGACAGGGATGGGCCGCGTCGCCAGGAAGGTGGACCCAGGGAGTCGTGTGTAGGGGTCACAGGGCTTGGCTGTGCTCCGTGCGGCTGAGGCTCTGTGGAAGATGGCCAGGTGGCAGTGGTGGGGTGTGGACCGGCAGCCTCTGCCTGGAGGTGGTGTCTGATGTCTGAGCAGGCTGGCCAGGTGTGTGGACCTGGGGGTTCCTGGCAGTGGAACCGCCGGGTGCAGGCCGGATCAGGGGGCAGCAGCCGGCTGAGTGCAGGGCTGATGATCAGACTGGAGTGGCCAGGACAGGCTCAGGGCTGGGTGGAAGCGGCCCATGCAGGGGAGGAGACCCATATCGGTGAGCCCCCAGGAGCAGCCTAGAGGTCGGCTGCGGGGAGGTGGGGCTCTGGGGAGGGCGCGACGACATGGTGGGCTTGGCCCTGGGGAGAGGGCGTGGCGGCTGGGGCAGTCCTGTCTGAGCTGATCTTAGGAAGTGCGTGTGGGTGTGTCCGGCTCTGGGCAGCTTCTTCTGAAGTGTTGTTTGTGGGAGCCAGACCTGGCTTCTGCCACAGGGCAGCCTTGTCCTGGGCCGAAACCCACCCAGCCTGTGACGTCCTGGAGCCGCGGAGGATGTCAGCGAGGGGTGCAGTGTCTCTGAGGAAGCAGGCTGTCCGCGTGGGTCGCCAGAAACAGGGAGGCAGAGAGGGGTGTGGGTCTGAGTGCCTGTGGGCTCATGGCAGGTCCTCCCTCCTTGGCAGCATTACCTCTGCTGCTCCGATGTCCCGGTCCCTCGCATCTCGGTGATCTTCTCCCTCGAGGAGCTGAAGGACATCGAGAAGGACTGTGCCATCTACGTGGGCCGGATGGAGAGGGTGGCGCGCCACAGCTCCATCAGCAAGGAGGAGAAGGTGAGCGAGGGGGGCACCTTGGGCCACGGGCCTTTCCTTGCACCTCCCCCTCTCTCCTCCCAGAGTGGGCTGGACAGTGGGCTCCGCTCCTGCTCAGGAGGGGCAGGTGTACTGGGGCCCAAGCTTTGCGCCTCCTGTGGACTGGGGAGGGGTTTGATGGAAAGTCCTTCCTGGCCTGGCACCTGGTGGGCAGCAGGGAGATGTGGGTTGGGCAGACCCCAGAGAGCAAGTGGCGGGGGGTGAGCGTTGGAGGTGCAGAGGAGGCCGTATACCCTGCTGGGGCGGCCTGGCCTAGCCCTCTGTCCCTGCAGGGAAGCCCGTCACCTTCAGGGTAGGCATACAGGCCTGGGATCTTGGCCCCAGATTGCTCTGGGAGAGTGTGTCGATTGCCTGGGAACCAGCCTCACCACTGTGTGGGGTGGGCACTGTGCCCCCAGAGCCCACCCAGGGTCTGAGCGGACCTCTCTCCCAGGCCATCCCAGGGGCACGGGAGGGAGGATTAGATGCATCAATCACTGGTGGTCTTTTTCAGGAATTACGAATGGAAATTGCAAAACAAGAATTAATTGTCCAGGCCCGGGAAGCGGCGTCCAGGGTCCTGAGCGCGCTCAGTGGTGCGTGTGGCTCGGGTCCCCCCTCTGTGTCGGGGGGCTGCCTTCCGGGGCTCCTCATAACGCGCCACTTACTCTCTTGTCGCAGATCGGCAGCTGTCTGAGCGGATGGCCTTGGATGCCCAGAAGCGAGAGCAGTTTCAGAGGCTGAAGGAGCAGTTTCTGAAGGACCGGGAGGTGGGTGGGGTTGGCCCGGGGGTGGCACAGGCTCGGGGAGGCGGCATCACCAACGGGGCCGCCGGGGGGTATTGTGCAGCGTCGCCAGGCGGCCAGGCAGGAGGAGCTGGATGATGACTTCAGCTACGCCCGCGAGCTCCGGGACCGGCAGAGGAGGCTGAAGGCCCTGGAGGAGCAGCTGGAGAGGAAGGCCAGGTAGGCGGCCGCGGGCGCAGTGGCCACTCCGGGTCGGCCTCCCTGGGACGAGGGCACCGCAGGGACACCGTGGCTCGTTTGATCTTTGTGATGGGCCTTTACCTTTTATTTTGAAACCTTTCAGGTGTACGTTCAGGCCGGAAGAGTAGTGGTCTGAACTCAGAATGTCTTCTTGCGGTCGGTTTGTGTGGGTTGGGATTCAGGATCGGGCCACACACTGTGTTCCTGTCGCCTCTCTGTCTCTTTGTTTCTTTTAAGTAAAACAGCTCCTGTTTTTCTAATTCTTAAACCTATTAGCAGCTTGACAGAGACAGGAATTTCTCCAGCACAGTATCTGAGAGTCTGTCTCTTGCTGTGCCATCAGCTTGTCCCACCCTCCCCTGCATTTCCCATAAGCTGGCAGCAGAGCTGGCATCTTGAAGGGGGGGCCCTTTGTGGGAGGGCTGTCCCTTCCTACTCATCGTCTCGGGGTCTCAGTTGTCCTGACCTTGGGAACGGTTTATGGAGCTGTGACGGAGCCAGCAAGTGATGAGTGCATGTATGCCTGTGCACGTGCATCCGTGCTGTCTTGTGTGTACATACGTGTGTGTGTGTGCATGTGAGTAGACGTTATTCACCTGTTTACATGAGGAGGAAACTAGGTGTAGAGGCTGTGTCACTGGCCTGTGGCAACCGAATTAAAAATGGCCGGTCCAGGTTTGAAACCAGTTTCCTGATGGCGAGAGGATCAAAATCGTTGGGTGTTAACATGCCAGGCCAGCTTTGAATTAAGCAAATAAAATGTTTACACTGCACCCTGTATACCCTTTTGCATTAATAATCAGTTCTCTGGGGTTTGCACCAGCAGAACGGGAAGTTACCTTTTATGCAGCTGAGGAAGCGAGGCCTTACCTCCTAGAGGGCCTGGGCAGCCCCTGGCCCCTCGCCAGTCCCTCTGCTTCAGGTTGTGTAGGGGCTCATTCTGGTGTTTACTCAGCAGAGTGAATTCACTGGGCCTGCCCGCTGGGGGCTCCTAGTCTGGGGGCCAGAAAGACCTGCCCAGTGAGGTCCCTGTAGGTGTTGCGGGACCAGCTGCCTGCCCGGGGAAGGCACTGGGCATGTGGACTGCCCATCAGGGGCCTCTGCCACGGAGAGCATCCAGCCCACAGGGCACTGGCTGGACAGTGGGGTGACCATGGTGATCGGTCCTCTCTCGGTGGCTACAGGCAGGCACTGGTGGATCATTACAGCAAGTTGTCTGCAGAGGCAGCTCGCCGGGAGCAAAAGGCGCTGTGGAAGGTCCAGAGGCACAGATTGGCCGGCGCTCGGCTTCGTTTTCTCTTAGAAGATCAGAAACGCATTCAGGTAGCGCTGCCGTTCACACGGGAGCTCTTCCCCGGCCCCCCGGGGACTCAGAAGCCCCTGAGGTCGCACGCAGACCTTCCTGTGTGCCCGCTGGAGGAGGATGAGTAAGGCTCTCCTCACGTGTTCAGAGGGGTCGTGACTGGGAGAGGCTGTGCTGCCCTCAGACGACACAGGTGGTGCTGGGCGCCAGCCGGGCTGTGAGCCAAGTGCCGCGTGAGCCCCGCCGCGTCGCGGTGCCGACAGTTGCGGGCAGTGGGGCTGTGGCTTCCACCCCCACGGCTGCGGCCACACATCCTGCTGGTTGAATTTCAGGAGCTGCTGGAAGACATGGCGGAGGGGAAGCCCCTGGAGCCGCTGGCCATCCTCCCAGGTGCCCGCTCCCAGGTGAGTGCCCGCTCCCGGGCGAGGGGCCAGGGCAGGATCCAGGGCGCATAGGATGGGGCTCGGAGTTGGCTGCCCCGTGCCTGGCCTGTGTCCCCACTGCCCCCCTATCGTGGGTTTTGGTGCTGGGTACAGAACTGAACTCGGGGGACAGAGCCAGATAGGGAGGGACCAACGCGCACTTGTGTTTCAGGCGTCCTTTCTGGGCCCCGAGCACCCAGGTGGAGGTGGCAGCTGTGATCCTGGGCACGAGGGGCGGCACGAGGCTGTCCGGGACAGCCCCGACGGGCAGGGCATGCTGACGCCGAAGCCCCTCGAGCCTCCAGCAGCTGGGGCCTGCGGCTCAGGGCCAGGAGCGGGCCTGCTGTCAGAGCAGGCGGAGGAGCCGGGGCCGTTCTCTGTGGGCCTCAGCATCCAAGACTTCCTGCCCACGGCCCAGGGGGCTGAGCAGCCTGTGCTCACCAGTGCGGCCCCCATCCTGGACGAGGCGCTGCAGACCATCGGCTCGGACCTGCCTCCCCTGGCTCCGTCCGCAGCAGTGGACACAGGGCCCTCCGGGCCACAGGAGTACGATTTCAGAACCATCCTGAGGCCATCTGTGGCCGCCCCAGCTTCCCCAGGGGCCCTCCAGACTGCAGGAGGCAGCTTGGGCAGTGAGGGGCAGCGGCTGCGGGAGGACACTCACGTGCGGCTGGACACGAGTGTCCCTGATGGGCGGGTGGCTCTGCCTTACGCGCACCCCCCTCAGCACCCCTCCCGCCAGGAGGAGAGCAGCCAGGCCATGGGGCAGCTATGTGGGCAAGTGGCAGCAGAGCCTGGTGTTCCCACAGAGGGTTATGCTTCTGGAATGGCTCCCTCCCAGCCACGGTGGAACGTCCACGGACATGTGTCTGATGCCAGCATCAGGGTGGGGGAGAACGTGTGGGATGTGGCCCCCTCCCGGCCACGGTGGAACGTCCACGGACACGTGTCTGATGCCAGCATCAGGGTGGGGGAAAATGTGTGGGATGTGGCCCCCTCCCGGCCACGGTGGAACGTCCACGGGCACGTGTCTGATGCCAGCATCAGGGTGGGGGAGAACGTATGGGATGTGGTCCCCTCCCGGCCACGGTGGAACGTCCACGGGCACGTGTCTCAGTCCAGTGTGATGCTGGGGGTAGTCTCAGGGGAAGCCGAGCCCAATGTGCCTGGGCACCCCTGGGCGCCCCCTGACCATGGGTCCCAGTTAGGCCTCAGCTTGGGAGCCCAGAGCCCTGCCCAGGAACATGAGCCACGGCTGCCTGCAGAGACGGCCTTAGGCGGCTCCGGCGCACAAGTGGCTCGACCTGGCTCTGGCCGTGGGGAGAAGACTGGCCTGCAGGCCTTGCTGTCTGCGGAGGCTGCACCCACTGCTCTGGAAGACAGTATCCCTGAGGAGCCAGGTCAGTGGGGCCCCCAGGGCTGTCCTGTGACGGGGGGCGTCCGTGAGCCCGGGGTGGGGGGCGGTGGGGAGGGCGGGTGAGAAGCTGGCTGCCCCGGGGACTTGGTGGGGTGCTGCCCTGCGGCAGGTGCTGGGCCCTGACGCCCCCTCCCACCCCATTTGTTCCGCTCAGGCCCGGGGGTGAGTGGGGACTCCCAGGACCTCTCTCCAAGTGGCCCTCCGAGCTCACAGGTCAGGGCAGACGTGGTGAGGGGCTGGGGATTAGGAGTCGGGGGAGCGTGTGCTGCTGGTGGGCCCCCTGCCCCCACCCCCACCTGGCCTGTCGTGGGCAGCGAGGGCTCTGTCCCGGGACTGGTCAGCACGTGGGGTATTCCCCCCGCCCGGTCCGTCCTCTTCCACACGAGGGGAACGGGCGGGTTCCTTGAGGCTGGGTTGTCTCAGGAGGGCGTGGACACCCGGAGCAGCCCAGGCCCCGGCGAGGAGGCGGCCCAGCGCTGGGACAGGGAGCAGGCCTACTTGGCGGGCTTGGCGGGGCAGTACTGCCTGGAGCAGTACCCGGACAGCTACGAGGCCATGTGTGAGTGGGCTGGCCGTGGCGGGAGGGAGCCTGGCCGGTGTGTCCCTGGTGCGGGACCGTGGTCTGTGTCACCCCTGCAGCAGAGCCTCCCGTTGCCCGCCTCCTGCACCACGGGCTTCCCCGAGCTTTTGGCCTCCCCGAGGATGCCGGGGCCCAGTCAGATGCAGACGCGAGTGCTGTGCAGCTGAGCGAACTGCTGCCGCTGCCCGTGCTCATGAAGCACTCCATCACGGCCCCGCTGGCTGCCCAGTGAGTGCCCGCCCCTCCCGGCCCTCCCCACCCGGCCCTCCCTGCCTTGCCGGCCAGTGACGCCAGGCCCCTCCCGCCAGCGTCTCCCTGGTGAACAAGGCCGCGGTCGACTACTTCTTCGTGGAGCTGCACCTCGGGGCGCACTTCGAGGCGCTGCGGCACTTCCTGCTGATGGAGGACGGGGAGTTTGCGCAGTCCCTCAGCGACCTGCTCTTTGAGAAGGTGACCCCGCGTGGGGCGGGCACAGGTGGGGCTGTGGGAGGGGGTCCGGAGGCCTCGGGACACCTTGGGACACCCGTGCCCTGCCGCTGCAGCTTGGGGCGGGACAGACGCCTGGGGAGCTCCTGAGCCCGCTGGTGCTCAACTCCGTGCTGAGCAAGGCCCTGCAGTACAGCCTGCACGGCGACACCCCGCACGCCGCCAACCTCTCCTTTGCCCTCAAGTTCCTGCCTGAGACGTTTGCCCCCAATGCCCCGGACGTGCTGAGCTGCCTGGAGCTCAGGTACAAGGTGAGTACGGCCCCCTTGTGCAGATGGGTGGGGGACGGTCCCGGGACGCAGGGCGTGCTAAGTCGGCTTCCCTGGCAGGTTGACTGGCCCCTCAACATCGTGGTCACTGAGGGCTGCTTGAGCAGGTACAGCGGCATTTTCTCCTTCCTGTTGCAGCTGAAGCTCATGATGTGGACACTTAAGGATGTCTGCTTCCACCTCAAGCGCACAGGTGAGCCTGGCGGGGCCCTGGTGTCCCCTCAGCCCGTGGCCGTACCTCAACACCCTCCCCCTCCCCCGCAGCACGGGTGAGCCACGCAGCCGGCTCGGTACAGTTCCGCCAGCTGCAGCTGTTCAAACACGAGATGCAGCACTTTGTGAAGGTCATCCAGGGCTACATCGCCAACCAGATCCTGCATGTCACCTGGTGCGAGTTCCAGGCCAGGCTGGCCTCAGTGGGCGACCTAGAGGAGATCCAGCGCGCCCATGCCGAGTACCTGCACAAGGCTGTCTTCAGGTGAGGTGCGGGGCCGGGGCCGCGTCCCCCGTGTCGGGCGCGCTCACCGCAGCCCTCGCCTTGCTCCCCAGGGGCCTGCTGACGGAGAAGGCGGCGCCTGTCATGAACATCATCCACAGCATCTTCAGCCTGGTCCTCAAGTTCCGCAGCCAGCTCATCTCCCAGCCCTGGGGCCCGGCCAGCGGCCCCCGCGGCCCCGAGCACCCCAACTTCGCCCTCCTGCAGCAGTCCTACAGCACCTTCAAGTACTACTCCCACTTCCTTTTCAAAGGTGACCCCTCCCCTGGGGCCGGGCAGGGACAGGTGGGGTGGGGGCGGGGCTGAGCTGCTCACTGACCCCTCCCTCCAGTGGTGAGCAAGCTGGTGAACCGAGGCTACCAGCCCCACCTGGAGGACTTCCTGCTGCGCATCAACTTCAACAGTTACTACCAGGACGCTTGAGGCCTGTGTGGCCCTGGCGGGTGCCTGGGCTGGAATAAAGGTGCTGCCCGCCCTACTCATGCCTCTCTCTACTGGGCGGGTCCTGGGCCGGGGCAGGGGCAGAACGAACACACGGAGGCGACCGAGGGAGCTGCCAGTTTATTTAGGGGCTGCGTCCCCCGCCAGGCTGGCAAGGTGGGCAGGGGCCGTGCGTCCGCCGGTCCCCTCTGCTGAGCTGAGCTGTCCTGGCGCAAAGCAGCCTGTCGCCGGGAGCAGAGCCTGGGGGCTGGGCAGTGCTGCCGAGTCGGCATCGGACAGAGACGGGTCGGGTCCTGACTGGGCATCTCTGCCGTCATGGAGAGGCGGGTGGGGCGGGCGCCACCTCGTGGACTCGAGGGCTCGGGCCTCGGGGCTCCTGTGTGGAGGCCTCCAAGGCGGTTACGATGATCACGTCACACACAGCTCCACCGCCCAGAGCGGGGGCTTGCTGCTGTACGAGTGCCGCCGGCTGGCTGCCCCGCCGGCCTCCCCACTGTCCTCCTCGGGCTCGGCGGCCTCGCGGGCCTCAGCGGCATCCCCCTCCCTGCAGTAAGGGGTCTCCAGCAGCTTCAGCACCCGCCGCACCTGGAGGAGAGCAGGGGGTGCAGTGTTTGTCGGGGCCCGGCCTCCCCGGCAGCGGGAGGGGACCAGGAGGGGAGGGCCGGGCGGGCCGCTTGCCTCTGAGAAGTCGCCGCTCTCGGCAGCCTCGATGGCGCCCTGCGCGATGTAGTTCCTCAGGACGTACTTGGGGTTGTTCGCGTGCATGACGCGCACGTGCTCGGCCTGCCAGGCAGCGGTGTCGTCGGCGGCCTCCTGATCCTTCTCCAGCCGGGCTCTGGAGTCACACCCGAGCCGGGCATCAGCAGAGCAGCCCCACCCCGCGGCCCCGGGGTCCCCGCGGGGTGTGGGGGGTGGGGGGCAGGGGCCCACCTGTACTCCAGGAGCCACTCGGCCCAGTGGCTCCTGTTCTTGCTGTGCAGCTCAGCTGGGCTCAGCTGCTCCAGCCGTGACTGCTGCTCCACGCGCTCCAGCTCCCGCGCCAGGCTTGCCCGCGTGCCGATGAGCGCCAGAAGCTGTGGGTTCGACTGCGCCAGCATGAGCATCATGGACAGCTGCCTGCGTGGAGCGGGCGCGTGAGGGGCCCCAGGCCACGTCGTCCCCACCGCTGCCCTGTCCCCAGCCCCACCAGGGGGGAGCCCGGGTCTGACGGACGCAGCCGACATGGGACTGCTACCAGCCGTCGGCCCTTGTTTTACCACAGCCCCCGCACGTTGACAGGGCACATGGACGCCACAGGCTGACCCAGGCCGGCCCCGGCTCCCTGCTGGCAGCCACCCACCGACACCCGACCCAGGACCCAGTCCCTCTGGGAGAGATCCACTGCTGTCAGCTCCTCCCACAGTGATCACAGGGCTGGACGCTTCTCCACCTCTGGGGGCACCTGGGGGCAGGGCAGCCCCTGACACCCCCTTCCCCAGTTACCCTGGCTCCATGCTCAGCAGGTCCTGCCAGCTTCAGCCCCTCCCCACACTGCTGCACTAGATTCCTGTCTGGCACGGGACAGGACACGTTGGTGATGGCTTTTGAGCTGCACCTTCAGGACATGACACGATGGTGCAGAAAGCCCGGTCTGGCTGGAGACTGTGGGCCCACACCCAGGCTCTTCCTGGGGAGCCTCCCCAGAGCAGAGACCACCGTGCTCCAGCCTGTGCCGCCTGGCCTCCCCATTCCAGTGTCAGCATCTCCATCCTTTCCTCTGACCAGTGGGCCTCAGTGCCACAAAGCCAGGGTCTGACCCTCCCACTCCTGGGAGTGGAGCAGCCGCCTGGGCACTCCGTCTCCAGCGTCCTCCCAAAGGCTTCGTTCTAAATGTTCCTCCCTTTCTGGAAACAAATGCTAGGGAAGCAAGACCCAAGTACTCACCGGGGATCCATCTGGGGTCGGAAGGCGAGCCTTAGCTCCTCCAGGGAGGCACACTGTGCAGTCAGCGCGGCCAGGAACTCGTCCAGGTCCGGAGACTCCGGCCTGGCTGGGAAGGAGCTCAGCAGGTAGAAGGAGTTTGTGAAGTCAGCACCTGGAACACGCAGCTGCTCAGGGTACCGTCCCATCACCAGAGGACCGTACGTGTTCATCCAACATGTGTGTGGTGCCCTGCTCAGCGTCAGGCTGGGGACTCCTGAGCCCTCCCCTCAGTCCTCCCAGCTCAGCCCCGACCCTGAACCTGACGAGTCACTCAGTCTCTCAAGGCCTCCAAGCCTGGTTTCTTCGTCTGTAAAATACAGTGAAGGCACCGAGGCCAGGCCTTGGCCCTCATCACTGTCATGGCAGTTAGCACTGCCTGCTTCAGGAGCTGCAGGGTCGAGATGGCACAGGACATGACACACGACAGACACTGTGAGGGCCTCAGCCTGACTTGCTAAAACACTGTCACCAAAACCCCCAAGGAAACATCCAAAAAACAGACACAAGGGAAAATGAGAAGGAAACCAGAACGGTATACTGCAAAAGATCACCTAAGCACGAGAGCAGTAACAGAGAATAAAGGACAAAAATGGTGTAAGACAGAAAACAAAGAGCAAAACAGCATAAGTCCTCCCTTATCAGTAATTACTTTAAAAGTAAATGAATTAGGGAATTCCCTGATCCAGTGGTTAGGACTCTGTGCCTTCACTGCTGAGGGCACGGGTTCAATCCCTGGTTGGGGAACTAAGACCCCACAAGCCAAAAAAAAAAAAAAAAGTAAATGGGTTAAAGTCTCCAAAGAGCAGAGACTGGCAGAATGGATAAAAAAACATGATCCAACTACAGTACGATAACTCGCTGTAGACTCATAAGTCAAAAGCGAAAGGATGGGAAAAATATCCCATGATTTGCATACTGACAGTAACCTAAAGAGAGCTGGGATGGCTATGCTGACATCAGGAAAATAGACTTTATGTAAGAACTTGACGAAGAGGAGCATTATATATTGACGAGTCAGTTCAGCAAGAAGATGTAACAATTATAAACATGCACCAAACAAGAGCCCCCAACACACAAAGCAAAGACTCATAAAACTGAAGGGCGAACACAACATTTCAAATCAACTACACTCCAATTTAAAAACAAAAAAACCTGAAGGGTGGACTTGAGCAGTTCTGTAAGAGTTGGGACGTCAGCACCCAACACGTGGACAGAAGGTCAACAAGGAAACAATGTAAACAACAGACACAACACTCCACCCAAGCTCTCAGATGCACCTTCTCCAGGACAGACCATGTGTCGGGCCATAAAACCAGTCTTAATACGCTGAAAAGACCGGTGTCTTCTGCAACCACGATGGCATGAAGTCACAAATGGAAGGACAACTGGAAAATTCACAAGTAATGTGAAAATCAACTACTGGGTCTAAAAAGAAATCACAAGGGAAATTAGAAAATACTTAGAGGTATGAACCAAAAGCAGCAGTGCTCAGAGGGAAGTTTATAGCTGTAAAAGCCTGCACTAAAAGAGCAGCTCTCTCTTATCACCAGAAAAAAATAAATTTGTAACTGTGTGATCATTTCACGTTATATACATACAGCAGATCATCATGTCGCACACCTGAGACTTATATAATGCTATATGCCAGTTACTTCTCAGTAAAAAAAGATTTCAAATCAATAATCTTACATCTAAAGAAGTAGAAAATCACTGAAACCAAAGTTGGTTCTTTGAAAAGATCAGTAAAACTGACAAAATTTTAGCTACACTAAGAAAAAAGGACACAGGTAACTAAAGGAAATCAAAGTGGGGACGTCACTGCACACTGTACAGAAATGAAAGACTAAGAAAACATTATGAATAACAATTTAGATAACATAGATGACATAGACAAATTCCCAGAAACACATAAATTACCAGACCTGACTCAAGAAGAAATAGAAAATCTAAATAGTCCCATAGCAAGTAAGGAGACTGGAAACTTCCTAACACCGGAAATGTTAGGACCAGACAGCTTCACTGGTGAATTCTACCAAACATTTAAAGAAGAATTAACACCAGTCCTTCTCAGACTCTTCTGAAAAATAGGAGGGAACACTTCCTAACTCATTCATGAGATCAGCACTGCCTCGATACCAAAGCCAAACAAAGATACCACAAGAAAAGAAAACCACAGACCAGTATCCCTTGTAAATACAGATGTAAAAGAAACCTCAGCAAAACATCAGAAGGAGCAAGTAGGGTTTATCCCCAGAACGCAAGGGGTGTGTGTGTCCCCTGCCTGAATTCATACATGGAAACCCAGCTCTGCAGGGTGATAGTATTTGGAGCGGGGGCCTCTGGGAGGTAGGTCACGAGGGTGGAGCCCTCACAGGGTGCTTCGTGCCCCTGCTCCCTACTCTGCCGTGTGAGGACAGCCAGAAGGCGGCACCCTGATCCTCGACCCCCAGCTTCCAGACCGTGAGGGGCAGTTTAAACTAACACAGGACACAGATGAAGAAGTAAAACCTGGCGATCACCTCAACTGAGGCCCAGTGTGAAAACACCCAATGAGGGACAGAAGGAAACATCCTCTACTAGAGAAAAGCCACATGTGCACAGGCCAACGGCTCACATCACACTCGTGTGAAAGACAAGAGCTTTTCCCCAAGAGCAGGAACAGTAAGTGACGCCTGGTCGGCCACTTCTGCTGAGCAGCACCAGGCGTCCTAGCCGGAGCAGCCAGGAAGTCACAGGCAAACCCCACAGCGGCACCCCGGAGAGGATGGGAAACAGGAACGCAAAGACACGGCACGTCTGTGTTCACAGCAGCGTTGTTATGCATGGCGGCCACAGGGTGGAACAGCCCAAGTGTCCAACAGCCAAGGGACAAGCAAAAGGCAGGCCATCCGCACAGACTATGCGGCCTTAAAGTCCTGACACGCACAACAGGGATGACCACTGTGGAGGACGTCGTGCTGAGTGGGGTGAGCTAAATACACGGGGAGAAGAGCCACATGATCCCCTTGCCTGAGGTCCCTGGAGGAGGCGAGCTCTTAGAAAGCAAGCGTGAGGTTACCGGGGGTGGGGGGAGGGGCCCAGGAGCTAGTGCTTCACGGGTGCAGATGTCCGTCTGGGAAGACGAGAAAGTTCTGGAGTCGCTGGCCGTGATGGTTGCAAGACTAGGTAAATGTGCTTAAAGCCACCGAAACATTAAAGGTCGGTTTCATGTTCTGTTTCACCATGACGTGGCACGCGCGCGCACCCTACCCACGCTCACCGGTCAGGCGCATGGTCTCCAGAAGCCCGGCCACCAGGGCGCTGTCCTCCTCCCGCTCAGCCCGCACGAGGCCCAGCTTCTGGCGCATCTTCTGCAAGTAGTGCCTACGGAACTCGGTGTCGAACTCCTCTGCCAGGATGGCCTCGGCCAGCGCGAGGGGCAGCGCGGGGTCCAGGGCCTCCGCCAGCTTCTGCAGGTTCCACTTGCACACCTCGGGCTGCCTGCTGTACGAGTAGCGCCCGGCGGTGTCGGAGGCGTTGCACACGTGGTCGGGGTCATACCTGCCGCGTGGGGAGAGCCGGGAGCTGCCTGAGGGGACCTGCCGAGCGACAGTGCAGGCCCTGGGTGGCTGCCGCTCCCCTGCCTGTCCCACGGGGCCCTGCAGCCTCTAGAGCAGGGGGGCCACAGTGCAGCGCGGCCCCCGCGCCCGCCCCTCCAGCCCACTCTCCATCTGGGAGCCGAGAAGATGCTGTTTAAAGTGCTTCTGTGCTCAGAACCCTCCAGGGATTCCTGCTCTGGGGACAGCTGGCTGACCAGGCCTTGCTGAGAATTAAACACCGAACAAAACATTGACAAGAGCAGCCACACAGGCCTGCAGGTCCTTCCCGTTGCCTTGAGATGCCTGCGCTGTCATATGCCTCCCGGCCAGGGTCCCCCAGCAGGCGGCGGGATGCCCACCTGTCCAGGAAGCCGAAGGGCCCGTAGTCGATGGTGAGCCCCACGATGCTCATGTTGTCCGTGTTGAGCACGCCGTGGCAGAAGCCCACGCACTGCCACTCAGCCACCAGCTGGGCCGTGCGTCGTGTCACCTGCAACAGCGCCACAGGACAGCCGCTGGCTGCCCCCCCCCCACAAACCAGCTGTGCCTGCTGAGCCGGTCTTGCTCTGCAGTGACTCCCAAGGGGCCCGACCCAGTGTCCTGTCCTGTCAGCTGACGCTCAGCTGTGGGGAGAACATCCAAGGATGGTTAAGAAGGAAAAAGTATTTTGGATGAGTTGATATGAGTGACTCTGATCCTCACATACGTCATCTACCTCTTTCATCTACTCACTGTTTTTTGGCTTTTATCCAAACCAGAAAAATCAGGGAACCTGGACATTCCCATGACTCAGGCCCTGTAGGATGACCACGTGGAAACAAGGAAGTTACCACATTCTCAGGCGAAAACTGCCCAGGTCCAGACACTGTGCCCAGGGCCCCGCCTCACCCTGGGCTGCAGGGAGCGGGGCGCAAACAGCCCAGCTGCCCTGCCCAGGGTCTGGCTGCCAGACCTGCCACCCCCTGCCCCCCGGCCAGGGAGCAGGGGCCCTGCAAGATGCAGGGCTGCAGCTGAGGGCCCCCGGTGGCCCACAGACTGGTCTGCACGCACCACGCCTCCTGAGGCTGCAGACACTCCTGGAGTTGGGTGGCACCACCCTCTCTTCGCTGACCAAGAGACCCAGGTTCAGAGGGGGGAGCCTGGACCACCCACTTCGGGTGTGAGCTGAGCCCCAAGACTCCCCTGGCATCACCCACGTGACAGACGAGAAGCAACAGTGTGGCTGAAGTGGGGTCCGGGGAGTGACAGGTGCAGGACAGTGCCCACTTCTGGTGCGGGGCGCTGGCCGCGGGCCTCCGGCCCTCAGGCAGACCCCTCGCCCTGCTGCCTGTTTCCCTGGCTGAGGCTGCACCAGCTCCCACAACTGTGACTGTCGTGTGGGGCAACGCCCAAGAGTTCCGGGGGAAATGGAGAGGCCAAGGGGTGTGTGTTTGGGGCCACCGTGAACACAGGCCCCACGCGGGAGGCCCAGCACCCACCAGCCCTGATTCCCTCCCAAGCTCTCCACGTGGCCCCTCGATGCCACTCAAATAGTGACCCGGGGGTCTGTCCCAGGACCCCGACCCTCAACCGTATCTGAGAAGTTGCCTCTGGGCTAAGCCAGGGCGTGGTGACTCAAGAGGGCCGGGCACCCAGTGTCTGCCCACGGTGGGGCGGCTCCCACCAACCTCCCGGAAGAAGGCAGCGTGCCTCTGCACGCTGTCACTGGCGTGGGTGGCCTGGATCTCGGGGTAGAAAGTGCTGATGACGTAGTCCAGCATCTGCACTCGGATGTCGCTCCTCCCCACGCTGGGGCCTGCGCGCCCCGTGTGCTCATCCGAGGACTTGAAGATCTCAAAGGATCCGAACCTGGAGGGAAGACCCGCATGGACAACAGGTTAAACGTGACACCTCCCCCTCACGAGTAAGGAAGGAGGGAGGGTGCTGCTAGCCCTCGTGGCGGGGCGGGGGGGACAAACCACCAAACGTAGCTGGTCGTTCAGTGATTCAGGCAGACACAGGGCACTTCCCGGGGTGCATGGGGCCGGCACTGCCACGGCCGCCCTGCAGGGACAAGAGGGGTTCTGTGTCCGGCCTCCCGCACCGAGGGATGCGCCTATCACCGGCGTCCTGTAGTGGGGTGACCCACAGGCTCAGCGGTGGGGCAGTTATACCCTCCAGGGGGCAAGGTAACGTCCAGAGGCATTTTTGGGCGTCACGATGGGGTTACTACCAGCAGCTCGTGGGTGGAAGCCAGGAACGCTGCCTGAACACCCTACGAGACACAGATCAGCTCACAGCAAAGACGACCTGGTCCAAACGCCACTAGTGCAGCTGTGCCCAGAGGCCCCGGGTCTCCCAGGATGAGGCCAACGCCTGCCCCGACACTTCCTCCCCCGGAGGACAAAGGGAAAGCTGGTGACAGCTGACGCACAGGGTCAGCCCGGGTCACCTGACGCTGCCAGACCGCCACAGCCACCTCCTGGCGACTCTGGGTTCAGGTGGTCGGTACCGAGCACCCAACGCCAGACAGCGTTGTGACGTCGAGAACTAACAGGCCCCGCTGGAGACAGCAGCCAGGAGGCCTCCAGTCAGTGGACAGGGGCCAGAGGAAGCAGGCACACCGGGCGTCACGGCCGCTCGTCCAGCAGCACAGTGAGGCCGTTTTCTTGGTGCATCTTACGTAGCTCCTGGTCATAAACTCCAGGTCCACAGCTCTGGACATGCCGCCCCAGAGCCTGCACTGGGGCGACCACCTCTGGCCGCCCCAGGCCCTGCACCCTGGCCGGGCAGCTGCACTCTGGCCACCGGGGCGACACAGGAACACGAGGACGGGCGTTACCTGAGGAACGTGGGGGCCACGCGCAGCACGACCGCGCACTGCTCGGGCCTGGGGTTGCCGTCGTAGAACACATCCCGCTCGACAGTGGACTGGGATGTGACGCAGGCGCCAGCCCGCGTGGTGGGGATGCCCAGGTGGAACATGGCCTCACTGCACAGGAACTCGCGGATGCTCGAGCGCAGCACCTTGCGACCATCGGCCTGTCTGAGGTCAAGCACAGAGGTCACTGCCGGGCTCCACTCAACACCAAGGTGTGGTCACAGAGGGAAGGGACTGGAAGAAAGCCTCCTAATGGCTTTTTAAAAACAACCCATGGGCTTCCCTTGTGGCGCAGTGGTTGAGAGTCCGCCTGCCGATGCAGGGGACATGGGTTCGTGCCCCGGTCCAGGAAGATCCCACATGCCGTGAGCCACGGCCGCTGGGCCTGTGCGTCCGGAGCCTGTGCTCCGCAACAGGAGAGGCCACAACAGTGAGAGGCCCGCGTACCACAAAAAAATAAAAATAAAAATAAATAAGAACAACCCACGAGCAGCTCCGACATCACTGTAAAAAGAGTCTGTTTTGGATGATCCCAGGTGCTAAGCCCCTAACCTCCTCCAGGTCTGGAACCGCAGCACAGGGTGCCTGGCCTGCAGCAGGAGGCCAGGTCCACACAGAGGTCAGGGAAGGCTACTCCCAGGGTCACACACACGCTCGAAAATCCACAATTCTGTTTTTATGAATTTACTTTGTGAAAGTCCTTTTACAACAGCACAGACACAGAGCATCATTTGCAGTGGCGGGGCGGGGGGGGACCCCAGTCTCCCTCAGGCAGCTCTGAATGATGTGGATGTTTTCTTCTTAGGCTAAACCTTCATTATTACTATTATTTTAAATAGACTTTATTTTCCTAGGCAGTTTTAGGTTCACAGCAAAACTGATCAAAAGCCAGAGAGATTTCTCATATACCCTGCCACCACACACACACAGCCTCCCCCAGTATCAACATCCCCACCAAGGGGAGGGACATTTGTCACACTCGATGAAGCTATGCCGACACATCATCATCACCCAGAGTCCACTGTTTACATCAGGGTTTACTTTCAGTGTTGTCCATTCTGTGGGTTTGACAGAGATCCACCATTACAGTGTCATACAGAACAGTTTCACGGCCCGAAAAACCCTCTGTGCTCTACCTGGTCATCTCTCCCCTCCCAACCCCTGGTCTTTTACTGTCTCCACAGTTTTCCCTTTTCCAGAATGTCATAGAGTTGGAATCATACTGTGTGACCTTTCAGATTCACTTCCTTCACTTACTGATACGCATCTAAGTTTCTTCCATGACTTTTCATGGCTTGATGGCTTTTCTTTTTTTTTTCTTTCTATTCTTTTGCTGAATAATATCCCATTGTCTGGACGGGCCACGGTTTGTTTATCTATTCACCTTGAAGGACATCTTGGCAGCTTCCAAGTTTTGGCAATTATGAATAAAGTTGCTGTGAACATCCATATACAGGGTTTTCGTGTGGACGTGTTTTCAACTGCTTTGGGTAAATGCTGAGGAGCATGATCCTTGGATCATACGGTGAGAGTGTATTTAGTTTGGTAAGAAGCCACCACACTGTCTTCCCAAGTGGCTGCACCGTCCTGCATGCCCAGCAGCCGTGAATGGGAGCTCCCGTTGCTCTACATCCTCGTCAGCATTTTGTGTTGTCAGTGTTCGGGAATTTGGCCATCCTCCCAGGTGTGTAATGGCGTCTCCTTGTTAATTTGCATTTTCCTGATGACACATGATGTGAAACGTCTTTTAAAGTGCTTATATGTCATCTCTGTATCTTCTTTGGGGAGGTATCTAACAAGGTCTTTGCCCCATTTTAAAATCAATTTGTTTTCTTATTGTTGACAATATTGAGTCTTCCTATCCATGAACGTGGAATATCTTTACATTGATTTAGTTCTTCTTTGATATCTTTTATCAGTTTTGTAGTGTTCCTAGTAGAAGTCTTATATTTTGTTAGATTCACACCTAAGTGTGAACTCACACTTAGGTGTGAATCTAATTTTTAGGATTGCTAATGTAAACAGTATTGTTTTTAGTTTCAAATTCCACTTGTTCACTGCTGGGATATACTAAAGTGATTGACCTAGGTAGTAACTCTGTATCCTGCAACCTTGCTATAACTGCTTATGAGCTCATTTTTTTGGTCAGTTCTTTGAGATTTTCTACATAGATGTTCATCTGCAAAGACAATTTTTATTTCTTCCATCTCAATCTGTATGCCTTCGATTTTCTTCTCTTGTCTTGTTACATTAGCTAGGACCTCCAGGGATGTTGAAAAGCAATGGAAAGAGGGAACATCTTTGTCTTGTTTCTAATCTTAGTGGGAAAGCTTTGAGGTTCTCATGATTAAGCAGATTTAGCTATAGGTTTTCTGTAGATACTCTATCAAGTTGAGGAAGTTCCTCTCTATTGCTAATTTACTGAGTTTTTATCATGAATAGGTCTTGGGTTTTGTCAAATGCCTTTTCTGCTTCAATTGATGTGATGATGCGAGTTTTCTTCTTTAGCCTGTTGATCTGATGGATCACATTAATTAATTTTTGAATACTGAACCAGACTTGCATACCTGGAATAAATCCCATTTAGTGGTGATGTATAATTCTCTTCAAACATTGTTGGATTTGATTTGCTAATATTTTGTTGAAGATGTCTTTATCTATGTTCATGAGGGGTTTTGGTGTGTAGTTTTCTTTTCTTGTATTGTCTTTGTCTGGATTTGGTATTAGGGTAATGCTGGCCTCATAGAATGAGTTAGGAAGTATTTCCTCTGCTTCCATTCTCTGAAAAAGAGTGGAATAATTTCATCCTTAAATGTTTGGTAGAATTCACTGGTGAGTCCATCTGGGCCTGGTGCTTTCTGTTTTGGAAGGTTATTAATTGTTGACTCAGTTTCTTTAATATACATAGGCCTATTCAGATTGTCTTATTTTTTTCTTGTGAGATTTGGCAAATTGTGTCTTTCAAGGAATTGGTCCATTTCACCTAGGTTATCAAATTTGTGAGCACAGAATCGTTCAGAGTAATTTTACTGTCCTTTTAATGTCCATATGATCTGCATGATTTCCCCTCTTTAATTTCTGGTATTAGTAATTGTGTCCTCACTTTCTTTGTTAGTTAGCCTGGCTAGAGGTTTATTGATTTTATTGATCTTTTCAAAGAACAAGCTTTTTGTTTCGCTGATTTCCTATTTCAATTTCATTGACTTCTGCTCTAATTCTTATTATTTCTTTTCTTTTGCTTACTTTGGATTTGATTTGCTCTGCTTTTTGTAGTTCCCTAATGTGGAAGCTTAAATGATTGGTTTTAGATCTTTCTTCTTTACTAACATATGCACTCACTGCTATAAACTTCCCTCAAAGCACTGCTTTCACCGTACCCCATACATTTGGTGTTTTCATTTAGTTCAAAATACTTAAAATTTTCTCGAGATTTTGTCTTTGACCATGTGTTATTTAGAAGTATGTTGCATAATCTCCAAGTATTTTGGGATTTTCAGTTATCTGTTATTGATTTCTAGTTTGATTCCATTGTGGCCTGAGAACAGACACTGAATGATTTTTATTTTAAAAAATTTGTTAAGGTGTGTTTTATGGCCTAGAATGTGGTCTCTCTGGATAAATGTTCCATGTGGGCCTGAGAAGAATATGTATCCCATTGTTGTTAGATGAAGTAGGGTATAGATGTTCTTTACATCCAGTTGATTGATGGTGTTAACTGAGTTCAAAGATGGCCTTACCAATTTTCTGCCTGCTGGCTCTGTCCATTTCTGATAGAGGGGTGTTGAGTCTCCAACAATGACAGTGGATTCATCTGTGCCCCTCGGAAGTTCTGTCAGTTTCTGCCTCATGGTACTCTGATGCTGCTATCTGGCACATATACAAGTAAGGACTGTTTTGCCTTCTTGACCCCTTCATCATTTTGTCATGCCCCTCTTTATCCCTAATGACTTTCCTTACTCTGAAGTCCACTCTTCCTGAATTAATATGGCTACTCCTGATAACTAGTGTTAGCATGGTATGCTTTCCTCCATCTATTTACTTTTCTTTTTTTTTTTTTTTTTTTGTATTTTGGCAGCATGCGGGATGGTTCCCCAACCAGGGACTGAATCCGGGCCTCCGCAGTGAAAGTGCCAAATCCTAACCACTAGGCCACCAGGGAAATCCCCCATCCATTTACTTTTAATCTACATGTGTCTTCATATTTAAAGTGGATTTCTTATGGACAACATATAGTTTGGTCTTGTTTTTTTATTTATTGGCCTTGCTCTTTGTTTTCTCTTTCACTCTTTTTCTGCCTTTTGTGGTTTTAACTGAGTATTTTGTGATTCCAATTTCTCTTTTTTCATCAGTTCTCGCCTGGTGTATCAGTTACACTTTTTTGTTTTGTTTTGTTTTACTCTTTAAAAAATGGTTGCCCTAGGACTTCCCTGGTGGCACAGTGGTAAAGAATCCACCTGCCAATGCAGGGGACACGGGTTCGAGCCCTGGTCTGGGATGATCCCACATGCTGCGGAGGAACTAAGCCTGTGTGCCACAACTACTGAGCCTGCGCTCTAGAGCCCGCAAGCCACAACTATTGAGCCCGCGTGCCACAGCTACTGAAGCCCGCGCACCACAACGAGGAGTAGCCCCCCCTCGCCACAACTAGAGAAAGCCTGCACTCAGCAACAACAACCCAACGCAGCCGAAAATAAATAAATAAATAATTTTTTTTAAAAAAAGGTTGCCCTAGAGTTTGTAATATACCATTTACAACTAATCCAAGTCTACTTTCAGGTAACACTACCCTGCTCCATGGGTAGTATGAGTACCTTATAATAACAAAATAATCCTAATCCCTCCCTCCCATCCCTTATTTGACTGGTGTCATTAATTTCATTTACACATAAATGCATCATCACTATTATTTTAAACAAGCTATTACCTGTTATATCAATTAAGATGAGGAAAAGTAAAGGTTTTTATTGTACTTTCACTTCTTTCTCTTATGCTCTTCCGTTGTTTATGTGGATTCAAGTTTCTGACCTACATCATTTTCATTCCCTATAAAGAACATCTTTTAACATTTCTGGCAAGACAGGTCAACTGCTAACAATTTCCCTCAATTTTTGTTTGTCTGAGGAAGTCTTTATTTCTCCTTCACTTTTGAAGGATAATTTCACAGGGTACGGAATTCTAGGTGGGTGGGTTTTTTTTTTCCTTATCACTTTAGATACTTCACTCCACTTTCCTCTTGCCTGGCTTCTGAGAAGTCAGATGTAATTCTTATCTTTGCGCCTCTGTAGGTGAAGTGTTTCCTTCCTCTAGCTTCTTTCACTTTTTTTTCTTTATTTCTGCCTCTCTGTAGTTTGAAAATTGTGAGCCTAGATGTAGTTTTTTTGTTTTTGTCTTTTGGTGGGGGTGGGGGAGGCATTCATCCCGCTTGGTGTGCTCTGAGCTTCTTGAATCTGTTTGGTGTCTAACATTAATTTGGGGAAATTCTCAGTCATTTCTTCAAATATTTCTTCTGTTTCTTTCTCTCTTTCTCTCCTGGTATTCCTATTACACGTGTTACTTCTTTTGCATTTGTCCTACAATTCTTGGTGTTTGGATTTTTTCAGTCTTTATTTAAAAAATTTTTTTTTTGCTTTTTATCTTTGGAGGTTTCTCCTGAGATTATCTTCAAGTTCAGAGATTCTTTCCTCATCTGTGTCCAGTCTAGCAACATGTCCATCAGAGGAATTCTTCATTTTTGTTAGTGTTTTTGCTAGAAACCTCTAGCATTTCCTTTTTGTCTTTTTCAGAATTTCCATCTCTCTGCTTACACTGCCCATCTATTCTTTTTGTATTTATTTATTTGTTTGTTTATTTATTTATTTAATTTTTGGCTGTGTTGGGTCTTTGCTGCTTCGCGTGGGCTTTGTTGAGGTGCCTGGGCTTCTCATTGCGGTGGTTTCTCTTGTTGTGGAGCACAGGCTCTAGGCGTGAGGGCTTCATTAGTTGCGGCACGTGGGCTCAGTAGTTGTGGCTTGCGGGCTCTAGAGCATGGGCTCAGTAGTTGTGGCGCACGGGCTTAGTTGCTCTGCCTGCCCATCTGTTCTTTTTTTTTTTTTAAGGTTTTATTTATTTATTTTTGACCATGCCGAGCGGCTTGAGGGACCTCAGTACCCCGACCAGGGACCAAATCCAGACCCTTGTCAGTGAAGGCCTGAGTCTTAACCAGTGGACCACCAGGGAATTCCTCTAGTCTCATTTTATTTATTTTTAAAATAAATAAATTTATTTATTTATTTTTGGCTGCATTGGGTCTTCGTTGCTGTGCGCGGGCTTTCTCTAGTTGGGGCAAGCGGGGGCTACTCTTCGTTGTGGTGCGCAGGCTTCTCATTGCAGTGGCTTTCCTTGTTGCAGAGCATGGGCTTTAGGCGCGCGGGCTCAGTAGTTTTGGCATGCAGGCTCAGTAGTTGTGGCTTGCGGGCTCTAGAGCACAGGTTCAGTAGTTGTGGCGCACCAGCTTAGATGCTCTGCGGCATGTGGGATCTTCCCAGACCAGGGCTCGAACCCGTGTCCCCTGCATTGGCAGGCGGATTCTTAACCACTGCACCCCCAGGGAAGTCCTGCCCATCTATTCTTGAATGTTGCCTGCTTCATCCATTAGAGCCCTGAGTATATTAATCATAATTGTGTTAAATTCCAACACAATTGGAATTGTGTTGGTCTGATAATTCCAACATCTCTGCCATGTCTCAGGCTAGTTATGATGCTGGCCCTGTCTCTTCCAACTGTGTTTTCTGCTTTTTAGTATGTTTTGTAATTTTTTCTTGATAGCCAGGCGTGATGTATGGGGTAAAAGGAACTACTGTAAGTAGGCCTTCAGTGATGTAGAGGTGGGTTATAGATGTCAGGTGGAGGCCTCAGACTCTGAGTGACCCTGTGCCTCTGGACTGAGAGCTTCCATATGTGCTTTTCAGTCTCCTCTCCGCCAGAGGGCGCTGGAGCTGGGCGTTTCCCTTCCCCAGGTCTGTTGGGCTCTGATAACACCCCAGCAGGTCAGGCTCTGGTTAATTAGCTTCCCCCAAGGGCAGCCTTGTTCAGAACAGAGTGCTCTGGTGTACTCCATAGACCTCCTTTCCCCCCCTCCTGCCAGAAGCACAAAGGGATTTTCCACCAATATTCACTGTGAGGAGACAGGAGAGCTCCAGGAGGTAAAACTCAGCAGAGGGCGGGGCTCGCTTATGACTGGGCCCTGAAATTTTCAACTGACTCGTACACACTGAGCCTCCCGCAATTCACCAATTACAGGGCAAGGATCTGTGCAGACTCCCGCTCTGGTAACTCGTAATTCTTTGTATTTGCCTGTCAGTCTCTCCAATTTGGGGGGTGGGGCAGCAATTTGCCCTCTGACCTCACTTTTCTTGCAGATCTAGGAAGACTTGTTGATTTTTCAGTTTGTTCAGCTTTTTACTTGTTAGAATGGAGTGATGATTTCCAAGGTTTCTTACATGCTGGACTGGAAACTCATTATTTTTTAAAATTAAAGAAGGAAAGTGGTAGCAGCACACGAGAACAGCTGGCCTGCATGAGCCATGTCCTCAGCCCCTCCTTGTAAGATGAAGTGCGCTGGACACTTTGACCTCCAAGAGCCCCCACCCAGCAAACAAACACAACAGCAAAGTGAGCTTGGGTCTCTGCCCTTCAGGGTCAGGCCTGGCTTCCTGGCCTGGCCCAGGGCATGGCAGTGTGCCAGCACCCTCCCAGGCAGGAAGGCACCTGAAACAGTTTGGAAAATTCTCTAGGAAAGAACAAAAACTGGCGGGAAGACACTGGGCTCACTTCTGTCTCACCTGCAGAAGGACACCGAGGCTGAGTGAAGGTGCCCAGGGTGCACGTCTGCCCACATCCTCTGCCGGGAAGAGGCCAGAGCCGGGCCCAGCGTGAGTTTGGGGTGCTGGGGCCTAGGCCTGGAGAGCGGGGCCAGGGAGGCCGGGAGTCAGTGGAGATCTCTGCAGGCCTCCTGCCTTGCCCTCACCTGGGAGCCTGGGTGTGGCTCATTCCAGGTGTGAGTGACACCTCTAGAAACCTGGCCTGACAGTCACCCCGGGGCTGTCTGCAGGGTGACTGTGCCTGCCTCTGGCTGACGAGACCCTCAGTCCACAGCTGCACTCCACTCACCCTCTTCTAGTCTGTAATCCATCCTCAAATGTCACTCCACACCTGCCCCCCACCTCCCCCCAGCCTGTTTAGCAGGAAGCCAGTACAGTCCAAGCTAATTGTGGATCTGGTAAAAATGATCCAGAAAACAAGCTGCCTATCTCCTTGCCTAGGGCAAAGTGCCCAAAGCAGAAACCAGAACTGAATAATGATTACACAGCAAGGGTACAGGGCCTCAGGGTGGCCCTGCCCCCAGAGAGCCGCATGGACATGTGACAACGGTCCCTTCTCCTGGGCGCCCACGTCTGTTCCCAGCCAAACTGCTGGGGTGGACCCAGCTGAGGACAAGCTCTTCTGCACCTGGCAGGAGAGGCCGTCCTGAAATCCCAACCCCCATGGGAGGCAGAAGCAAGAAGCCACCTGCGCATCCCCCAAAACCCATGCCAGGGGACTCGAGCAGCTGGCCTTAAGCCACTCACACCACTTCAGATGTTAGCCTCAAGCCTTGTTGAGGCTGGGGACCCCAGGAAATGCTGGGGGTGGTGGGTGGGTGCACATCTGGTAAGGGTCAAACAGCCTCTTTCTTTTAAAGGACCTCAGGTCTGGAAACACTGACTTACAGCTCAAGTCTTCAAATATTAAAAGCAACTTCCAACAGCAGATTACTCTCACAAAAATGTTTTTTATAAATGGCAAAAACAAATGATTAAAATGAACACATGAAGTTGAAAGATGCTCATACAATGTGCAAGCCCCAGGGCGAGAAACATTTACACGTGACCCCAAGGAGCAGAAATGCTTCTGCCGGCCACGAGTGCAGACAGCTCTGAGCAGGTTGTTCCAGGCGGGTGGGGCGGGTGCCAGGACGCACTCAGGACATTTCAGAGACACCAAGGTTTGAAGACTGGGGGATGAGGAAGGACCAGCTATCCTGAGGATCTGAGGTGGCGCTGCTAGAGTTGGGGGCCCGGTTCAGTCCCTGCAGAGAGGGGAGGGGAGAGCTCATGGGAGGGGCCAGACCAGAGACACACCCTCGGGATTTCTTGGAACATAAAACGCCAAGTTAGGTGTGATTCTTTCAGCCATTCAATAAGCATTTAACAAATAAGGCCTAAATATATGAACTTTTTTAGTGAAAAGGAGCAGAAGAGACTATCAGCACTGTGTGTACAGGAGGCATGACAGCTGCGGGAAGGGCGCCCTGCTGGGTCAGGCTGTGGGCATCTGGACCCCAACACTGGCCCATAAGCCCCTGGATGGGCATCTGACACTACCCACCTCACTGTGGGGTCAGAACATGGCTGGCCCCCAAGTGCTTGGAAGCCCGGGCCTGGGAGAAGGTCCACTGGGCTGAGGATCTGTCCCGGTCCAGGGCACCGGCTGCACAGTAAGCATCTGCAGTGCTAAAGTGTGTGGGAGGGAAGCTGACTGCCCGATCAGCATTCAGAGGAAGCCGGAAGCCGAGTGCGCCGAGCAGGCAGCAGGGCTGGGCACGCGGTAAACGTGAGCGTGCTGCACGTAGAACTGACTCCAAACTCTCCGGATAGTTTATGAGAACAGAGCACGGGCAGCTGCCAGCGCTGTGTGATCAGACGCTCAGCCTGACCTGAGGGGCAGCAGGACCCTCCCCTCCCCCCTCTTCCAGGCAGAGGGGGCAGGGACCAGGGACGCTCCGAGGCGGCCAGGAGCCACAGAACCTGCTCCCTCGCCTCCTGTCCTGGCCTCAGGGCCTTTGGCTCGGGCGCTGCTACCCACCACGTTCTACGTCCCCACGCCACACTTTTCCGTAGTTCATCTCCCCCACAACCGCCCCACCGGGGAGGAGAGCTCCGAGGGTACGGGCGCAAACACACCTGGAGAAGGGCGTGGGGCCGGCGCCCTTGAGCTGAAGCTCCCAGCGCTCGCCGGCCGCCGTGCACACCTCGCCCAGGTACATGGCGGCGCCGTCGCCCAGCTGCCCGGCGAACTGGCCGAACTGGTGGCCGCAATAGCAGTGCGCGGCGGGCTCGGCGCCCGGCAGCAGCGCGTTGCCGCTGAAAAAGAGCGCGGCCTCGGCCTCGCGCGCCTCGCGGGCGGCGGCGTCAGCGGGCGGCGCGCCCAGGCCCAGCAGCGCCAGCGCGGGCTCCGACAGCGCCACGACGCGCGGCTGCCGCAGGGGCGCGGGCCGCACGCGGCTGAAGCAGGCGCCGGGCACGGTCCGCGGGGCGGACGGGGCGCCCTCGGGGCCAGGCGGCGGCGTCTCCACCGGCAGCGAGCGCAGGGCGCGGTTGTCGAAGCGCAGCCCCGCCAGCCAGCGGGGCTCAGGCTCCATGGCGCCGGCCGACGCGGAGCAGGGCGCGGGCGGCGGGCAGCAGCCGAGGGGCGGCCGGGCACGGGCGGCCGCGAGTGAGGACGGCAGCGCTACCCGGAACACGGCCATCCAAGGCGCCGCGGCGGCGGAAGCCCCTCTGCCCCGACCGGAAGCCCCGCCCCGCGCTCCGCCGCCCAATTGCCGGGGGCCGCGCCCGCGATAGCCTGGCTCTGATTGGTCACGCCATCTATCTGCTTCTGCTCCAGGTCTCGCCTCGGGGACTGCGAGGTCCCGGCCCGTCCGCGTCCCGGTCCGCGGGGCTGCGGCTGAGGGCTGGAGCGCGCGGCGGAGACTAGGCCGTCCGGAATGACTGCCCTGCGCCACAACGGCAGGTCCCTGGAGGTCCGCCCCGGAGGCACCGGCCGGTCCGGGCTGAGCGCTCCGGGCCGGTGGCCGTGACGAGTGACGTCCCTATGGGACCTCCGGGGTGCCTCCCAACTCCGCGGTGAAGCCAAGGTCAGACCCGGCCTCACGCTTTGCTGAGGTTTGGCCCTGGATTGTCCTTTGCCCACTGTGCACAGGGTAGGAGGGAAAGAGGACCTTTGTCCAGATCTGGCCGAAGGACAGTTATGGGCCGGGAAGAGCCCCAGGGTGAAGCCAAAGCCGAGAGCCTGCCAGCCTGGGGCCAGGCGACTCCCTCGTGCAGGGCCTTTGCTCCTGCTCTTTCCCTGCTCCAAGCAGGGTTCCTCACACGCGGGCTGGATCCCAGGCCCACCTCTCCTGCCTGCCTCCTGTGTTTTTCCTTGCACTTCTCTCTGAAATTAGCTCATTCCCTTATTTTCCTGTTTCCTGTGTGTTTTTCTCCTCACCCACGCTCTGGAAGGGTGGGAGCCTTGATGATCTGGGCACCAGTTCCCCCAGAACAGAGCCTGGCCCAGAGAAACCCCCCCATAGATGCCCAGGAGGCCTAGGGTGGGCGCAGGGTGGGGAGGGCAAGCCTGGCCTTGAAGGGCCCGCCCCCAGGTGAGGAGCTGGGGTCAGTGTTGCAGAATGACTCAGGGGTTCAGTTCAGAAGAGCCTTGTGGAGGGCCCCCCAGGGGACCCCGCTGATGCCTGCGTGGCGCTGGTGGTCCTTGCAGGGGTTCCCAAGCCCCTGCCCACCTGGACCCAGAGTCACACCCGAGACCGTGGACAAACTCGCGAGCTGGCCCGTGGCTGGGGCTGTTCTGTTCCCGCTGCCCCGATTCCACACCAACTTCAGGGAGACGCCTCGGAACCTCCCCCTGGGGCCCCAGCACGGCACCCCAGACCTCGTGTGAACCAGCTCCGCCCCTGCCGGCTCTGTGACCTCGGGGAAGCCCTCACCCCGCTCCAGCTCGGGGTCCTCTTCCCTGACATGAGCAATGACACTGCCTTCTGTGTGGGGTGGGGGGGTCCCACGGACAACGGGGACAACGTGGAGCCCCCTCCTGCAGCCTGACGGCTTCCCTTCCACCTGGACCCACCTGGGGTCTTCCCCACGTGGCCTGCTGGCAGAGTCCCCTGTTCCCAGCTTCCTTCCTAGCTACCTGGGAGACCTGACCTGAGCCTCCCCTCTTCCCCAGGCCCAGGCCCTCCTGCCCCATCTCCTGGCCGCCTCACCCCACTGTCCTACCCCTACTCTGGAATCTGGTGGGACTGGGTGTTTGAGGGCTGTGAGCGCCGGGATCTGTGCCCTACTGCCTGCCCTGCCTGAGCTCACAGCAGAGGGAACATCTGGTGGGTTCCAGTGATTCAGCAGGTCAGGGCGGGAGGGTCAGTGGCCCTCCCAGCCCTGGCAATCTTGCCTCTGCCTCACTCTTGGGCTGCATGGCCTCGTGGACCTCCCTAGGCCCATCCGGTACCTGCAGGTGCCGCTGGAGTGCAGGGTCCACGTGGCCCTGATGCGTGGGAGCTGAGCTTGGCCCCTTCCTGGCCCCTCCCTGCAGAGAAGACTCAGCCGACAGCCAGGCTGCGCCATCCTTGCAGGGCAGGCCTAGGCCCTGGGGGCCGCAGTGCGAGTGCACAGCCCGTTAGAGCGCAGGGCCGGCCCACGGTCGCCCAGTGCATGCCTGAGTCGGCCCTGGTGTGCTCCGGCCTCAGTGTGTTGAGGTTGGCCTGGTCGCCATGCCTGTACCACCAGTTGGTGCCTGAGGGCTCGCGGCTGCAGCTGGCATAGCTGTGGGCCATTGGCGCAGGGCGTTCGGCTGTGGGGCGTGTGGTGCAGCGTACTGAAGCCACAGCCCTCCTGGTTGTGGACACCGCCGGAGCCCTGGAATGTGTACCCTGTACGGTGTGGGCTGCGGCGCTGCAGCCCTTCAGTTGCACCCCCATCGTGGATCCTGGCCATCTGGGCCCCCCGGCAGGTGGTCCAGGAGGTACATCCTTTCCCGGAGGGCTGAGGCTGGCAGAAGTAGGCTGAGAAGTTGGGGGCTCTGGGGTCCCAACCTTCTCCCCAGCCCCTAGCCCAGGAAGCATGTCGGCGCACCACGATGCTTGTGGGCAGGGGGGTGGTACAAAAGCCCCCAGCCCTCCCAGGCACTCACCTGTGGCCCTGAGTACAGGCCGAGAGGTAGAGCCAATAAAACCGGTCTCCCTGGTTCACGCAGAAGCTGTCATAGCGGGCCCGCAGCGAGTGGTTGCCCATGTCCCGCAGATCCACCATCAGCTCGGTGTGCAGGCCGGGCTGGGAGGTCAGGCCCGAGATGTGTTCCAACCCCAGCCAATGGTCACCCACGGGGAGTGGGGCACCCAGGCTCAGGCCTGCCCTGTGTTCTCAGCAAGGCCCCAGGGCCCTGGCTGCACGGCCTTCCTACCTCCCCCGTCTCCAAAGCCCTCTCTGTACTCCTGCCGGCACCTCTCAAAATCCAGCAGCCGCTCCCTGCCCCAGTCTCGACTCAATCACTGTCCAACCACTGTCTGCATGCTTGTCACAGAACCTGGGGTGGGACGAGGACGTCAGCGCCTCCCATGCTGGCTGTGCCCGGGTGGATCAGAGGGGCCTGCCCCTCCACGGTCCAGGGGGGAGGGATGTCCGCCCTCCCCTAAGCACTCTTTATATGTTTGAAAAATGAAACCTTGTTGTTTTTCTGCTTGTCAGTGTAATACAAACTTGCATTGGAATACATTAAAATTCTCAGAAATAGGGTGAAGATTCAAAGTAACTCCCCAGGCCTCAGGCTGATGGCTTCAATTTAATGGATGTTATTTTATACTTAACTTGTATCCTGGGCATCTTTGTTTGTTCCCTTGGAAGTAGACTTCTCTCCTTTCCTGACTGTAGCCAGCCCTCAGAGAGCATCTCTGTCCCGGGTGCAGGTGTCTGAGGATGGCCTCTGGCCTGGCCTGGCCCTTCCCTCCCAACCGCCAACGGTAACATCTGTTTTTGCCAAAGTGATACACGAACTGCAGGCTGTTCTCCTGGACGGGGCACTGGCTCCTCTGGCTGGCTGGCGTACACACCACTGGGGTCCTCTGGTTCTGCACCCAGATCTGAGAGCAGTCCCTCCCTGGGTAAGACTCGGGCCAGGAGGGGTCGGAGTTCTCCAGGTGACCAGACCCAGAGCCCGAGAAGGGCCCGTGGACAATCCAGCAGGTGACTTATAACCTTGGTCCTGGCAGACAGGCAGCCACTGTCCTCTCACCTTGGGCCACACCTGCCTCAGGCCTCTTCCCTTCTGGAAGCGGCTGGCCTTCAGGCTCCTAGCATTTGCTGGCCCCCGGCCCTCTGTCAGACCTTCGATTCCTCCCGCTGAGCCTGGACACCACCTCTCCCTGTGGGTCCAACATGGCCTTCACCTGCTGCCCTAGGAGGGTCTGCCTTGGCTTCCCCGCCTCCCTCCCTCGGCCCAGCTGGCCCCCACTAACACCAACCTGGAGGGGGCCTGGTCCTTGCCTGCCCCTCCCCCAGGCTGTTCAGGGCAGGTACCCAGGTGGGTCCTCACGGGGAGTGAGAAGCCTGCAGGGTGCAGACCTGTGGGTGACAGCTCCCAGGCCACCCAGCCAGCACGCACCGGGCCCCTTCCACTCCCCCACATCCGGCCAGACCTTGGGGTTCCAGCAGGACCGCCTGGACCTGTGGAGAGAAGACCCCGGGCAGAGGGAAGCTCAGTAGCCCCTGGAGCCCCTGGCCCACCACGGGCCTGCCACCCACTCCTACCGGCCTTTGACAATGTGCCTCAGAGCTGGCCCAGGGCGGAGGGACACAGAAGAGCCCCGAGACCCAGCGCAGGGCGGGCGGCCATGCTTCCTAGGGGGCAAACACCGTAGAGAAGCGCCACCCTGCCGGCCTCCTGCCGTGCCCCCGGGGCCGGCCCACACGCCTCTCCACACTCACTGTCGCCTTCCTGGGCAGATGTGAGCCGCTGGTCCCCACTGAGTTTTGTTCAAGCTGCTGGGCTCGCTCCCACCTCCTCCCCTCCGGCGTGCCAGGGTGGGGGGCTGGGCAGGGAGGGGAGCCCCAGGGTGTGGACTAGAAGGGAGGGCAGGGGTCCACAAGGGATGGGTGGGTGCCACCAACATCCTGATGCCCTTCCCCACCCTCCCTGTCACTTGAGTCCCATTCCCGCACATTTCACAAAGCAGGCTTCCAAAATTAGATTTTATTTCGGTCTCTAAGGGATGTGTACACGAGCGTGTGAATGACAAGGACATGGGCCAGCCCAAGGCTCCTCGGCCCAGATTGTGGCCATGGGTTTCACCTGATTTAGACACTGAGTCAACACAGACACAACCAAACGTGGCCCTGGGCCCCTGACAGGATGCACAGATGCTACGTCGAAAACAGGTGACCAGGACACGACGCAAACAGGTAATGACCGGGGTCAAGTGCTGTATGGGGCCAGCTCGACCTTGGGCCCAGCTGCACCCAAGGTGGTTCCTGTGCAAACTGGCGGGCCCTGGTGGACAACTGCCACCCATCCACTGAGGGTCGGGGTGAGCCCCAGGTCCCACCACTAGCTGCACAGGAGCAGGTTCAACCGCTCGTGGGCCAGGCAGGCTCAACCCCGAGAGGGCGGTGGCCCTGGACTCCCCACGGCTGGAGGTAGACCACGGGGGCAGCTGGACGGGCAGTGGTTGGAGGCCAGCCTGGCTGCCCATGGCCGAAACTGACCCTCACCACACCCCTGTCTTCCTGGGACCGAGACTCCAAGAGAAAGGTGTTCTCCGTCCCAACCAGATTTAAGGCTAGTGTTTCCTGACATTTGCTTCGGTTTAAGTTAAAAATACCTGAGTAGAAAAGTTTCAGACACTTTTAAAAGCCAGAAACGCACAACCTCTGTAGGCACAGCCATTGCTGGCGCTCACCCGGGGCCGCCGCCGCCCCCTCAGGGGGCGCCAAGGAGCCACGCGAAGGGCTGCACGGGCCAAGCTGCCCTTCCCCAGCGCGCTGGCCCGGCACCCCCTGCGACGCGGCGAGAAGGCACAGTGAGGTCGGGGCTGGCCAGCTGTGGCCTGCCGCGCCTCACCCCTCCCCCGCCAGCTCATCCCGGGGCCGGTGAACTTCCAAGCGGCCGCAGGGAGGGGGTGGAGGGGGGCTGCTGGGAAGCCCGAGCTCAGAGAGTGAAATAATTCTTTATTTGGGCGGGTTGGGAGAGGGCAGGCGAGGCCAGGCTGGACCCCCATGGGGGGTGGCACCCAGGAGCTCCTCAGGAGGCCGGCCCCCCGTGCCCCTCGGCTGTGTCACAGGAGCAGCCGCAGGCAGCCCCCTGGACGGACGTGGTGGCTCCCTCTGTCCTTCCTACTTGTGTGGCCAGGCCTTGGAGGCCCTCTGCAGGCAGTACTGGGCGGCAGGCAGTGACAAGACCAGGCTGCTGGCACGGCGCCCCATCCAGTACAGGCCGTAGCCCAGGAGGCCCAAGAAGGTGGCCTTCACGGCCAGCCAGGACACTCTGCTGGAGACGGACGGCGGGGGGACACTGGGGGAGGGAGGGTGGGCTGGGCCTGGCTGGGGGACGCACGATCCCCCAGCCCCCAGCCCGGCTCTACGTGGGTGGGGTTGGTGGGACGGAGGGGTGGGCAGGCGGCACTCACGTCATTATCTCCTGGATGTTGAGGTCGGTGGTCCAGTTCTTCTCGATGCCAGGGACGTGGCCCATGCCCACAACGCCCACCACCACGGAGGGGACGCACTTCCTGGGCTCGGCTGCAGCAGGGAGAGACGCGTCAGCACCGCCCACCCGACTGGCCCCGGCGGGTCCCCAGCGACTGCCCGGCAGCCCGTCCTCACCATCAGAGGCACGGGGCAGCTCCAGGCGCCGGGCCGCCTGCCTCAGCATGTACGTCAGGTAGATGTCCCGCTCAGACACAATGGTGCGGTGCAGGTCGGGGAATTCGCCGATCATCTCAGCCATCATCTGCTCCAGCAGGTCCTTCTGCTTGCACCGCTCCACGTCATCCTTGCTGGGGGAGAAGGGCGTGCTGCCAGCCCAAGGGACGGCTGACCCAGGGCAGGGACGGCTAACCCAGGGCGGGGACCTCGCACCTTCTGGGATCCTGGCAGGAGGAAGGGCTGGGGAGGCCCTGTGTGAGGAGGCTCTGCCCGAGAATGACAGGAGCGTGCTGCAGGGCGGGCTGGGCCAGGCCAGGTGTGGACCGAGCGCTCTGTGGGCATCTCGGGCCACTGGCCACCATTCCCGGGCCAGGAGGCCGAGGGGTCCTACCTGATAGGGTCCGACAGGAAACACAGGCCCCAGGCCAGCTTGATCTTCTGCCAGAAGGAGAGGGCGGCGATGGCCCTCTTGAAGGTGACGGGGATAGGCCGGTCGCCCAGGTGGAACTTGCAGAAAGGCACCTTGCTGGCCTGGGCAGAGGCGGGGTGTTGGCGGGGGAGCCTCAGGCCCCGGACAGCTCCCAAGCGCTGAGCCCCCTCCGCCCCCCGGCCAGGCCCGGGCCCACCTCCTTGAAAGCCTCCCTGAACTCGCCGCCAGGGGCCATGCCCAGCTGCTCAGTGATGTGGGCGGACACCTTCAGCAGCAGCATCTGCATGAGTCCCGACATGACCCCGTTCTGCAGGGAGAGGCCCGGTCAGCCGGCGTGCGGCAGAGCACGAGGTGCCTGCGGCCCCGCGGGAGGCCTGCCCTGTGCTCTGGGGAGGAGCGAGGGCCAAGCTGACGTCCAGCAGCGCCTCACGGTGGGCGCCTCACCCACGGTGCACGCTCAGAGGCCCCTCCCGGCCCTTCAGACGACCTTCCCAGAGCAGGCCCCCCGCAGGCTGCGTGGTCTCAGATCGGCTGCCTGGCCTCTGCCCCGTGGGTGCCCCCTTTCCCCCCTCACCCCTTCAGGCCAGACCCCCAGCTCCTCTGCCCACATCCCCCTTGGGGCACCTGTCAGTGTGAGTGGACTTGGGTCCTCTGTTCAGAGCCCCTGAGCGAGGCGCAGTGAGGTTGCAGCTCTGGGCCACATGACACGCTGAGGCCCCACCCCCGCCCCTGGTGACCTGCCAGCATACTCCGGGGCCCTCAGGGTCCCTGACCAGCTCCTGCCTTGGGGTTGGGGCCTCAGCCGCCTCTCCTCACTGTCCCTCGGGCCAGGGAGAAGGGTCCCGGACCAGAGTCCCCTTGGGGCTGGCACGCGCACCTGCCTGATGGCCTGCTGCAGCTTCTCCAGGCTGATCTCCTTGGCCTCCCGCAGCAGTGTGCGCTCGTCCATCTTCAGCATGGACACGCGGTACTGGCACAGCTCCACCACCACCACGTCAGGCTGCACCTCCCGGATGGTCTGCGACGGACACGCCAGCTCACCGCGGGCCCCATGGGCAGAGCCACGCCGGACCCGGAGGCCCACCCCCAGGTTGACCCCACCGCCGCTCAGCCGCCGTGGAGACAGCTCGGTGCTGGAAGCAACTACGGAGGGAGGGACGGCCCGGGTCTGCGTGTCCTGCAGCAGCAGCAGTGCGGCTCACGGGCCTCACCTTCACCACGTCCTTCTTGCTGTCGTCGCTGAAGTGGGCCGTGCCCACCACGTACACACGGCTCCCGTCCTCGGCCACCAGCTCGGTCACCGTGCACGGCAGGTCGGGCCGCTCCTGCCGCCTCTTCAGCTTCATCTCCAGGAGCAGATTGAAAGCGTCCACGTCGGCTGCAGGGACAGCAAGGCCCGGCTCGGGGCCATCCTCCCACACGGGCGGCCTTGGCCTCCGGGGCGCAGGGACGGGGGTGCGTGCTGCCCCGCGGAACACGGACGCACATGGGGGCCTCTCTGGGCCTCGAGCCACTGGTCCTTGCTCACCAGGACGTGTGGCCAGGCCCCACTCCAAGGGGAGCCCTCAGGCCGCCAAGGGGCCCAGGACGGGGGTGCTGTGCAGGGCACCCGGCCTCCCCACCTGAGGAGGGGGCTCCTGCCACAGCCCTGCTCGCGCTCAAGAGCCCCCCCGCCAACGCCCCAGGGTGGGCCGGGGCCCCTGGTCCACCACAGGCTCTGGAGATCACCCAGCCCAAGCCCCTCCCGCCTGGCACGGTGACCCAGGGAGCACGCACACAGGTTCTGGGGCTCTCCGGGGAGCACCCTGGGCACCACCTCCGAACCCCCTGAAGTCACGATGGGCTCTGTGTTGGCCTGCGGAGGGAAGGGGGGCGTTCGAGTGGCCGTGCTCGCCTCTCCGGGGCCTGCCGGGACTCGTGCGGTTGCTCCATCAACATCCCAGGAAGACCAGTGAAGGGCTTCTCTGCACAGAGGCCAGAGGGACCCCAGAGAGCCTCACGGGGGGGAGCCCCACTTCCCGCGGGCCCCGGCCCCCGGCCCCTGGCCCCGGCCCCCCGCCCAGGGCTCTGACCTCGCGAAGGGGCTGTTCCTCCTGCCCCTCCATGGCGGGCGGTGGCTCCCGGCACCGACGAGTGAAGCCTGAGGGAACACAGGACCGCGTCCTCACCTGGAGCCCCGGGGCCGGGCATGGGGGTCAGTGCCCCGTGGCGCCGCGTCCATCGGGAACGATCCGTGGGCAGGACCTCGGCCCCGGGCACAGGTGATCTCGGGATCTGCGGTGCGGGGCTGAGGGCAGGCTGGGGACACCCGGGCGGTGAGCCTGAGTCCCCCAGGAGCAGGACGTGCCGCCCGGCCTCCTGCTCGCCCAGCAGGGGGTCACCCTGCGGGGACAGCTGGCCAGACCTGGATGCCTCCTCTTTGACTTTGGAATACAACACAATTTATAAAATTCCCTAAAAAGACAAAACCAGGCGGCAGAAGGGAACCTGTGTGCTGGGCTGGCGTGGAAGGCGGTGCGGCTGCAGCCCCGCTTTCAGGAGCCACATGTGGCGACAATATGTGTCACCAGTAGCATCACACAGGCGTCGGCACAGACTCAGGAGGGGCAGGGGGAGGGACGGCGAACAGCACAGGTGTGTCGGTGTCACTGAGAACTGAGACTTCTTCTGGTTGAAGAAAAGAGGCACAAACTTGAAGAAGCTGAGCTAGGAGCTGAGCCCCCGAGGTCACGCGGGAGCTGCTTGTGCTGTCCCCTCCGGAGGGGAGACAGGGTGCAGGAGCCCAGCAAGGCTGTTCTCACCAGAGAGGAGATCCCCGCTGGGCCCGGGACACGGTGTCCTGGACATCCGCCACATGGACTTCACCTGAACCTCCCAAGGTCCTGCTGGAAACTCAAACCAGAGTCTGACAGCCTCCGGTTCCAGCTCTGAGTTTAGAGCCGGGGTCTGGCAGCCAAAGGACAGGGGGCTTGGCACCTGCGGGTGGGGCCCGCGGGAGAACCTGACAGGTGACTGGACACCGTCCCGTGAGGAACGGCTCTAATTTGGTTTCAGTCGTGGGCGCTATATCGTGAGTTTTTAGAGTCCGTGTCTGTCACACGTGAACCGATGGGACGTGCCGGGAGGCCCCATGCGGGCAGTGGGACACCCCCGGGGCGCCTGTCAGTTTCACTGTTGCACTTTCACAACAAAGAGGAAAAACAAATAATAAATAAACACGACACTAGGTCAAGTTCCTTCCCCCTTGTACCCCGTGACCCTGAGCCCAACCCTAACCCGGGCTCTGTTCCCAGCCTGCTTGGAGCTCCGCTTCCTCGCCTGCGGCCGGGAGGACCGGCTCGGGCAGGTGGCTCAGCGCAGGGGCAGCCCATCCCAAGGACGGCTGTGCCTTCTGGAAGAAATGAGGTTGGGGGAAGGGTCTGGAAGAGAAACTGGCTCAGGACCAAAAGGGGGCAGACCCTCCAGCGGAGAAGGATGGCAGGCAGAGCCGTGGGCCTCTGCACAGGGCAGGGGAGCTGGCTCTGGGGTCTGAGCCCGGCCTGGGCCCCCGGGCGCCCCGCCATCGGGGAAGAAGCCACAGCACTGGGGGCGCCCGGTCCCCATGGGCAGCGACTCACCCGGCCGCACCACTCCCAGGGCCTCCTCCTTCCCACCTCACAGACGGAAGCGCTCCACTGATGCAAGGCACCGACCGAAATAGAAACAGGAAGCTGTGTCTGCTGCCGAGCTGGGGCCCGCCCGCCTCTCAGGTTCCCGAGCAGGCCCAGGAGCGCATCCCCCCGGTCCGCTTCACACAAGGCTGCCAAAGTACTAGAGAAACTTCTCAAGGAAGCGTCCAGTGCTGTCCTGGGAAGCCTGTGTGACAGGCGGTAAGAGGAGGGCCACCGAGGCCTCAGCCTCCCTCCCAGAGGGGTGGGGGTCACAGGTCTGGGTTGGCCCTGCCCTTGCCCTCCCTGCACTTGGCCTGGCCAGGCCAGACTAACCCTCTGTCCCCGGGGGGCAGACGAGCCTTGAGCCCCGAGACGGCTGGGCCCCCAACCACAGCACCAGGACCCAGGTCCCCTCGAGCTCGCCGGGGTGGGCGCCTGGTCTGGGAGGGGTCAGGCAGGAAGGCCACCGAGGCCCCTCCAGGGCCAAGAGCCTGTGATTCTGAGCAGCGTCTCTGATGTCACCCCTGCACACACTTCCCAACATCCTGATTTCCTGCAGCCTCAGCCGGGGCCCCTGCTGATACCCTTGTAGGATGTACCGGTAAGTTCAGTGGGTCATCAATCCCTCCTCCCCTAGGGAGCCCCGCTCACCGTGATGCATTTTCAAATATTTACGGCTGGGATCTGAGCCTCTCTAAATATTTACGGGAGGGGAGCAAAGGGCCCAATGCCATGGAACCCTGGGCCCGGCCTCCATCTCCCACACCCGCAGGCTGTTTCTGGCCACAAAATCTCTGGACGACGGGTCCTGGCAGCTCATCACACCACCACAGGCTGCAGTGACCAGCAAACCCCAGGCTAACAGCCTCGCGGGGAGAACAACGTGCCCCCTCCTAAATCCAGGCTCCAGCGCCCAGCTCCCACCAGCCAGCATAGCCCCAGGGAGCCCAGAACCAGGCTTCCACCCGGCAACCTGGCCACGCTGCGGCCACCAACGCCGAGACCCTGGGGAGCCTGGCACAAAGCAGACCCTTCTGCCCAATCCAGGTGCTCTCCCCCCCAACAGGTGTCACTGCTGAGCCGGACTGTCCACGGAGCACGGCCTGGGGAAGCATCAGGCTCAGCAGTGGGAAAGGCCTCCTGAGCCTGGCCACCAGAGGCCAGTCCTCTAGGCGGCTGCCAGCACCCGTCCTACGGGGGACGGCCACAGGGTTGGCTAGATCTCAGGCTGCTGCTTGGTGCGGCGCGGCCTTGGGCAAGTGGTTCCAACCCACCAGGCTCTTAGCTCCTGCCTTTAGGGCTGAGGTGGTTAGAACAGCCACCCAGCCACCCACGAGCAGCACAAGGCGTGCCACACTGAGATGTCACCTCAGCTTCCCTCTGCTGGGGCATGAAGAGAACCAGCACCTGGTTTCAGGAGACTCGTCCACAGAAAGGGACACCACCCTTATCTGGTTCCACGTAGGTGACAGCGCCACCCACACGCTTCTAGGAAAACGAACTCCAAATCCGAGGGAATCCCTGACCCCCGTGAGGACCTATCTTGTCGGGTTCACCAAAGAATGCACCTGCTCACAGGGCAGGGAGAGCCCCACTTGCATTAGGGACCCCCAGGGAACGTGTCAAGGTGCTCTTGTTGGATGGGGTGTTAGCGTAGCAAACGGTTTGCTGGGTGCCCCAGGCAGGACAGACCTGAGGATACCGGACAGTGCAGGCTGCGTGGCAGGCCACAGGCTCCCGCCTGCCCAGCCCAGGCAGCTGTCCCCTTCCAGGGACAGCTATGGACTGAATTGTGTACCCTCATAGTTTGAAGCCCTAACCCCAGTGGGGGTGAAATTAGGAGGTGGGGACTTTGAGAGATGGTGAGGGTTGGGTGAGGTCATGAGGCTGTGCCCCAGGATGGGATCAGAGCCTTCCTGGGAAGAGACTCGGGAGAGCTGCCCGGTGAAGATACAGTGAGAAGACAGCTGTCTGGAGGCCAGGAAGAAAGACCCCTCACCAGCAACCAAATCAGCCAGCACCTTGATCTTGACTTTTCCATCTCCAGAACTGTGAGAAAACCGTTAAGCCCCCTTCAGTGGTATTTTGTCATGATCACAGAGCAGACTGAGACAGCCATTCTCTCTCATTCACCCCTTTAAAAATTAGGAAGCCAGAAACTACCTCCCAGACCAAGAGCTGACCAGCACCGGATGGAGTTCCCAGAAAAAACATCTCCCAACCACCCCACCAGGCCTGCTCACAAAGCCAAGGGTTCCAAACTGGACAGACTAGCGGGCTGAAGAACTGGGAGGCAGCAGGGTGTGGCCCAAAGCCCTGACCCCCTACATCCATCCCCACTTCTGAAGTCTGGGCACCTTGGCCACCGAAACCCTCCTGGGTCTGGCAGGCTCTGCTTTATGGAGGTGTGGCCGAGGGTAGGACGGGGGTAGAGGGCACATGCCAACTCACACCTGAGCCGGAGGCCTACCACACCCGGCCAACCCTCTTGGAACCTGGACTCTACCCAGTGCTGGGTCCCCACACTGACCTCCACTGCAGGGCGCTGTGTAGGGGCCTGCCCGCCCACCGTGCCAGGCCCTCTCCTGGCTGCAACATCACCGCCATCCTGTAAGGCTGACCAGTGGCCCCAAGGTCAGGGCTCCCTCCCAGCCACACAAGGGGGGCAACAGCGGCAAAAGGGAGAGGCCCAGGGAGAGTGGAGCCTGCACAGGAGCGCGCCGAGCTGGTGGCCTGGACATCTTCCTCTCCAGGGGACCCCGAAAGCCAGGAGGATTCAACCTGGAAACCATCAATCTCCTGATGAGGCTGCCCTGACGCCCAAAGTCAGCCGAGGACTTCTGAGCGAGTTCCTCGCTGTCTTCGGTGTGCTTTGCTTTCCTTTCTCGGGACAGTTTTCACAAAGACGCATACGTGAACTCTGTGGTGCTTTGTGGCATGTAAGTTATGTATCAGTTAAAGCTCTTCACAGATACAAGGTAAGTAAAAACCTACAAGGCCTCGGAAGTTTGGTCTCCTTTGCTCATATGGCAGCCCTGCTTGCTCGGCTTGAAGGGCAGAGGACTCCGGCACGCAGAAGGGCCCAGGGTCTCCACCGAGACCCTGCCACCGCCGTCTGGGGAGGAGGGGACCCTGCCCCTCACGCCCGGTCCCCCGCCCCCGACTCCGGCCGACCCCGCCCCCGGCCCCGACCCCCGACTCCGGGCCCCGCCCCCCGGCCCCGCCTCCGGCCTGCGCCATCCGAGCCCTCGAACCCTGCGACCCTCGCGGTCGACTCCGGCCCCGCGCGCACTCCTCGGAGGTCGGGGCTGATCCTTCCGGCCCGAGACCTCACGCCTGGGGGCTGGCTGGGCCCGGCCCGATGCGGGGCAGCATCCGACCTGGACCGCGGGCCGACCTCGACCCGCCGGGGCCCCCGCGCGCCGCCCCCCGCCCCAGGCCCGTGCCGCGCGGCGTACCAAGGCGGGGCGGCGCTCCTCAGCCGGCCTCCATGCGGCTCGTCGCTCCACCAGACGGGGCGGACCGCGGCCGCGGGGCGGGGCGGCCGGACGGGCCGGGGCCGGAGGGCCGGGCGGAGCGCGGCATGCCGGGAAGCGTAGTTCCGCGCGCCTTCGGCCCGCCCTTACAGCGAGCCTGTCCCGGGCCCGTGGACTACAGTTCCCAGGGGGTTGCGCGCGAGCAGCCGCGGACTTCACTTCCCAGGAGGCCGCGCGCGAGAAAGCCCCGCCGCTCCCCGCCCCGCCTCCAGCGTCGGGATTCGAGGACTCAAGCGGCGGCTAGGTACCCGGGTTCGAGTCCCAGGCCTGCCACCCGAGTGGGGCGGCGTTGCGAAGCGCCCCAAAATTCTCTGGCTGCAGCTCCCGGTCAGTAAAAGGGGGTTGACGTTCATATAGCCTGCTATGATACAGAACCGTCAATCCCGCCCGAAAGGGTCAGCGATAGTGCAACGCGAGGAGCAGAGAGTTTGGGTCGTGGATTGTACCCATGTGGGCGCCTGGGCCACCCCTCGGCCTGGCGGCTGGGGCCCGGGGAGGCGCGGGCGGGGACGGTGGGACGGCTGGAGGGGAGGGGGGCACAGGGTGGGGGCGGGGTCCCGGAGTGAGGGGTAGCCCCGTCCGGCCCGGCCCTGGTCTGGGCCTGCCGGACCGGCCCACCAGCGGTCCGAGCTGGGCGCCGGGCCTCCCCTCAGGTTTCAGGAAGGGGGTGCTGGCCCAGCCCTGCTGTCCCACACAGGGCCCGGGTTCCTACATTCTGAGTCTGGGGGTGGCCCTCCTTTGGGCTGGCTGATGTGGGAGGTGATGCCCCGTCCAGTCTCGTGCGGGGCAGGAATCAAAGGAATGCTGATGCCCACGGTGCGCCCTCTGCTCCCTCCGGGCAAGGTGGCATCCCTGGCACCTGCAGGAAGAGGTCTGCTTCTGTGGGACGTTGACTCCCTTCTGTTCCCCAGGGCAATGGGTCAGTTCACACACCAAGGAACAGGCCTCTGGAGGAGACTGGTCTGAAATGTCCTGCCGGGCCTTGGCTCAGGGGGCAGGGCTGGGCACAGCAATCCCGCCGAAGACAGAGACCGGGGGCGGGGCGGGGGCTCAGTGGCCGGTGTGCCTTAGCCCCACCTGGACACGTGTGCATGGGGAACTTCTGTGGATTCAGCACACGGCCAGGCAGCGCGCCCCGCGGGTCTCTGGGAATGTCTCCACTCTGAGCAGAGCCCCTGAGTGTGCATGTGCAGGGGTGGGGGGCCGGTCTGGGCTGCAGCCCCACTCAGGGATTGCTGGGGGGCCCGTGGCAAACACTGCTGCCTGAGGTGAGTGGGAATTGGACTCCTGGGTGGGCACAGCAGCCCCTACCCCTTCAGGGTCACCTTGGCCCCCAGTGCCCGGCTCACCACCACCACAGATCTGGCTGCCCATGTGGGACCGAGGGGCCAGGGGCTCATCCCACCCTGCAGGACCTGGTTAGCCTGCCTGGGTCCTGTGGGGTCCCTTCCCCAGATCAGTGGAAATGGTGAGTGCCAGCCCAAGAGGCAGCAGGCCATATGACCTGGGATGCTGGGCTGGGGACAGTGTCCTGACCCGGGTGAGGGTGAGTGCTTTCTGGGGACAGGGGGTATGAATTGTACCGTTTTGCCATCTGGGGCCGTGCTGACCCTGGAGAGACTGCCACTCCCAGAGTCAGCCAATTCCTAGAGACAGCAAACAGTTTCACAAGCAAACCAGCCATCCACAGCCCCAGACCATCCCTCCTCCATGAGGTGCTCTGTGTCCTCGGGGCCACCCTCTGCCTGCCCCAATCACCTGGGCAGCCCCTCCGCCCTGAGCCTACCAAGATTATTCACGCTGGCCGGTCCTGAGCCTGCTCACCCTGCCTCCCATCTCTCCCTGCGGAAACCCAGTGGAGGCTCCTGCCCACGTGTCCCCTCTCCCTGCCTCCTGACTGGCCCTGGGGCCCCCTCCTCTTGGGACCTGTGATAAACTGTCTTTGCAGTGACAGTCCTCTCCTGATCTCTTGGCTTCACCATACCTGAGTGATGATAAAAACCTACATCTAAAACCCAAGTTGGGGGACTTCCCTGGTGGCGCAGTGGTTCAGAATCCGCCTGCCAGTGCAGGGGACACGGGTTCGAGCCCTGGTCCGGGAAGATCCCACATGCCGCGGAGCAACTAAATCCGTGCGCCACAACTACTGAGCCTGCACTCTATAGAGCCTGCGAGCCACAACTACAGAGCCCGCATGCCACAACTACTGAAGCCCGCACGCCTAGAGCCCGTGCTCCGCAACGAGAAGCCACCGCATTGAGAAGCCCACGCACCGCAACCAGAGAAAGCCCACGCGCAAAAAGAAATAAATTTATAAAAAACAAAACCAAAAACACCCAAGTTGGGATGCAGCCCCGGATGATGGATCAACTGCACTCCCAGAAAGCCCAGCCTGCCCAAGCTCAGGGCTGCTCCAGGGAGGGGCCTGCGGAGGGGCTTCGAGGAGGCCGGGCCAGTCAGGCCTCCACACGGTGCAGCAGGTGGTCCCACCCTGATCTCGGCTGAGCCCCCTTGTGATTGAGGCCTGCACCCCACCTGGTCTAGCCCCCAGGGGTTTCTGGCCCAGCTGCCCCAGCCATCTGCCTCCAAGGAGCCTCTCTTCAGACCCTCAGGGTCTCCTGCTGTGGCCTATGGGGTGTGTGACTCCTTGGTGCACGCCCGGGACCAGCCTCATCCCCACCTGCATCCTGGGCCTGGTGAGGAAAGCCCCCCCGCGCCCGCGATCCCCATGACACGAACGCCTCCAGAGCACATCAGGGGCACCCCTTCCAGGAAGCCCTCCTGAGTCCTGCCAGTTCTTGCTATTCCCCCCCAAGTGTACCTGGCAGCCCCTGCCCTCAAGCATCTGATGGGGGGGCCGGCTTCCTGGGGGGGCTCACTCCATCTCCACTGAGTCTGTGTGAATCACCCTGTGGCCCAGAATGCACGCACGTTAGCTGGAGACCACGGTGTGTCAGCCGCATGAGGACTGTGTGTTCTCATTCAGCTGTGGATGCAGCAGGGCCCCCAGGCGACCTGGAGGGCATCGGGGCACCTCCCACGGCCCTGCCGCCCCCCGCCCCCAGCACCTCCACCCCGTGCAGGTTGGGTGGAGGCCCTGGACACAGGAGGCCTCAGCTGGACCACAGGCCTCCGGCAGGATGGACCACTCAGGACTCAGGGGTATCAGAATAATCTTTATTGATATGCTCGGTGCTACCTTGTTAATACTGTCACGTTGTCGCCGTGGCTGAGGTAATAGGGATGGCCCCGCCCAGCGCCGGCCCTGAGCTCCCACGGAAGCGTGGTGGACCTTCGGGCGGGGGGGTGCTGATGGCCTTGGAGGGGACGTGGTTATTGCGTTGGATTCCTGCCCTCACTGGCACGCTGGCGCCCTCGCCCAGCCTCACCCGTGCGCACTCACGCACACACTCGCACGCTTACCGCTAATGCACACACCCACTGGCACGCTGGCACCCTCGCTCTCTTCCGCACGCTCCCACACTCACACACACAGCATCCTTTGTTTTGAATGCATCTGAAGCCTCCTGGTAATAAATATACTCGCTAGTTACAGTAATCATAGTAAAATAAAGTACAGGTTTGTCGGGATACGAGGAGAAAGTGCACGTTGACCTTTGACTGGAGGGTGGCCCCTCCCACCGAGGGCTCCCGGTCCCTGCAGGGGCAGCCCTGAGGTGCCACCATCCCCAGCTCCCTCCTGAGTTGTCCTGCCACTGCCCGGCCCCTCACGGGCCAGCGTCCCAGGCCTAAGACAAAATCAACTAAAAAAATAAATTCTTCATCTCACAGCCGAGCGCCTGATGCAGGGGAGGGGGGGTGGCTCTGGGCCTTTCTGGCCACGGGCTCTACGGGGGTCATGGCCAGCCCCTGGCCCAGCCAGCGCCCCGACGATGCCATCTGAGGGGCCGGGTAGGCGAGGTGCTGAGCCCCGTGGCATGCGGACAGGAGGCTGGGGTGTGGGCCGTGCCGGGCGAAGCAGAGGCCGCGTCCACGGGGGCGCTGGGGGCAGTGGCGCACTGCGGTCATGCAGGGGGGCCTGCGACGGCCTGGGCAGCCCTGTCCCCTCAGAACTCCACAGCACTCACTGCTGTCCTTGTCTCCTCAAAAGTGGCAATGAGGATCTGCTGGGGGGGAGGGATGGTGATGAGGCTGCCCACATCAGGGGGGGCTCGGGGGGCCCCGTCCTCCTCCTCCCGTGCCTCATACAGGGTGCTGATGTGCAGCAGCGGGTGGGTGGCGTTGCGGCTCAGGATGGCGAGGGGGTCAGGCTTGCCCAGGCTGGCTGGCGACAGAGGGGCCGTGGCGGGGGCGGCGGAGGGCGAGCAGATGTGAAACGGGCCCCCGGAGGGCAGCGCGGCCCGGGCTGGCTCTGCGGGGAGCGGTGCATCTGCAAACAGCCCAGAGCACAGAGCCTCTGCAGGCCCCTCTCCCCACCTGCTGCCTCCCCCCTCCTCCCGCCTGGCCCGCTCGGGCTCTGAAGCTCCCCCACACAGCGGCCGGCCTGGCGGGGGGGGGGGGGCTCTGGCCGCCCCAGGAGCAGAGCGCCCGTTTCCAGAACCTTCTCCAGGTGCCGAGCAACCTTACCGTGTGTCCCCGCCAGCCCTTCATCCCGTGTGCTTCACAGGGCCCTCGAGTGAGGGTCCCGCCTGTCATCACCCCGGCAGCTGGCTCCCCTGCCCACCCCCTGCTTCCATCCAGCTGGTTCAGTCCTTAACCCCCTTCACGCCCCTCCAGCCCTGCCCATCCCTACCTGTGGTGGGTGCCGCTGGCAGGCCCAGCTTACACTCCTCTGCCTGGGACAGGAAGCCTCCTTCCTGGCTCCGGGAGGCTGGCAGGGCGGCAGGCATGGCCTCGGCCTTGGCCTTCTTGGTGCCCAGGATGTAGGGATGCACGTCCAGGGAGAAGTGGCGGGCATGCTTCTTGTCGGGGGGCTGGCCCGTGTCGCCCCCGCCACCCTTATAATGGTGCGCGGCGCGCGCGCCCGCGTCCAGCAGCGGCGCGATCAGCGTGTCGGTGGCCGTCTTGCGGCGCACGGGCTTGGGCTTCTCGGCCTTGCTGTTCTCCACGCGCATGATGGCCAGAGGCTCCTTGAAGGGCTGGGGCAGCGGGTTGCTGGTGGGGATCCACTTCATCTTCTTGCGGGGCCGCTTGACCACGGGCGGCTCAGCGGCGCCCTCGGGCTCGGCGGGGTTAGCGCTGGGGTCCACGGTCTGCACGCCCTCGTCGCGCACGGTGGGCGTGGCGTCGTGGTTGGACTGCGCAAGCGCGGCCAGCAGCTGCCGCACCACGTTGTCGTACATGAGGTCGCTCTCGTTGGTGATGAAGTCCAGCCGGTTGAGCGACTTGATGTGGTCGCGGTTCTCGTTGCAGAACATGGCCAGGATGTTGATGTCGCAGAACTGCGAGCGGCGCCACTGCCGGCGGGTCTTGATGCCCACCTTGTGCAGCTTGTCGAAGATGAAGTTGCTTTTGCGGAAGATGAAGAGGTGGACGAGGTTGACGAGGATGATGAGGTTCATGGAGCAGAGCAGCGCGACGTCCACGCCCGCCACGATGCGCTGCAGCTGCACCGATGGCAGCTTGCAGGTGACACGCACGGCCGGGCCGCCCCCGGGGGCCGCGCCCAGCGCGCAGGTGAACTCGTTCTGCCTCTGGTTGGCGTAGTAGGTGCACAGGTAGGAGATAGGAGCCACGCTGAGCAGCAGGATGAGCAGGTGCCGCGCCAGGTAGAGTTTGGCCAGGAAGTTGCTGCGGCCGCGGCGCTCCAGGTACTTCTCGAACAGGTTCTGCTCGGGGCTCTTCTCCTTCTCCGCGTTCTCGATGATCTCACGCCGCTCGCGCTCCGTGATGCCGGGCCCCTTGGATTGGATCTGCTTCTCGATCTTGGGCGCGCGGCCCTCGGCAGCCCGGTGGTAGCAGTTGTCGATCTCCTGCAGCAGGAAGTTGAGCTCGGAGGTGAGGCGCGTGGACGCCAGGAACTCCCAGCCCAGCGCGGGCACGTACATGATGGCCGCGAAGGCCAGCAGCGAGTAGGGCAGCAGCTTGTGCTCAAACAGCGACGGCCACAGGCTGGCGTCCACGCCGGGCAGCGCGTCCCGCAGCTCCGTCCAGCAGTAGCCGCGGGCGTACAGCGCCTGGTCGCGGGTGAAGTTGTGCGGCGTATAGCAGTAAATGGGCTCCTCTGGGGGCAGAGAGGAGAGGGGGCTGGGGGCGAGCCGGGCATCGGACCCCTCCCGCCTGCCCCGCGCTGAGCCCTCTTCCGCACATCTCAGCGTGCTGGCGTGGGTCTCACCCCGGGTACCCCGCCCCCCACGTACTGCAGTCAGCTGTGGCACAGACACAGGTGGGATGGGGGTGGAGGGTACGGCCGTGCCCACCCCGCCCTGGGGGGCCGACCTGCACTTGGAACCTCAGGCCCCCCTCCGAGTGCCATAACGTCCCCATGTGCACACAGGGACGAGTCCCAGAGAGGGCGGCACAGGCCACACCACTCAGCTGGGGCTTCTCTTCCAGTGGCACAGCTGAACCAGCCCCCAGCCTGGCACTACCTCGGCCTCCATCTTGAGAAGGGCAGGTGTCCTGGCCAGGTCCTACCTACCCAGAGCCGGTTACGGTGGCACAACTAAGGAACAGCAAAAGTGGCCCTGCCTGCCCTTGAGAGTTGAGGAGTGTCCCCCCAAGACCCACTGTCCTGGGGAAGGGCAGGCCTGGGGTCCCAGGACACTGGGTGGGCAGGGGCAGTCACCCCGGGGATCCGACAGGAAGGACCCACCACCCAGTCCACAATGTCACGCAGGAAAAACGGTCGTCACTGAGCTGTCTCCCCCCAGGTGAGGACAGGTGCCAACCAACAGCTGAGAACGTGGGACTCTGTCCCCACCGACCCTGCCCTCCAGCTGGGCCTCCCGTTGAACGCTTCTCAGAGAGGAGAGCTTGGCCGGCTCGGAGCCGTCCTCAGGGCGGGGCGTCACCGTTCATGGCCCCTGAAGACCGGGCCACTCGGCTGTCAGGCCAGGCTCCAGTCCTTGTCACCACAGACCGGGCAGGTGTGCCCTCTTGCAAGTGGCAGAGCCCGGGCCCCCTGCCCAGAGGGCAGCATCCCAATGACAGGAGGCCACTGCCCCCAGCCTGACCACAGCTAGCATGCATGCCAGCCTGCCCTAGCCTGGACCCTCCTCGCGCCCCGAAGAACGGCCCCCAGGGTGGGTCCGTTGAGTCTCCCTCTGCTCCAGCTTACGCCCCTCACCCCACGAGGCTTGAGACCAGGAAGCAGTGGGGACCAACGCACCTGTCTGTCTCTGTCTGTCTGTGCAGGCCCCTCCCAAGGCCTGCCCCAAGTTAATCCCAGCCTTTGAGGGCTGGAGAGGCAGACGGTCACTGCTGGTGCCTCGCAGGGGCCGAGGGGGCCGGCTACACATCTGGGCACGGAGACCCCAAAAGTGCCTTCGGTCCCAGGCACGGAGGTCACCTGGCCTCTTACATACGCAGAGCCCCAGCCATTGCCAGCAGCGTGACAGCCCCGCACCATCCTGAGGGTTGAGGGGGGCTTGAGGTGGGCCTCAGGATCGCCGGAGTGGGGCCCACAGCTCGTTCCAGGTGGTGTGGTCCAACGGCCATGGCAGCAGGACCTGGGGCTCCACGTGGCAGGCACTGGGGAGTCACGGAGGGCTGGGGGCAGGAGTGACGGGCAGTGAGCTCTGCTCAGCTGTGGTGGCGAGGCCAGGGGCTCCGTGAGGAAGCTGTGCCAAGGGCACACGAGGGACGGGCTTGGCCGAGGATGGGGCTGGGTCAGGAAATGCTGGTACGCACAGCCCAAGGCCCCTGACGAGGACACTGATTGGGGCCTAGCGGTGAGTTGGGCTCAGAGAACATGGAAAAGGCACAGGATCCCCCCTCATGGTTGAGAAGATAGCATTTTATTCACTTGCTTTTTGTCCTCACAGCCAACTCCAGGCCAAAGAAAGGCAGACGCTCTTCTCTGGGAGAAAAGGACGGCGGGGAGAGGTCCCTGGGACCCCCAGGCCCCTGGTCCAGGCCCCAGGGGAACTGGGAGGGTGCTGCGGCTCTGGGGCACGGAGGGGGCCTGTCCCCTGGCGGTGAGTGCTGCAGGCACAGGGGAGCTGGTTCACCCGTGGATGGAAGCAGGGCCCCCATGGGTCCCCACATCCTCTCACGTCTGCCACAGCCCCCTGGCTGCTGGGAGGGGAGGATGGATGAGCCCTGGCTCAGGAGAGGCCCAGCTCCAGGACCCCTCGGGCTCTACACCGGGGTCTCTGTCTTTCCCTGACCTGCAAAGCAGGTCCAACAGCAGAGCAGAGACCGGATGTGTCATGCCGGTGCCTCAGGACACACGTGTGCAATGACCCTGGCCCGGAAGAGCTGCGGCTGCACGTCCTGACTTGAGCTGCAGGGGCCTGGGTGCTGGGCCGGACCCTGGTTGGGGGTGGGGGTGACCGCTGAGCCAAGGGGCCTGGGCACCGGGCGCTCAAACACTGCAGTGCCAGCATGGGTGTCTGACAGGGACCCGCAGACCCAGTCAGCTCACCCAGGGCACCTTTCCTGATGGCACTGTGTGGACTCTGGACCCGAGCGCCCCTGGCCATGCCCCGAGAGGACACCGGGGCCAGGGTCCTCGCAGCCCCGGGTGCTCCCAGAGACCCCGTCGTGGAGCACGCAGGGCCGACTGCGGTGCCGTGGAAAACATCGAGCCAGAGCAACAGCCAGGGCTTGCGAGGCCGCTTCGGGGAAGAAGCTGTGTGTGCGATTCCGAATTCGCTGCAATTCCGGGGCTGCTCCCGGTCCCCAGGCCAAGCCCAGCCCGCGACAGCGTTCCCTCCCAGCTCGAGCGCCCCAGTTCCCTTGGAGACCCTGCCTGACTGGGGGTAGAAGAGGCACACCCGTTATAGGCATCTCGGAGATGTCGAGGGTTTGGTTCCAGACGCCAGCGATAAAGCGAAGATCGCAATAAAGCAAGTCACACAAATTCTTTTCTTTCCCAGTGCATATAAAAACAATGTTTATACTATACTGTAGTCTATGTCTACATGCTGTATGTATGTCTAAAAACCAATGTACGTACCTTAATTAAAAATACTTTATTGCTAAAAAATGCCATCCACCGCCTAAGCCTTCAGCAGGTCGTAATCTTTTCGCAATAGTAACGTCAAAGACCTGCTCACAGGTCACCGTAACAAGTGTATTAATAAGGAAAAAGTTCGAAATATTGTGAGAATTACCAAAATATGGCACAGAGACACGAACTGAGTAAATGCTGTTGGAAAAATGGCGCCAGGAAACCTGCTCGTCGCAGGGTTGTCACAAACCTTCAAATCGTGAGAAACGCAATATCTGCGAAGCACAATAAAACGAGGTCTGCCTGTGTTTGGCTATTTTAGGAAAAAGCAGCTGTTGGTCCCCTCTTCCCAGGGCCCACATAACATCTGGAGAAACCAGTAGCCCTTCAACGCCCCACTCCCCCGCCATCCTCTTTTGGCCGTGCGCCTGGCTGACCCTCCATCCACCACTGAACGGGTCTGCACAGCGGGTGTGTCTGTGGAGCCACCGGGGCCTTCCCGCCACCTGCCACCCTCCAGCCTGGGGATGCGCACAGGCCCCGGTGTTCAGGGAGGTCCCCGCCTGGCCGGGTCCTCACCATGAGCCCAGTGGCCAGCATGTACTTGCCCGCGTGTCACCAACAGGCAGACACATCGGACCCCCGCCCCCTGCGCCAGGGCACCAGGTGAGGATCTGGGCGCTGGGTGGGCTGGTGGGGGTGAGCGCCGGGTCCCCTCGAGCCGAGCCGGGCTCCAGTGGATGGGACATGGATCCTTCCAGCAGTGGCAGGACATACTCTGGGCTCGGAACCTGGAGATGGATGGTGACCCAGTGCTGAGGGGACGGGTCAGGTGTGCTCCTGTCTGGGGGCGGGGGATGCAGCTGGAGGGGCCTCCAGCGCCCCTTGAGGGTCAGAGCTTCTGACCTCGCTTCCTCTTGCCCCCCTTTGGTCCACAGCAGTGGTCCCCTACTGTCCTCAGATCTGGAGAAGGGACCCGGGGACGATTCTGAGCTCTGTGAGGAGCACCAGGTAGACGGACCCTGATCCAGGAGAGCAGAAGAGGCAGCCGCCACTGCCCCGAACGGCGGTGGGAGCAAGGGGACTGCGCAGCCTCAGTCACTCAGCAGCGGGAGAGCTCGTGAAGCCACTGCCACCCCCCATTTGCTCTGTGACCTGGAACAGGATTACCATGGGGCAGACCTGGGCCCCGCGCGCCAGACATGCTCCACCGGCTGGATTTTGGGTCGCAGGGTGCTGGGCTGCAGGACCGGCACCCGCCTGCCCTGGCTCAGAAGGCCTGCCTCGCCCTCGCTAGGGAGGCACCGGGCCCCTCCGGACCAGCATCGGGCCCAGGCGTGTCCCCAGACACACGCAGGTGGGTGTGAAAGGGCAGGCGACACAGGGAGGCCAAGGGTACCGCCAGGAGCAGAGATGAAGGACACACTCGGGGAGACCCAGCAGCCCAGCCAGGCTGGATGCAGAGGTGCTGAGGCCCCCCCACATGGGGGGAGCTGGTTCACAGCAGAATATCAAGGTGGGGGCCCTGTCACAGGAGGTCGCCTGACGCCGACTGAGTCCTGAGCCTGCCCCACCGTGTGCATCTGGAGTGGGTAGGATTGTTCCCCCAAAAGATGTTCTAGCCCCAAGCCCTGGTACCTGTGAATGTGACCTTGTTTGGAAAGAATCTTTGCAGATGTGATCAAGTTGAGATGAGTCACGCTGGATCAAGGGGGCCGCGATCCAATGACTGGTGTCCTCATAAAAGGAGGGAAATTTGCACAGATACCCAGGAGGAGGTATGAAAACGCAGGCAGAGATCAGGTGATGCGGCCACAATCAAGCCAAGGAAGGCCCAGGACTGCGGAGCCTCCAGAACTGGAGAGGCAAGGAGGGACCCTCCCTGGGGCTTCGGGAGCATGGCCTGCCCACACCTGGATTTTGGACTTTGGGCCTGCGCACTGTGAGACAATAAGGCTCTAGCGTTTGGGGTCACAAGTTTGTGCTAACCTGTCAAGGCTGCCCCAGGAGACACCTGTGCACAGCCTGACTTCCCCCCCAGGCTCCTGGGGAGCGTGCTGACCCCGGGAGTGACCCACCCGGGGGTGGGACGAGGCAGCCTGGACAACGTCCATTCTCAGGTCACAGGGACCCCTAACGGGTGAGTCCTTTGTGCAAGGAAGCCTGTCCACGTCCCTCAGGGGAGAGTCGCCCTCTCTGCCACGGGCTGATGGGCTGCGAAGGGGCCTCCCTGGACATCTGGGCCCTGAGACCGCTTGCCAGCCAGACCCTGCGTGGGGGGCCGTTTCCCATCTCCAGCCGCCGACGCACCTGCCGCGTGTGGACCCTTGGTCCCCGGGAGCCCACTCTTCCTTCCTGCCTCACCTGGGGTCACCTCTCCTTAGGAGGCCCTCAGGTGCTCCCCAAATGCACTGAATCTAATCAGGACCACATCTGTCAACGGCAGCTTCAACCTCTCATCCCGTCCACGCTGCCGTGGACACTGCCCTTGTCTGGTTTCTTCTTCTACCTGCATCAGCCTCACAGGCGCTGGGCCTGCTGCTGAGGCCAGGAGGGTCCACTGCCCACCAGTGCCTGCTGCTCCTCCAGGCCCTGCCTGCCCAGGGGGGCCTCTGCCCAAGACCTGCCCAGGCTCTCAGTGCTCCCCCCACCAACCAACCAGAATCTGCCCACTTCTCAGGGTCTTCATCCCACCACCCGCCCCAGGACCCTGCCCAGAGAACGTGCTTTGGTGTCCACTGTCCCCATCACCTGTAACTTCCTTTTTTGGTCCCCACCTGGCGACTCCTCCTTCCCTCAGACCCTGCCCACTCCCCCTTCTGGTCGCCCCTCTTCCACGACAGAGCCCACGTCTCCTTGATGCCTGGGCCCACCGGGTCCGCCCGGTGTGAGCCCACGGAAGGTAAATTCAATACATCTAAAGAGAGGGATCAGGGAGGCAGCCCTAGCGACCGGCGACACATGCAAGGGCGGGGAAGTGTTGAGGGTCTGCGGGGAGACCCCGGGGCACCGCCCACACTGCCGGCCCCAGTGGGGAGGCCCGCGGTGGCTGGCACAGCGGGGGTGGCCCGAGAGGGCACGCGCCCCTCCCGCCGCGCGCCTCCGGCCTCACCTGCGAAGTTCTTGGTGAAGACTAGGGTGACCAGCAGGATGGGGACCAGCACGGTGCCGATGGTGACCACGCGATCGAACGGCAGCTCCAGCTTGAGCTGCAGCAGCAGCGCGGCCAGGGCGCCCGCCTTGTCGTCCTGCGCGCCGGGCAGGATCAGCTCGCGCAGCTTCTCGCCGGCCAGCAGCGCCGTCGCCATGTCCGCGGACGGCTCCAGGAGGTGGTGCATGGGGGGCGCGGGGGATCCGGGGCGCGGGGCCCGCGGTGGGGGCGGGGGGCGCTCCGCCGCCGCCCCCCGGGGCAGGGGTCGGGCCGCCCGGCGCGGGGGGCGCAGGGGCCGCCGCCCCCGCCTCGGCTGCAGCCCCGGCGCGGCCCCGGCGCGTCTTTCCGGCGGGGGCGGCGGCGGGACCCCCGCCCCGAGCGGCGGGCGGCGGCTGCGGTCCCGCCGCGGGGAGGGGGCTGTTTACCTGCGGCGACGCGCGGCGTGGCTCCGCCCCCCCACCCCCACCCCCCCGCACGCAGATGCGGCGCCGGCAATGACTTGGCAAAAAATATTTAAATTAAATAAAATGAATGAACAATGACTGGTTCTTCCTCTTTCTCAGGGCGGGGAGGAGGGGGAGGCCGAGTGGGGGGCTCCCCTCGCCCGCGGGTCGGGGATGGCTGCACGCGGTGGAGATGCGGCGGGGCCGGCCGCGTCCTGGGCCCCTGTCTTCCAGCCCCGCGTCCGGGAGCCGCCCCGCGGAGAGGGGTTCCTCGTCCGCCTCCCGCACCCGCTCTCCGCTCTCTACAGAAGCCTGGCCGCCACCGTGGGCGCTGAGGCTCCTACCCACCCGGGCTGCTGCGGACACAGACGGGGGACTCCACCCCCCACGCGGGGCAGCCGGCTGGCGGACGCTGCGGGGCGTCTCCTCATGGCCTCTGCACTGCAGCCGTCGCCCCAGTGCCCTCCCCGCCGCCCCCCCGCGTCACCTCCACGCGGTCCCGCGGCCTCTGTAGCCCTGCACCTCCTCCCCATCACCCCATCCGTTTGCCATGGTCAATGGCATTCTCCCGGTCGGCCTGTGCCCGCACCTTCCTGACTTTTACCCCCTCCACTCCGACACCCCCCGTGCCCACCCTCAGGCACCACCCCTCTCGCACCCTCCTGGGTTCGGTCTCTGGTGCAGAGCCCAGCTGCCACCTTCATGCAGATTGCCTGCAAGACTCGCTGTATCACTTCTTTTTTTTTTCTTTTTGCGGTATGCGGGCCTCTCACTGTTGTGGCCTCTCCCGTTGCGGAGCACAGGCTCCGGATGCGCAGGCCCAGCGGCCATGGCTCACGGGCCCAGCCGCTCCGCGGCATATGGGATCCTCCCAGACCGGGGCACGAACCCGTATCCCCTGCATCGGCAGGCGGACTCTCAACCACTGCGCCACCAGGGAGGCCCACTTCTTATTCTTTCATAAAAGGTCCCCATCCCACTGTAATAGGATATACACGTGCTCTTTGTAAAATATTCAGCATAGTTGGAGTTTCAACTTCACTCAATAATTCATCCAGGGCTTCCCTGGTGGTGCAGTGGTTGAGAGTCCGCCTGCCGATGCAGGGGACACAGGTTCGTGCCCCAGTCCGGGAGGATCCCACGTGCCACGGAGCGGCTGGGCCCGTGAACCATGGCCGCTGAGCCTGCGCTTCCGGAGCCTGTGCTCTGCAGCGGTAGAGGCCACAACAGTGAGAGGCCCGTGAACCGCAAAAAAAAAAAAAAAAAAATTCATCCAACTATGTTTTGAGCACCCATATTTGCGGGCCTTGGGTCACTGCTGTGAGCTAATTTCCCACCCCCTGCCAGGGGAGCTCAGAGGGGGGAGATGTCCTCTACAAGCCTGAGCTTCACTTTTTTTTTTTTTAATATTTATTTATTTAGGCTGCGCCGGGTCTTAGTTGCAGCATGCACGCAGAATCCAGTTCCCTCACCAGGGATGGAACCCGAGCTTCCTGCATTGGGAGTGCAGACTCTTAGCCATTGGACCGCCAGGGAAGTCCGGGGGTCGCTGTGCTTTTGAAGACTCACCAGTGTTTCTGAGTGACGCCCACCCGTTCCACCTGTGTACTGCTGAGGGAGTCGGGCTGCTTCCATCCCCAACAACACAGACACCTCCAGTCAGGGGCTGGCCCCTCCCCTGCAGCAGCATGTTTCCATGATTCCACATGCCGATGGAGGTCCCCCACATTCTCCTTTTCCCTTATGTAATGACTTAGGCATTCATGGCCTTTCCTTCTCCGTGTACACTTTGGAGGATGGGGAAGGTGGAAGTCTGTGCTGCCTTGGGCTGTTCCAGGCATGAGCAGGGCACATCCCTCCATCTACTTACATCTTCTATGCCTCCTGTAATAGAATCATTATTTCTCTGTAACGTCTTGTTGGCTCTTCAGGTTACTTCCTAGACACCCCGTAGTAGTTCCACTGTAAACAGCCACCACTTTCAGTTGGTTAGTCTGGTTAGGAGAAAAACCGCTGGTCTCCATGTGCTCTCAGAATTGGCAAGTGGCTACGGCAGGTGGCAGAGTTGCCACTGGAGCGCAGCGGGTGTGCGGCAGATGCTGGCAGGACGAGCGCACGGGACCCACAGGACAGAGGGCGCAGCCGGAGCTGGCGGCCCTGCACTCCTACCCCCATGTTACGGCAGCCCCTCCGATGCTGTCCTCATCCCAGAGAGGGGCCTGGGTGGGGAGGTGACACCTGGACAGGGGCTCTGATCCTGCAGAGGCTCCGAGCTCCACCCTCCCTGCCCCTTGGGCAGGGGTGGACAGCAGGGGCTGTGCCGGTCCTCACCACCGGCCGGCCCAGACTGGGGGACTACTCTCCCCAAATCCTGTCTCTGGGGCAGGATGGCATTAGGGGAACAGCCTGCCCTTTCTCGTGCTGATCCACTGACATGTGGCTTTTGACACATGGAAGGGCTTTGGAAGGTTGAGGGACATTACTACAGCAAAACCTTCATTCTCTATTCAGGTGACGTTTTATCAGCTCACATATCAATGAAGACGAAAAATAGGAAAAAGCCTAACGCTGAACCATTTCTTATTACTTGGGTGAACCCCAAGTAATGTTCGCCCTTGAAGACGGGCAGCTCATTAATTGACACATTTCCAATTCTACTTCCACGTGGTTACGAAAATTCACAATGTCTGTGCATCGTGTTGATTGAGTACGTACCTAACGATTCTGAGAACACAGAGGAAGTTCTTGTTCCCAGGTCTGGTCTCATGGTCTCACAGATTAGGACAAACGACCCCCTCGATGTACTGCAGGTATTTGTCTGGCAGCAGCCGAGGATGCTGGACAGGACAGGCCATGGCACAGCATGGCGGAAGGTCACCTCACCCCACACTTGGACAGCAGGTGGCCGGGGAGCTCTGCCCCACCGGCCCCCTCACTCTGGAGACTGGAGCCACCGCCCTGGGGTGCCAGGCACCTAGCGGAGGAAGTGGAGCTGGTGAGCTGGTCCACTCGAGTCCTGTGGCACTTCTGTTGGCCAGAGTTCTCAGCTGGCCCCACAGGGCTGGGTGGAGAGGCGGGTCATAGCCCACCATGTGCCTGGGAGAACAGACCCTCTGTGACGCCATAACTTTCAACCCAGCACATTCTGCAGTGGGGTGCAGTTCTGTGGGAAGAAGGAATAACATGATGATTACAGCTGTGAAAGGACAGCTTGCTGGGGTCCTTTTTAAGTGGACGAGGGCGAGCGTCAAATTGCAATGGCATTTTGAATCTGTCAGAGATGGTGAAAAGGCTGCTGGCTGGAACTGTTCTACTTTAAAATGGCAACAGTTACAACATGCTGGGCATGAGCAACTTTAAAAAAGGAAGAAAAAGCTTGGATAACTTACGAACGAGGGGCGGGACACACAACTTCCAAGTTTCATTTAGGGGATCTCTGTGCAGCCACACCTGCCCACGGTGGTTTTTTTTTTTTTTTTGGCTGCGTTGGGTCTTCGTTGCTGCGCGCAGGCTTTCTCTAGTTGCGACGACCGGGGGCTGCTCTTTGTTGCAGTGCGTGGGCTTCTGATTGTGGTGGCTTCTCTTGTTGTAGAGCATGGGCTCTAGGCACTCAGGCTACAGTTGTGGCACAAGGGCTCAGTAGTTGTGGCTCACAGGCTCTAGAGCACAGGCTCAGTAATTGTGGTGCACGGGATTAGTTGCTCCATGGCTCGTGTGATCTTCCTGCACCAGGGCTCGAACCCATGTCCCCTGCATTGGCAGGCAGATTCTTAACCACTGCGCCACCAGGGAAGTCCCCTGTGGCGCCTCTTACCTCTGCTCCACGAGGTGTCCATGCTGGTCTAGGTGGCTCGGCCTCCCACAGACTCTTGACCCTTGGAGGACAGGCACCGTGCGCTTCTGCCCACAGGCAGCAGAGGTCCCTGCTTGGGCACTGGCCCCCATCCCCATCCAAAGGTCACATGGGGACTCCTGCCTGTTCTGGCCCAGCCAGGCTGTGCAGCGCCCTCCTGCCCTTGGCACACAGGTGTGCCCTGAGTACTGCCACCCCAGAGACACCTCTGGGTCCCTGCTAAGGTGTCCCCTGGCCCGCCCAGCCCCTTGCTGCCTGCAGCCCGTGCTGCTCCTGCCCTGGCACGTGGTGGTGACCAAATCCCGCTACTCGTCACTGAAGATGGAGGGTGGGACCCAGCCACGTGTGCTCAGCCAACACTGGTTCCCCCCCGGAATTTCTAGGTCTCCACTGTCACCGGTTGGTGTCAGAGGCCCGGCCCCCAAGACCCTGGAGAGGGTGGCATGGAAAAGCAGAGTGGGCTGGACTGGAACTCGGCCACGGAGAAGACCAAGGGGGGCAGAGCCAGGTGGCAAGTGGGCAGGAGGTGCAGACCGAGGGGGTTCAGTGGGACCCTGAATTCCACTCAGACTCTGCCAGGTGGGGCTCGAGGCTGCTCAGAGTGACCTGGCAACTGTCCTGGCAGCCCATGCATGCGGCCAAGGCCAGAACCTTCTCATGTCCTGACAAGCTACTGGCTCTGTTTCTGAACCCAGCCATTCCCCCACCAACGGACCCACAGCAGCCATTTGTGGTGTGTCCGCAGTTAGGAGAGCCCAACCCCAGGCCCAGGGGCCCCTGCGGGCTCCGGGCTGAGCCTCCGGGGCCTCAACTTCCCCACCTGTGAGCCAGGAGATGGCATTTCCAGTGCTCACAGATGCCGACAAAGGGACAAGGCCCTGAGGAGCAGGAGCGGGGGCAGCCAGTCACGGGGGGGTGCTAGGGTCCTGGGGTGGCCTTGGGACCCCTGGTGCAGACACTGTCTGCCCTGTCCCTCCCGCCACGCCCTCCACCTCTGCAGCACCCACAGGAAGGTCTCTGTGGCCCTGCCTGTGGCCTCCAAAGGCTCGGATACAGGCCCCGCCCAGCTGCACCAGGATGCAGGGGGCAGGGAGGATGCTGACCCCCACCCCTGCCCTGTCGGCCCAGCCCTGGGCAAAGAGCCCCAGAGCCCCCAGGCTTCACACAGCTGGTGTGTGAAGTGAACGTGGCTCAAGGGCCTGGAGGCCATGTGAAAGCCTGACCACCACCCCCAACACTGGATGCGGAGGCCACGCAAGTGTCCCACTCAAGCATTTATTTCGGTGACAGCTGCAGGGACTGCCCAGGGGTGGGCACAGGCTGCGTGCGGAGCTGACAGCAGTGAGAGCAGACGTCAGACCCGGGGCCCCAGGCCCGTGCAGGCCGCGGCTGGAAACCAGGCAGGCCGCAGCCCAGGCGGCGTCCCTCGGGGTGTGGAACGCGGCCTCCGGCCACTGCTTCTCAGCAGGGGCTCTGCTAGGCAGAGAGGGGCGGTCGCTCACCCGGCCATGGCAGCAGACTTGGAAATGCGGGGTCCAGTGAGTGGGGCTCCCCATGACAGCTCAGGCTCATGCTCAGGGACCACCGCGGGGCTGCTGGCGGCCCCCTCTTCACAGGGTGGTCTTACGAGGGGCACTGAAGTTTGCTCATTAAGCTGTGAAAGGAAGGAGGCGCTGACCCCAAATGTCATCCCAGGACCGGGTGGAGGGTGGCCGCAGCCCAGGGGCAGGGCCCGCAGGGGCAGGAGACGGCAGTGCTCACTTCTGCAGGGGCTGCAGCTCGGGCGGCAGGTCGCATCCTGTGTAAACCCCATTCGTGATGCTGTACTCCAGCAAAGCCCCGAAACACGGATCCTGGTGACACACAAAGGGGCAGGGCTTGTACCTGACAGCCATCCCGCTGCCCCACTGGGCCCCTCTCCCTGAGCCCTGGGCCACAGCTCACCCTGACAAGTACATGAGGATTTCCCACCACAATCAGCAAGGCTTTGGGTCTGGTGATTGCAACATTAAATCTTTTTGAGTTGAACAAGAATCCCAAAAAATATCTATCATCTTCAAATATGTGTTCATTTGACCGCACCTAAGAAACACAGAGATGGATAAAAATAGTGTTTAAAATTTTTCGATGTGGAAAGAAACTCAATCTATAAAAGCATTTAAAAACATTCAACATCAGTATGACTCCATCTCTGGTCAAAGAAGAGAAAGACAGTGGGCGAGGAGGTGGCCTCACTGCATTCTGCCCACAGCCGAGGGGGCGCTCCAAACACCCAGGGGGGACCTCGGGGGCGGGGCTCGCGGCAGTGCTCGCGGCAGTGCTGCTCCTCCTCCACCTGAGCTTCCCAACCTGCCGCAGTTAACACGCACAGTTCACACAGGGAATTTTAAAAAGAACAGACTTCCGAGAGCCGAGCCACCTTCCCGCCCGCAGGCTCCTTGCCAATCCCGTGCCTTCAACATCCCAGCCCTCCTTCTCCAACATTTAACTACTTCTTCCTCGGTTTCTGTATTTTTAAGAAGAACACCCTATGGTTAACTGCTCGAGGTGACGGTCCAAGACCCCTCCTGCCCCTGCGAAGCCCCGCACAGCAGCCAGCCTGGAGCAGGCCCCTGGGACGCGGGTACCTACAGTTGAGATGATGATAACCAGATACTCTTGCCCTTGAAACTCCTCCACGGATCCAACCTTTATATCCATCAGATCAACATTTTGCAAAAGAATTTTGATTTTCTCCACCTTTGAAGGAGATGAGATCAAAGATAAAATTTCACAAATCTGACCATTTCTTTACATATTACAGCGTAAGCTGAACGTTAACCACTGAGCCCCATGGCCTTTCAACCCCTGATCTCGGTTCATCAACTCTAAGCTGCTCACAGCACAAATGCCGGTCTCAGGCGGGGTGTGCGGGGCCGGGGCAGCGCCTCCCAGGAGCAGGGCTCTGCGTCAAGAAGCGAGGACTCCCTGTGCTGAGAGTGGGGGTGGATCCAGAGCGCCTCCTGGGGTTAGCGGGGAGAGAGCGCCATCCAGAGGACCCCATCCCCGGGGCCTGAGTGGTTATGACAGGAACCAGGCTGTGTGGCCACAACAGGAAAGCCAGAAGGAAGAGGACCCGGGGCGGGGGCGGGGATGGTCCTGAAGGGGGTGCAGCTGATGAGCTGAGCAAGACTGGGGGTGTGTGAAGATCTCCAGAGGGTGCTAGTAAAGAATAAGCACCTTCAAATTGTGAAAAGGACAAAAGCTCAGCTCCTGCCAGCACAAGAGGCTGGAGGGCGGGGACCAGAGGCGGCTCCCTCAGCACCCAGGAGATGGGCCTTCTCACATGCAGTGACCGCATGTGCGCTGAGGTGAGGTCACCACGTGTCCCCAGCCCCCGCCCCCCACCCCGTTTGGGGCACAGGCACAGCGGCTGTGCAGATGCAGAGAGAGCCGTGTCCACCTTCCCTCCTCAGAGCCCGGGGACAGGAAGGCACAGAGGAGCTGGCCGGAGCAGACCCACACCTGCTTCCGGTAAGGCGTGATCACGCCGAGGTCGCCGGCAGACACCTGGCTGGAGAGGCTTCTGGCCAGCAGGCAGCAGTAGCGCATGACCTGGACGGCCTCGGCAGGGTTGAACCATGATGGGCTTCGCCCCTCTCGAGCTTCGTTGCCCTGAGTTAGCAGGAAGACAAGAGAATGGCACGTCCATCACAAAAACGTCATTTTCTCGACAGGAGTTTGTGAAGGGTCTATGAACCAGGGGAGAAGTCAGGGTGGTGACTCAGCAGAGACAGAGGAGCCCTGCTCTCGTGCAGACTTGTGTTCCAGCAGGACAGATGGATGCTCAGCAGTAAGGACTCGTCTTGGATGCACAGATGCCGGGGGTGGAGGGTTGGCTGGGTGTGTCTGTGAATTGGGACCCCACCCCCTGCCAAAATGCCCGTGCGTCCTGGCGAGAGCAGACCTCGTGGCCTGGGGGAGACGGCCGGCCGGCTGATACCTATTTGGCCACAAATTTTTAAAAGCAGAATTTACAGGCCCTCGTTCTTGATCAGAACCTAATAGAATCAGAAGTAAGATATAGGCCACCCAAACATCCTTAACCACATGGAGATATACTTCTTTAGAACTCCTGGGTCAAAAAGGAAAATAAAGTCACGCGTCTCGACAGACACGAAGACGCACGTGGAAGGGCAGAGCTGGGAGGGCATGGCCACCCGAGCCCCTGTGAGGAGGACAAGCACAGGGGCCTCGCGGCCGTCTCGTGAGAACTGCAACAAGCAAAGGAAAGATGAGCAAGTCAGCGAGGGGAGGAGTAGAGAGAAAGCTGAGATGAATGAAGCAGAAAACAGGTGAAAATAAAGTCCAAAGCTGGTTTTCCAATTAGACCAAAGGCTGGTGCCTCTCCTGTAACGGGCCAGATGGTCAGAATCTGAGGCTTGGGTGCAGCCACGCTACCCACCCAGCGCTGCCGTCTGGGCGCAGGCTCCCAGCTCCCGGCCGCACTTCCTTTAGGACAAGACCCCAGTTGCCTTGGGCCCGGCCCCCCTTGGGCGCTCCTGGGGCTCAGCTGCCCCCTCGACTGGGCCCCTCTGTGAGATGCCCTGGGCTGGGGACAGAGCAGTGAGGCAGATGGGGGTCTTTCTGGAGCTCTGGGGGAGGGGCTGACAAGGGGAGCACACCGGTGACGCATGGAGGTCTCACTCCAGGGATGGAGTGCCCTGTGGGGGAGCGAGGGCCCTGGCAGTGCTGCAGCCTCATAACGACGGACGACAGTGCCCTTTTGCTCCAATGGTGGGAGTGGACCCCGCTGTTCCCTGCAACCCAGCCCCAGAGGCCTCACCCTCATTTTCTTCTGGGGGGGCCAGAATGGAGCCAGTACACAGGCCCTGAGAAATACCCACTAAATAAGGTAACCTTTCTGGACTCTGTTCTTTTCACACCGAGCACCTCCATCTCCACAGCTCCATGGTAGGTTATCCAGTGGACCTGGAGTTTCCATTTCCTTCTACACAACGTTTTTGCACACGTGTCACTCCCTTCTACACCCAGTTTTTGTCGCGAATGAGCCTACTGTGACCCTTACGTAGTTTGCAGGAAACACATGGGTTGCTGTGGACAGAGCTGACCTCTCCTCAAGGCCAGGCCCTCCACCGGGAGCGTGGGTGCTCTCGGGCAGACCTCCCCTTCTTGGCTGACTGCTCTGCTGCCCCCACTGCGTCTGCTTTGCTGCCCCTGAAACCTGGGGAAGCCTTCGAGCAGAGGCTGGGGGAAAGGCATTCCCGGAGGGGCCTCGTGCCAAGCAACCATGCTGGTCTCCCCACAGGGCCCCCTCTTCCTCCAACTCGTGCCCATCCAGAGGATGTGCACCCCAAGCCACACCTGGACGCACGAGCCCACTGCTGACAGAGCGGGTCAAGCTAAACGTCGAGGGGCCAAGTGCTGTCCCCGGGAAGGCAGGCTGCTGAGAGGATGGGCAGACACCACTCCAGCCCCAATTCTGCAGGAGTTTGGCGGGGGAGGGGCTCACGCCAAACCTGACTTCTGGTTCTAACCACCAAACTCCCAGTACAAACTCCCTGGTTTTAGTGAGCGCCACCGGGCATCTAACACCTCCCTCTGGGGACCCCCCACCCAGTGAGGCCCTGGGGGAGGGCAGACTCTGTCCCCAGGATTGGTCCTCCCCCTCGACACCACCGAATCACAGGGGGAAGGGGTGGGGCTGTGGCAGGAGCTTCCTCAGGTCTGCTCACCTCCCAGACCCTGATCGACCCTGTCAACTCCCTCAGGATGCCCACCTCGGGCCAGCCCCCTCAGGGGCGTTCTGTGCAGTCACCCGAGTGCCGAGGAGCTGGTCTTGCGGGGGCAGAGCCCCCTCCTCACTGGCTTTTCTCCCCCGGGACCAGCAGAGAGCAAGCCCACCACAAGCTCTCAGGAAATGCCGGGTTAATGATGCTGGGTTAACGACCAGATTCAACATGGTAACCAGGACACGTGTAACGGTGGGTAGCACTGAGGGGTCGCCCTCCTGCCGAGCCTGGCCCTCACTCACCCTCACTCCGTGGAAGATGAGGGGGAAGCCCTTCCTGGGTAACTTTTCCCAGCCCAGCAAGGAGGTCACCACCCTGGGGTCTGCGCAGACTTCCAGCTCTCGGTGGTAGAACAGTCTGGATGGTAGGGCCAGCAGAGCTGAGTGGGACCTGTAGTTCTTCACGAGCTTTGTCACCTGCAGGAAGGAAACAGGGGCAGGTCCAGGGCCAAAGCCAGCACGCGCACCTGACGTGCCTCCAGGGGAAAGGTGCCTGGTCACCTCGAATCACACTTGGGCGGCCCTGCCTGTGCTGCCCGCCCCCGTCACCTCCACTGGACTTGGAAGCGCTCTTGGCACCTGCACCTCGGACGACTGGGCTCTGACAGAAAAGAACAGGAGAGAAAGTGTCCCTATGTGGGGCTGCAGGCTGTCTGCAAGCTGCACCCTAATTCCCTGTGTCGCGACCCCGGCCGTTAGAGCAGCCCGGGGAGCCTGGTCCTGGCTTGGCTGCAGTGGGAGCCGGGCCCTGGGCCCCGAGGCAGGATGGCTACCCACAGCCAGCCCCCAAGGCACCGGGGGACGAAGCACCAGGACGGGGAGCAAGGACAGCTTTGTTTCCTGCCTCTAACTGGCCAGGAAGTTCACCCTAGTCTTTCCTTTTTCCTGGGGTGAGAAGGCCAGAGGCCTGGGACTCTCCTGCTGACAAACTTCAACTCAGTCACCAAGATGGGTCCAGTCTCCAGCCTCTGAGACACTAATTGAAACCTCAAACCTGACTCAGCAGTACGGCTTCTCCCTGGGCTGGGCTGGGCCCTGCGGTGCTGGCCTGGACACCTGCCTGCCACCCTATCCGCCCTGTGCCCACATGCCCTCCCTGTTCTCCAGGGGGAAAGGGCCCGGGGATGACGACCTGGAACGTGGAATAGGCCCCAGGCAGTTGCCCTGACCATCTGCCCACGATCACCGCACCTGGCTTGCTGTTCAAAGTCCAGAGGGGAACCTCTCCTTGTCTCTGTACTGGCGGAGCCCAGAGGATAATGTTATTGGCTCACCTCAACAGGGGACCCCATGGACACAAAGCTCCCGAGCTCCAGGGTGCTGGAGGCTCCTGAAATGCAGACCCTGAGGCCCATCCCTCTGTGTCATCAGAGGTCAGCTGAGAACCCACGAACTGGCACTTTCACCAGTACCTCGGGAGACCGCAGACACGCTGCCTTCTCTTCCAGGTAAACTTCCAGAGCTCCCTCCTGTTTCCCACAGTGACACAGACTGAAGCTCTCTTACTGAGGGGCTGGCGCTGCCTGCAAGGGCCGGCCCCCCAGGGAGCCCCTCAGCAAGCCCTGGAAGCAGTTTCTGAGTTCCTCAGACCGTGGAGTTGGTCCAAGTGCCTCAGGTGCACTTTGGGGGTGGTGGCAGAAGGAGGGTGGGCTGCTTGGGCCCTGCCCCTGGTGTGGCTCAGGGGACACAGGGTGGTGAGCTCCCCCGTGGGCCCCTCTGCTTGAGTCCCACCAAGGAGCACGTGGGGTCCAAGCTCACCAACAAGGGGTTGTAGGCACCACAGGCTCCAAAGGCGTCTTCGTCTCGCAGATACGCTGGTCGGGACATCAGCCTCTCCAGCATAGAGACGTGCAGCCCATAGGCCATGGCAAGTCTGGACTTGATGACCGGTCCGAGCTGCATGGGGTCTCCGGCCAGGACGATCTGTGGCACGAACAGGACGGCTCTCAGCATCTGTCTCATAAGTGAGGCCCCTGGTGTGTGGCGGGCAGGGGCCAATGTTGGGGCGACCGCAGTGCATGGGCCTCACCTGGCCGCTGACGTCTGAGACCAGCCCCAGGGGGATGAGGCACTCGGGCTCACTCGCCTGGCCCGCTTCGTCCACAAACACGTGCGTGAAGTGTCCGACTCTAGAGCAGGCACATTCCCGGGGTCACTCTTGTCCACGTGTCCTGCCCAGCATGGCTTTGCCTCGCTGCCCGGGGCGCCTGCCTCACCCCGCTCCTGCCTGTGCCCCCAGGGACCTCCCGACCCTCCGCAAACACACCGCCTCCTCCCCGCCTCTGCCCAGGAAGCCCCAAGCGCCCACCGCAACCCTATCTGGTAGAAGAGCCCCGCGCTGCTGCACGTGGTGATGACCACCCTGAAGCGAGAGGCCTTCCAGATGTCTTCCCCGTCTCTGCAGTACGGCCTGATGGTCTCTGTGATGTTCTGTGGGGGGCAGGCCATCGGCCAGGTCACTGAGCATTTCTTTAAACTGGACACAATCACAAAGCTGAATGGAATTCTGAATGATAACCTCAGCCTGCTGCCACTTCTTAGTTGTGACTCAGTATTGATTTAAGATTGTTTTTTATATCAAAACGTCTTATGTTTTCCTATCAATTTAGTCTACGTTTTACAGACTCTAGAACCATGAATATAACAGAGAATCCTGCAGATCCTTCCCCAAAACAACCACATACATTTTCTAGATTCAATCTCTTTAGTTAACCAAACTGGGAGCTTTTATAGCAAACCAACAGAACCAAAACGCAACTGTACCTTTGGGGAAAAATAAAAGAGCAGCATCAGCATTTAACAAAGCTGGGAACGCCCAGAACGTCACTAAATGTTCAGGAAGGAAACAGTCCTCGTGTTCTGGTGTGGGGTTGGGACAAGGTCCGGCGAGGACGCTCACCTCCTGGAACCTGCAGGTGGCGTTCACGCGGACCATGGCGCCCAGCCGCAGCGCCTGGCTCTCGTGCAGCCGCAGGCACACAAGGTCGGCCGCGCTGTTGGAGGGTGCGCACACCAGGATCCGACTGTCCGGCAGAGCGTGGTAGACCTTCCCCAGGACACACGGGAGGCAAAAGGGGACGGGTCAGCGGCCAGTGCCAAGCCCACCCGCGAAGGCTCCTGACGTGGACTCGCTGCATGGGCCCACGTCACCCCTCACACGTCTGAGCCTGGCCCTGCCACTGGGTGCATGTGGTGGAGTCCCCGTCTCCCAGACCCTAAACTGCCCGGGTCTGGGTACCCACGGGCGACCTGAGTCCCCAGCGATGTAGGACACTGAACACACACAATGTCCACAACTCAATTTAAATCTCGATGGAGGCGCCAGACACTTGTGCAGTTTCTATTCTGAAGTGGAGCGATTCCTGTCTAAACCTAGGAAATGAGCTCTTAAAGTCCTATAGCCACATAACAAACTTTGCTAAATATGAAACAACTGGGATTTTTCAAACTCTTTCCAACGTTCTGATCTATGGTTTAAACTGATGCTTCCCGATGACAGGAACACACAGCTGTGTTTACCGCGTCCCCACCCACCATTACCTGTAAAACAGCCTCTATGATGGTCACCGTCTTCCCAGTCCCAGGAGGCCCGAAGAGCACATAGGGGATCGGGCGGCAGTCTCCACTCAGGATCCTCCTCACCGCCAACTTCTGGTTTTCGTTAAGCAGGGGGTTGAAAAACTCCTTCTCTCTCGCTTTCGGGCCTCCGCTGACTGCGTCAAAGGGGAGAGACAGGGTCGGCGGAGGTCACGGCTGGTCCCCTCACGACCCGTCCCAGCGTCACTCGCATTCGGGACAGTCGGCTGAGAGCAAAAGCATAGGCCACTCCGCCTGCTCCCCGCGTCACCTGTGCAGTGTCACCGAGGTGTTAAGAGTGGTTGTTAACACATGGACAAGAGCAGCCCACCATCAGGAAGGTCAGAACACATGTCCCCTCGGCTGCCCGAGATCCCCCCCACCAAGTCCTGCAGTAGCTGGCTTGGTCCCCAGACTCACCCAGCCCGCTGGTCTCTGTGGCGAAGGCCCACGGCCCTGGTGTGTCCTGGGCGCCTGCCCGCTGCTCCTCTGGGGTGTGCTTAGTTTGGTCCTTCAAGGCTTTCCTATTCTAGAAAAATCATGCAGAAAAATGGCTTAAAAAGAAAGCTTTGGGACTTCCCTGGTGGTGCAGTGGGTAAGAATCCGCCTGCCAATGCAGGGGACATGGGTTCAATCCCTGGTCCGGGAAGATCTCACATGCTGCGGAGCAGCGAAGTCCGTGCGCCACAACTACTGAGCCTGCGCTCTGGAGCCCGCGTGCCACAACTACTGAGCCTGCGTGCCATAACTACTGAAGCCCGTGTGCCTAGAGCCCGTGCTCCGCAACAAGAGAAGCCACTGCAATGAGAAGCCTGCGCACTGCAAGGAAGAGTAGCCCCCGCTTGCTGCAACTAGAGAAAGCCCGTGTGCAGCAACGAAGACCCAGCACAGCCAAAAAAAAATTTTTAAATAAATAAATAAATAAAGCAATACCTCGGAGGTGGGCTGTCCATGGTTTTTGATGTCTTGTGCGTGTTTCCAATTCCATGTCACTTGGGGAGACTGTAAAATGATTTCTTCTGGAAACAACACTTTTAGAACAAGAAAAAGCGAGAAGGTAGACATCACTGAAAAGCTTAAGAAAGATGAATAGAGGCAGCTAGTCCTGAAGAAATTCATGTCTGTGAATTCCTCTCCTCTCTGGCCCTGTACACTGCTTCTCACCTACAGCATAGTGCCAGCACCGCATATTCTTTGCAACAAAGCCATTTACTTGTCTATTTTTAAGTACAAAAATGAGTTACGTTTAGGGGGGAAAGCAGAGCGCAATCATTTTATTTTTAATAACTTAAGCATGCTATTTCTATATAGCTGAAATTGTGAGAAAACACTGAACGTCCCCAACAGAAAGGAAAACACTGGGTATCACATAGTTTTACTTCTAATGTATGAATGAAGAGACTGTGGTTTACATAAAATTTTACGTGATGCTTCTAAAAATACTCTGGGAAGATGTAACACCGTCATCCCACAAAAGTTAATACCTTTTACGCCCAAGTGGACAACTTGTTCAAGTGCAAAGTGACACCGTCTGCTGGTGGTCCTGTGGGAGAGAGTGACGTGGGTCAGCACCCTGGGACCCTTAAGAAACACTCACACGAGACCAGGCTGGAGGCACCAGCAGGAGTTTTATGAGAAAACTCTCAACACCTGTCAGGACAGCAGGGACACCTTCCTTTCTGGGAATACTCCTGTTTTAATGTATAAAATGGACAAAGTAGAAAAAAGAGAAAATACAGCCTGTGAAGTGTCAGGGCTGCATCAACAGGAAAGTAACTTTGATGGTAAAGATTCACTCCTGTGAAATTTACTCAGAACAACAGTTAAAAAATAAACTGAAGCATGTTAAAAATGCTAAGTATTGGGGCTTCCCTTGTGGTGCAGTGGTTAAGAATCTGCCTGCCAATGCAGGGGACACAGGTTTGAGGCCTGGTCCGGGGAGATCCCACATGCCGTGGAGCAGCTAAGCCCGTGCGCCACAACTACTGAGCCTGTGCTCTACAGCCCGCTCGCCACAACTACTGAAGCCCGCGCGCCTAGAGCCCATGCTCTGCAACGAGAGAAGCCACTGCAATGAGAAGCCCGTGCACTGCAATGAAGAGTAGGCCCCGCTCGCCGCAACTAGAGAAAGCCCGCGCGCAGCAACAAAGACCCAATGCAGCCAAAAATAAAAAAATAAAAAAATTATTAGACAAGCAAAACAGCAGGAAAATAAGCATCCTCAGGGGAAAAGTTAAAAGAAACAGACCCAGAAATGAACTAGATACTCAATTAGCATACAAGAAGTTCAAAACAGTTGTTATAAATACATTTAAGATTTAAAGATGGACATAATGGTTGAGCAGATGGGGAATCTCTACAGAAAAGACCCAACACAGCCAAAAATAAAATAAAATTTAAAAAAGTTAAGCTTATTAGAGCAAAAATTGATTCGAATCAGGCAGTACAGCATCCCATTAGCAGACAGAAGAGCTCCGAGGAGACGTTTAAAATGAAAGACTTATACAGGCAGAAGGGAGCAGGGACAAGGAAATGATTTAGGTGAAAAGGCGGGTTGGCTGGGGCAAGGTCACTCTCCTTGAGGGAACGGCAGGGGTCATTCAGGGAGATAACCCCCCAGTGCTAATCAGGGGGTTCCTGGCTGACTGGTTCACAAATCCATTTCTGGGACAGCTGAGACTGCAATTCAGTAAAACCTGTTTGGTGACGTGGGGCATAGTATAAGCGACTCCACTGTGGGCCTGTTCTCCATTTTTTTTTTTTTTTTTGGCTTTGCCACACGTCAAACGGGATTTTAGTTCCCTGATCAGGGATAGAACCCCCGTGCCCACTGCAGTGGAAGCGTGGAGTCTTAGCCACTGGACTGCCAGGGAATTCCCTGTTCTCTTGTATTTTAACACAACAAAAAGAAGAAAAAATGGAAAATAAAATTCCACCTTCAAAGGAACAAGATGACCAAAGCTCCAAAGCACAAAAGAAGAGAATGCTCAGAAAGGAGCATCTGGCCTCAAACAAGCAAAAGCACGAGAGCTGGTTCACACCACCTCAGAACTCCGGCCACAGGCGGATTTCCAGAAAATGCAGGTCACCGTCAGGACCCGTTCCCACAGCGCAGCGTTCTACGGGCGGGTATGGGGCCAGAAGGAATGGGAGCCTCACCTGCAGGGCCCCAGGCTCCTGGCAGTCCCATCACCCCTGGGATACAATAAACTCCACTCAAAAGGAGCAGCAACCAGAAAAGACCCTCCTAGGACTTAGCAAGGCTGACTCTAAGAAAGAAAAAACAACTTAAAGCAGATCAATTAAAGAGGAAGAAACCTTCCAGTGGGAAGTCACCATAACAAAGACTCTAAAACGCCCAAGGAAACCAGACATGCTGTCAACTTGCAGCCCAGCATCTTACCCTTAACAGCATGAAAACAGCATGAAAACATGAGTCAAACGTTTCCCACTAAATCCTTGGAGCACATTACGGGAGGAATTCACCACACAGAACACCACGTTTTTCATCTTGGGCTTATAAGAAAGGTTCGACAGAAAGTTATCCAGTCGAAATATCCATCTCCTGAATAGGCTGAACAAAAAAATTATTATCTCAAGAAATGCCAAAAAGGAAATGAATGTAATAGCTCAGAATAGAAACTGATGCTTAAAATTCCTTAACACAGGGCCTCCCTGGTGGCGCAAGTGGTTGAGAGTCCGCCTGCCGATGCAGGGGATATGGGTTCGTGCCCCGGTCTGGGAGGATCCCATATGCCGCGGAGCGGCTGGGCCCGTGAGCCATGGCTGCTGAGCCTGCGCGTCCGGAGCCTGTGCTCCGCAACGGGGGAGGCCACAGCAGTGAGAGGCCCGCATACCGCAAAAAAAAAAAAAAAAAAAAAAAAAAAAATTCCTTAACACAATTAATCCGAAGGACAGCAAGACACTAGATGGTAAAATACTAGCAGTATTTACTAAAATAAAAAACAAGACAAAGACACAGGAGATGGAAACCATGAGAGAAAAGTAAAGCAGCTGGGTGGGAACTAACACAACAACAGACAAGGATTCCAAAGGAGGACAAAGAACGGAAAGAAAAGAGGAATTAAAGGAAACTTTCCTAGGTTCAAACTGCTGTCCAAGAGGAGACCCCATATGGTAAAGATGACAATTCTCCCTGTATTTTAACATCATGGTACAAAGATGTAAGAATGTTTACTGCTTCACTGTCTGTGACAGGAAGAAGCTTAGAACCTAAAGGTCCAGCGGGGATAATAAAGACCAGAGCAAAACCCAATGGACTGGGAGTACCCTGGTGGCCCAGTGGTTAGGACATGGGCTTTCACTGCCGTGGACCCGGGTTCGATCCCTGGTTGGGGAACTAAGACCCCACCAGCCATGCAGTGCAGCCAAAAAAAAACCCCAAAACCCTGATGGACTAGAGACAGAAACACACAAGAGAATACTGATGAGGCTGGAAGTCCGTCCTTCGATGAGATCAGTAAAGCCAACAAAGCTCTAGCCAAACTGACAGGAAAAGAAAGGGCAGACGTGTTGCCAGTCCTGGGAACGAGAGTGGTAACGTCAGCAAAGACTCTACAAACACTAAGCGAACAATAAAGAAATGTCATGAGCAATTTCACACAAATACATTAGATAACTCAGATGAAACGCACAAATCCGTAAAGCACACACACTACCAGAGTCCATGTGGCAAGAAACTAAGGGTTCTTAATCTCTTAAAGAAACTGAATTTGTAGTCAGGAAGCTTCCCACAGAGAAAACTTCAGACCTAGAAGGCTTTACTGGTAAATTCTACCAAGCATTTAAGGAAGAAGTGATGAAATTCATATTTTAAGGCAAGACAAGAAAAATTTAAACATAAACTTGTTCTCTGCCTTTTGGCCTCCTCCCTCCCCACTAGTGTGCATCTGCATCTGCGTTATGTGTGAACCTGACCTCCCCCATGGCAGAAATACCTGCTCAACCAAAGATTGGTTTTTCTCCTTCTGGAGCCAGCCATGTAACTCCTTAGAAGATAACATTCCTTTCTCAGTCCTGTGAGGGGTCACGGTGACCCCCCACTCACCTTGCACACGCGCAGACGTCTTTGGTGGACTGTACGGACAAGGCCAATGTGTCGTTTCCCTTAAGGAGAGTGACTGGTGCAGAGCAGACAGGTCAGACGACCTGGGGAGACTCGGGGCTGCAGTGAATGGTAGTTCTCAGCTGAAATACTTATGACCTTATTAGTGTTACCAGCTCTATTACCTGTATTCTTCCTATTCTTCCTAACAACAAGATTATTGTTTCCTGCATCACCAAATGTGTGACTGAGCCCCCGATAAAAATAAGGTGACTAGGTGACCTGAAACAACTGACCAAATACATAGTTCCATAAGCTCAATGACTGCAACAGAGCAACTCTAGATGTGGGAAGAAGCAACCAGAGGGAACCATTTCCTGGACCATAAATGACTAGAGGGACAGGTGGTCCAGAGGCTTTGGGCTATACTGTTAACAGGGCCTAGTCCAGCACACTGAGGGGCCCAGCAATGAAATCCCCGTCTGAGCTGGGAATGAGCATTCCTAGCACCGTGGGACAAAATGGTCACTAAATGCCTCCCAAACCTTGGTTGAAATTAAGACTGAAAGGGAGGGGACTGTAACCTAAAAAAATGTTGTCCACCCTCCAGTTCTACAAGAATCAAGTTGGTAACCACTGCACAGTACATCCCAAAAGGAATTCAGGGAAGATAAGGATGAAGCATTTGTGTTCTGGGAAAACTGGCAGAACTGGTCCTCAGATAGTTAGATATTTTCAGGAGAAAATTTTATAAACCCAGTATCCTGCTTCTTCCCATGCTTAGAAAAGCACTAAAACCATCAGCTAAGGCATCTGTTTCTTGTGAACAGCAGTGACCTCCCACCAAGCTGTGTGCTTGGTTGCACGCACCCCTTCAAAACCACACCTATACTGATCTCCTCCCTACCTCTTGGGAACAGTCCTCAGAGCTTCTAAAAGACTGTCCCCCAGGTTATAATCCTCAGGTTAGCTAAAATAAAATTCTTCATTTGTTTCTTAGACTGACTACTGATTAATATTGTCAACGTTAAGTAATACCCATTCTACACAAACCGTCCCAGAAAATGGAAGAGGAGGTGACACCTTCCAACTTACTGTGCGGCCAGTGTTACCTCGTACCAAAATCAGAAAAAGATACTTCAAGAAACTAAAGACCGATATTCCTCATGAACACAGACCAAGAAATTAATACAATTTTAGCAAATCAGATCTAACAATATATAAAAGGAAATTACATCATGGCCAAGCGGGGTTTATTCTAAGAATGCAAAGTTGATTTTACAATCAATGTAACTAACTATCTTAATAGACCAAAACTGAAAACCCACATGATCATCTCGATAGATATAGAAAAAGCATTTGACAAGATCCCATATCCATTTTTGATTAAATAAATCTCAGCAAACTAGGAGACTATCTCCTTAACCTGACAGGGCCAAATACAAAAACCTACAACTCACACAGCACTAGATGGTTCAAGACTGAACGTAGGCTACTGGCCTAAGATCAGGAACAAGGCAAGGACGCCACTTCCCGCCACTTCTGCTTAACACCATTCTGGAGGCTCTAGCCAGTGCGAGACAAGAAAAAACAAGATGCATCCAGATGAGAAAGGAAGCAGCAAAACTGTCTTTATTTGAATACGTGATTTTACTGTATACACAGAAGATCCTATGTAGTCTGTAAAAAGCTACTAGAACTATTAAGTGAGTTTAGCAAGCTGGCAGGATACAAGATTAATATACAAACACCAATTGCATTTAAAGAGTCAGGGACAAATTTGACAAAAGATATACAAAACCTGTACAGTGAAAAGTACAAAACACTGCCTAAAGAAATGAAAAAATGCCTAACTAGATGGAGAGATATACCATTTCCAAGGGTTAGAAAACTCAGTATTAAGATGTCAATTCTCAGACTACTACTCAGCCATAAAGAGTGAAGTAATGCCACTTACAGTAACACGGATGCACCCAGAGATTATCATACTAAGTCAAGTCAGACAGACAAAGACAAATATTATTTGATATCACTTATATGTGGAACCTAAAAAATAATACAAATGAATCTATTTACAAACAACAGAAACAGACTCACAGACATAGAAAACAAACTTACGGTTACCAAAAGGGAGAGGGGAGAAGGATAAATTAGGAGTTTGGGATTAACAAATACACACTACTATATACATAAAACAGACAGCCAACAAGGACCTACTCTATAGCACAGGGAACTATGTCGAATATCTTGTAATAGCCTATAAAGGAAAAGAATCTGAAAAAAATATAAACTGTATATAACAGAATCACCTTGCCATACACCTGAAACTAAAACAATATTGTAAATCAGCTATACTTCAATTTAAAAAAAAAAGATGTCAATTCTCCCTTAAGTGGACCTAAAGAGTCAATGTCATCCTGATCAAAATCTCAACAGGCTTTTTGTAGAAACTGACAGGCTGATTCTAAAATCCACATGGGAATACCAAAGACCTGGAATAGCTACAACTCTGCAAGAGAGGGACACAGTGGAGGCCGTCCCTTCCCTGATTTCAAGACTTATCACAAAGGCACAGTGACCGAGACTCTGCGGTGTAGGCTGCAAGACTGACAGATGCACCAGTGGAGCAGAATGGACAGCTAAGGGATAGAGCCACATGTGTAGGCCAATTGGCTTTTTTTTCTTTCTTTTTTTTTGGTTTTTATAAACCTTTATTTTAAATGTTATTTTACTAAATTTATTTTAATTAGAGTATAATTGCTTTACAATGTTGTGTTAGTTTCTGCTGCAGAACAAAGTGAATCAGCTATATGTATACATATATCTCCTCAACTGGTTTTCAAAAAGGTGAAAAGGTCACTCACTGGACAATGGACAGTCTGTCTTTTCAACAAATGGTGCTATGACAACTGGACAGCCCCTGCCAAATCAATCCATACCTTGCATCACTTGTAAAAATTAACTTGAAATAGATCACAGCCCTAAATGTAAAACTTAAAGCTGCAAAATTTCTAGAGAAAAACGTAGGAGAAAATCTTTGTGACCTTGACTTTGGCAGACTTCTTAAATGCGTCACCGCAAGCATGATCCATGAAAGAAAAACCGATAGACTGAACGTCATCAAAATTAAGAATTCCTGCTCTTCAAAAGGCACTACTAAAAATGAAAATACAAGACACAGTCTGAGAAAATATTTGCAAAAAACATACCTGATAAAGGACTTGTACTGAGAATATGTGAACAACTCTGAAAACTCAACAATAAAGCAAACGATACAGAACATGAACCACAGACCTGAGCGGGCACCTTCACGAAGGCCGAGTGCCGGCCAGCGAGTGGAGGAGGCGCTCGGCGTCGGTCATCACAGCAAGGTGAGCCCCCACTGCACACCTAACACGAGCCTGAGGAGGAACCACCGAGCACCCAGGGACTGTGCACGTGGGGAGCACGGTGGGAACACAAGCAGTGTAGCCACTTGAGGAGAGTCTGGCAGTGTCTCAGGAAGCTCAGTGTACACCTGTCGCCGTGTGCAGCCACGGTACTGCCAGGCGCTTACCCAAGAGAAATCAAAATGCCTGTCCACACGGATGTTTACAGCAGCTTCATTTCTAACAGCCAGATCTGCAAACAACCCAGCGTCCACCCACAGGTGCCTGGATTAGTAACCTCAGGTATGTTCTTATAATGGAGTATTACTCAGTCATAAAAAGGAATGAATTCATGCAAAAGCAAGGCTGAATCTCAGAATAGTTAAGCTGAGTGAAAGATGCCAGGCAAAAAAGAGTAGGTCCTCACGTAAATTCTACAAAATGCAAACTAACGTGTGGTGCTTGGGAGCTGGGGTGCAGGGACAAGGGCAGCAGGAAACATCTGCGGTGCCAGGTCTGCCTGCAGTCTTCACCGTGAAGCTCGTTTCACGGGGTATACAAATGTCAACACCATCAAGACGTATACTTTAAACAGGCATAGATCATTTTACGTTCATTACCTCTCAGTAAACCTACTTTCTTAAAAAGGAAAGACACCTGCGAACCGCATAAAGGTGCAGCCGTCTGCGCATCCAGAGGGCCCGGCCTCTTGGCTCTGTCCCTCCTGCAGCACTGCGGTGCCGCCCAGTCCTCTCGTTTGTCAAAACAAGTGGTAAATACAGATTTTTTAAAGTGTGAAATCGCCTGATTTTGAGTAACTTAATGCAAAACCACCAAAAACTGATGTGGGGCGAGCAAATCCTCTGTGCAGCAGAAGTGGCCACTGGCCCTCGTTCCCGCCTCGCTCCCCACCTGGACGGCTGCAGACAGCATCCCCTCTGAACTCAGATTCCGACTTCCTGCCCCGACCTCAACTTCCTGTCTTTCCAACACTCTGGGTCAGGAAGCTGCCCGGCAGTCTTCAGCCCCACGGCCCTCGGGCTTCTTCCTGCTCACTTTCTTCCTAGGCTCACAGCCCACAGCGCATCCGCCCCCCGCCTGCCCATGTCCTTCGGTCGGGCGGCTCTTGCACTGACTGCAGCAGTGTTTCCTCTACCCCCGCCCCCGCCCCAGGTCCACGTCCTCTTCTTTCTCTGCGAACATCCTCACCTCACGTCCTAGAGCGACAACGAGCCCTTACAAATTCCCACTCACCAGTGGCTCCCATCTCCTGTGTGCCCAGCACAATGGAGGATGTGTGCCCTCGCCAAAGACCACGGCCTCGGCCCGGGTCCGGCGCCCGCGTCTCCACGCGTCACTCCTGCTGCCCGGTCACCACACCCACCTCACTAGCTTCACACGAGCGGTGCTGGCTCCTCTCACTGTAAGCAGCAAACCAGGCAAGGCTGCCCGGACCCTGGGAGCCTCCTCCTCACTCATCTCTCCGTCCTGCCTTCTCTGCTTTCCCAGCCAAACACCCTTCAAAAGGGCCAACTCCACGCCTGCACCATCCATTCACCCCCAACACCTTCCAACCTGGCTGCAGCCCAAACACTGAAAGAGTTCTTAAACAAGACACGAAAAGCACTAGTATACAAAAACCCTGATAAATTCCACTATCTTAAAACTACCACCTTCTGATACTCAAAAGATATTTTAAGAAAGTGAAAAGACAAGTAACAAACCCAGAGAAGTTGTAACAGGTGTGTCTAAGAATAGTCTAGCATAAAGAATACAGAAAGGACAGCTACAAATAATTTAAAAAATCAAATTATAGTCAATAAAAGACACGAGAAAGCATTTCACAGATGAAGGAATTTTACGGCCAAAAAACAGGGGGACTCTCGACCTTAGAAGTAGTCAGAGAAACATACATCAAGACCAAAGTGAGACACAGCTCACACCTACCAGGCAGGCACACGCCCAGGATTTCACAAAATCAGGTTTCGGGAGGGCATTACAGACCCTGAGCCCGCGGGGCACTTATGCCCCCACGTGTAAAGCTGGAACATTAGCATCCCCCAAACCCTGACCCCACTCCTAACTGCGCAGCCAAGAAAACCTGGGGGTGGGTGTGCACGAGGAGATAGTGGGTGTCCACAGCAGCCGCCAGAGCGCGGGCAGCGCTGTGCTCACCGGCAGGAGGGCAGACACACGCCCGGTGGGGCACAAGTACGCTGCGGACACGGCCCGTGGACCTCGTGTCAGCAAACCCACACCTCCAGACCACAGGCAGCAAGTGAAAACAGCTGCAACTAACGCAAACACTTGCCCGTGTGTGTGTCTGTGCACAAACACACCAACTTTTGTTTTAAAAAGCAAAGGAGAGAGAAACACAAAATCCCAGCTAATGGTGGGGGCTTGGTGGAGGAGGGGGAGAGACAGCTGGTGGTGGGGTCCCCGCCTCGTGACACGTGACAAGTGAGGTGGAGGAGGAGCAGCTGGTGGTGACGGCGTGTGAGGGACCACGGATTCTCACTTAAGATCCAAAAAGGAACCGACATGCAAATGTTTACCAAACGGCTGGTGACAAAGCTGTGACCACTGAGGCATGTGACACGGGTGCAGGGAGCCCGCTCACAACCCGGGAGCACGCATGCCGCCACCTAGGTATCAAGGGACCGAGGGAAGGGGAGACAGCCGCCCACCCAGAAGGGAGAGTCCCTGGAAGCGTTACCTGTTGTACCTAAATTCCACATCCATAGGTTCAGAGTTATATGCTTGTTCAAACTCTGGATTAAGTTTAAGGGTTACATCTTCTTCATGAATCTAAAAATACACAAATCATTTACTTTTTATACTTTTTACTTGATTTCTTGGGACAATCTTCTATCCATATTCAGCAACTCATCATGAAGCATTCATCCTACAGATCTGAGCTGAAATCTGGCATCTGAAATGAGTGCAAGATGATGGGAAGGGACTCAGTCACTGCGCTGTTCCGCCCCCACCCCCAGCAGCATACCTGCCGACGCTTCCGCCGGGCGTGCGGGCTTGCGAACACACGGTGTGCAAGACAGGCCGCCACCTCTGAAGGAGACACGTGAACGACCGCAAAGAGCAGGCGGTGCCGCCACGAGACCCCCTCCCCCATCAGGACAGGCAAACAGACATTCAGGGACCCTCCAGCCAAAGCTAGGTCCTGCATAGGAATCCTCAGAGGAGCAGGAAGGAAACCCCACGCTGAGAGGAGCTGAAACAGGACGGGAGCGCTAGGCAGCGGGGCCTCCCAAGAGCTGGGGGCCAGTGAGGGCGGAGGCTGCGGCGTGATGCTCACAGTGCCCCCTGCTCTGGGCAGAAGCAAACACAAGCCCCTTAAAAGGAAAGCAAGCCCAGCACAGGGTCCTGGGTTTCCCAGAGATTAAGACAAATGAAAATGAATCTGTAATCACAGACCATCAGGCACACAAGGCAACCACCAGCAGTGAGGGTTGACTTGAATTGCCATCAACAGATTGAGGCCCCAAGGACATCATATACTGATGCTGTCATTTACAGAAATTTGAAAAACTCCGGGGGAAAAAAAAAACTGGGAAAACCAAGATAAGCAAGCATAAGATAACATAAAACAACACAACAGGGCAGCTTTAATGAGTCAAATAGTGTTTAGAAACAAGAACTCTGCTTACAGAGCTAAACTCAGAGAGAAGGGAACAAGTGACCTGTTTGCTCCCAGCAGACAGGGAGGCCCTCTGCGGAGGTGCGGGTGGGCCAGGGGCAGTGCTGGCTTAGCCCAAGGAGCCTTCCGTCTCTCTGCCCGCCCCACCACCCGGGGGCGCTCCTGAGGGCCCCGGTGCCTTCATGGCACCCAGGCCACTGCGCTGGCCATGGGGTTCCGGAGAATCACGTAAAGCAACGGCCAAGACCTGAGACAGGACAGCTTTAGCGGGCACCCATCACTCAGGACCGGCCAGCTTTACGGACGGTCCCGCGGGAAGGTCGGCAGGGCAGCTTCAGCTCTGGACTCGCCAGCCTGGGAGTCAGGGGCCAAGGGGGCCTCACCCCTGAGATCCCTGGCCCTGCTTCTTCTGAGGTTTTAGTCCACAGGGCAGCCCCTAGGGGCACAACTGGTCTACTCTCCGGAAGCTGAGATGGTCACTTGGCCATTCTGGGCTCCTCACGCCCTTGCCAACAGCTAGGGGGGCTCATGCTGGGGAGGGTGATGGGCCCTCTAGCTGAGGTTGAGCGGCTCCTGCCCTGCAGTGGAGGAGGCACCCAGCCAGGCCGCCTGTCACCGAGGAGAGCGAGCTCTTGCCCCAGGAAATCCCGGCCCTTGTTTCACCAGCGACAAGGGCTGCGGCTGTGGCCACCTTTCTACAAACACCCCGAAGACCCCCTACCCAACCCCCCATGCTCTCCCTCCCTTCCCAGACATAGGCCCCTGTGGCCACAGTCACGGGCCCAGAGCACGCCCCGAGGAGCACAGGGACAGGCGTGTCCTGATACGCGGCCTGGACCCTGTGCGGGGAGTGCTGAGTGAGGGATCTGGGACCGCCCCCTCAGGGGGTGAGGACCTTGTCTGCAGAGCTGGGTCAGTGCAGGACGTCAGGGAGGAGCAAGACGCTTCCGCAGGGAGAGAGTGACGTGGATGCCTGTGCAGGCAGGGAGGCTTCCGGTGCCCAGGACCTGCGCCCTCCAGGGCGGTGACTTACTCTGGCTAAGCCACAACACGCGAGGCCTGAGAGGCTCGCCCGACCTTCAGGCCTGGTCCAGCCGCCTGGGGCATGGGGACAGCGCATCCTCTGTCTTGAGGGTGGCGGGAGCATCTGCATCCAAGCTTCTCTGATTTGGTGGGAGCAACACTGTCACGAGACCAGGCGGGGGCACATTTCTGCCACGGACCAGCCTGCACCCCGACCTTGTTCTCCAGGCACAGCTCGCCCACCTGAGAGGCCCACTTGACTCAAAACACCACCTCTTCTGCTTCTATCGGCCCCAGCGGGCTCATCTGATGCTGCAGTCCTGGCTGGCGCCCCGGCAGCCCGTACGGCGAGGTCTGTGGTGTTCGAGTCCCCAGCCTGGAATGGCAGCCCCTGTGATGTGCTCACGGCCTTCTCGCCTTTGGAAATGCCTTCTGGGCCCTTTCCACTAACAACATCCTTTCTTTTACAGTGATCAGATGCCACTTCCTCATCTTCTCGAGGAGATGAACGAGTCTCCACACTGGACTACTCACGCCCGTCTTCCCCTCGTCCCCGGGGGGGCACATTGCCTGCTGCCCCAGCAAGGGCCCGGCCCCACCCTCAGGGGAGACTCTGCTGGTTCTCATACCCCCCAACCCCGGCTCGGGGCTTCAGTGCCCTAGTTCCCACATCAGGCAGCGTGCGAGCTCCGTGGGTCCCTCCACGCGGCCCCCGAGCTCCGTCCCTGCGCCGTGCCCGGCAGGGAGCAGGGAGAGTAGCTGGAGAAGCCCTGGCCGCGCTCAGAGCCGCACGGGCACGGGGCCTTAGGCCAACACAGCCTTCCCCGTGGAGACACCAGAGTGCTCAACGTGTAGGTGTGTTTTTCCTTTGCAGGCTCTCTCTCCCAGAACATATTCAGAACGCCGAATCTGACTAAATGCATGCCTTAACATGTGATGTACTTAACAGGTAAGTGTGTTTTACACGGCTGAAAGTGATAAGATTTCTTTACACATCACATTTATTTAAATATTCACTTGATCCTGAAATTTTCCAAAATACCATCAACACCAGGGGACCCCCACCCCGAGCTGAGGCAGGAAGTTTACCTCTGCAACCGTCCGCTGGGCTAGTCCAACATGAACTAACAGCGGCCTCTCACCTCAGTCACATAGCCAATGTACTCGATGACGTGTCCGTTGTACTCCTGAGTTTTTAAAATCAGTTTATCACCTAGTTAAAAAACACATTACCACACGTAAAACTACAAAATCAATAATTTTTTTTGCTGTACTGTAAAATCAAACACTCTGAAGAAGTGGAGTAAGACAAAAACATTACTGGGATCAACAGCTTAAAATCACGTCAGTGTGAAGAGAGAGAGGCTGGCCACGTTTTGAGTGAAATTATAACCCAAAGCAAAGAAAATCAGTGTGACTACAGTGTTGCCAGTTAAAAACATTCTTTTTCCTGACTGTGGTTCAATGTTTCTAGTCCATCTAGGAAAATATGACACGTAACAAACCTACCTGTGTAAAGAGAAGGTCTACTTTCAGCTAATCCTGGGACCTCCAGAACCAGCAAATCCCCATTTCTTTTCAAGGTGACCCCACTCATATTATACTCTTTCAGTTCTGTTTCTGCATAAATTTCCTCAAGCCAGAGCAAAGTTGAAAACTTCTCCTTGTGATTTGACATGTTCAAAAGCTGAAAAAGAAGGCAGCAAGTCAGCGAGAGCCAGGGAACACTCTACACACACCCACATCAGGAAGCCAGCAGCTCTGGGGTGGGTAAGTCCCACGGACAGCTGAAACAGCCTTCAAACACTGACGACTGGGCAGCGCAGGGCAGTGGCCCTGAGATGGGGAACCATCTGAGTGAAGCCCCAACCGCCCAGCTCCCATCAGACAGAGCCTCCAGGCTCAGTTCAGAGAAAGCCCGGGGCAGCTCTGTGCGCCCTCAGCTGCGCAGCGGTCAGCACACGAGCATGAGAAACCGCATCAGGTGGGGAGATGCCTGTGATGGAGCAGAACGGGGCTCCTCAGCCTCAGCACTTCCAACACGGGTGGACTGGTCTCTGGGGCAGGGCTGTCCCGGGCACCGCACAGTGTTTAGCAGCATCTCTGGCCTCCACCCACAAGATGCTGTTCACACTCTCAGTCATGACAACCAAAAATGTCTCCTGGGGGGAAAGTTCACCTGCTGAGAACCACTGGGTCAGAGGTAACGAATCCCAGAACTCGCACAGGGCTGAGCGTGCTGTGGGTCCCACCAGTCCCAGTGGAAAGGCCTCAGATAAAGGGGCACCGGGCAGAGCACTCAGAAGGAACCAGCCCTTTATTAGAAACGACTCCGGTCCCTCCTAACAAGGCTTTTTGTTTGTTTTTGTTTTTTTGGGGTACGCGGGCCTCTCACTGCTGTGGCCTCTCCCGCTGCGGAGCACAGGCTCCGGACGCGCAGGCTCAGCGGCCACGGCTCCCGGGCCCAGCCGCTCCGCGGCATGTGGGATCCTCCCGGACCGGGGCACAAACCCGCGTCCCCTGCATCGGCAGGCGGACTCTCAACCACTGCACCACCAGGGAAGCCCCTAACAAGCCTTTAAAGCCAGGCTTAAAAGTATCTGGCCATTTCCAAGTAACTTAAGTGCATCCCAGAACAAAGGTCAAAAGTATTTTCAAGAACGGAAAAATATGAAATACCCAACAAAGTAAAATCCAGAATGTTTAGCGTCCAAACAAAGATGACCAGGCACGGAACTAAGCACAAGCTACAACCCATAAAGAGAAGAAAAACCTATCAACAAAGACAGAATCAAAAATGACACGTGTGATGGAATCAGTATCACAAGAACATTAAAACACTTGTTGTAACTGTGCTATATACATTCAAAAAGTTGAGAAAAAAACTGAAGAAAACAAAGGTGAGGAAAGACTAAGCATAATAAGTAGAGAGAAAAAATATAAAAACAGAGCCTAATTGAACTTGTGGAGATAATAACGACAACATCTGACATAAGACAATACGCTGGACGGGACGGGACTGCACACTGTGCAAAAGAAAAATCAGCGAACCGAAGACACAGCAACAGAAACTACTCAGAATGAAACACAGAGGAAAAAAGACCGAAGAGAAATGAATGGAGCAGCCGTGAGCTGTGGGGCAACTTCACGTGGTCTCATACACATGTAATGGGAACGTGGAGAGCGGGGCACAAAGAATACTTGAAGACAGAATGGCCAAGAACTTTGAAATTTGAGAAAAACCGTAAATTCACTTTCTCCAGTAAGCTCAAAGAACCCCAGCCAAGGTACGTGAAGAAAACTACAGCAACTCACACTGTAAATTAAATCCCTTAAAACTAGTGAAAAACAGAAAATCCTAAAAGGAGCTAGAAAAAAACACAGACTCAGTGCAGAAGAACCAAGGTGAGAAGGAAAGCAGAGCCCCTGGAGAAACGCCAGGAGGGAGGAGGTGTGGGGCAGCGTCTCTGCAGCGCCTGCCCAGAGGTCAAGACGGGTCTCGCCCCGCAAGGCTGACAGACCAACCACTGAAGGGGATGCTCAGGTCCCCCAGAAGGATGGGAGGAGCCCCAGGAAGGGGACCTGCGTTGGGGGGCGGTTACAAGGGCACAGGAAGTCAGGAAGTACTGGGGTGACACATGCGTGAATTAAAGAATCACAAAGGGGCAAGTACTCTGGAACCTTAGACCATACAGCACTTTTTCATGACCATTACTATCATACTATTATGAATGCTGAAGACACCCACTTTCTTCTGGTAACTGCTATGCTCAAGAGGAGGTCCCTTCCCGGCACCCAGGCCGCGTTACAGGAGAGGTGCAGGCGCACTTCCGGCACACGATGGTCCCAGAAGCTGCATTCACACCGGCATCAATTTCTCAGCCCCGAAGTTCTTCTCTATGGTGTTTTAGGGCTGGTTTGCTGTTCCGGCCTCAGTTCAGGCCCTACAACCATCACTGCAACAACTGCCTGGCGGGTCTCCCTGCTTCCAACCCACAGTCCTGCCCACATACCCTCCTTGGTGCTGCTCCTTCTGTGTGGTCGCGCCGTCCCTGGACAGCGCCCAGTGCCCCTGCAGCACCCTCCCCGCTGCAGGATGCCAGTGTGGCCCTGGGGTGGCACACCTCAGGCCGGTGGCACAGGCAGCATCGCAGCACCAGCACTGGGGGCAGCTTCTGGCCCAGCCCTGCCGTGGGCCCAAGGCCCAGCAGACAGAGGGCTCTGTCCATCAGTCCCAGGGCAGGCGTGCTCCTCAGTGCCACCCAGCTTCCTCCCAAGCCTCCTTTCCTCTCCGCCTGCCACCCCAGCTCTCCAGGCTCAGGGCTCCCTCACCCTCCACGAATCTCTGGCGAGCCCCAAGTCTCCCTCCAGCTACCATCCAGTCTCCTCCCTCCTCGCCCTGATGCAGCACAAGCCCCGGCCCTCATTCCACTCACCCACTCCTCAGCCAGAAGACAACCAAACCCTCGGGAAAGTGCTCTCCTGGAAAAGGGCCGCGCTCCCCCATTGCTGCCAGTGGAACAGACACTCTCCCTCCCTCCCTGGACCCCTACCTCAGCCTTGCTTAGTGCTGCCCCAGCCCTTGGCCTCCTCTGGCAGGTCCACCCCTTCTCACAGCTCTGACCACCACCTGCCACAGCGGGCAAGCTCAGACCAGGCCTCCCCCAGCGGATCTGAATAAGCCTGAGACCAAAGAAGCAGACGAACAGCCCAGCCAGGGAGGGTGACAAGGAGACGTCCTGCCAGAGGAGCCCGGGAGGCCTGGCCTCCTCCTCCCCCACCCCCCCACTGGTCTGTGTGGCTACAGGCCTTTTCCCAGCTCCCCTGCTTAGCTGCTCAGAGCTCTGTCACAAATGGAAAGCTGCTGAGAGGCTCGGCCACGGGGTAGAAGAGAGGCCGGGCCAGGGGCAGAGGGTCCCCCCACCCCCGCTTTGCCCCCAGCCCCCAAAGCCCCGACAATCTGCAGAGGCACACAGTGATGGGCCCTGCCGCTCCCGGGGTGAACACAGCCACCACGAGGGCTGAGCCCAACAAAGGTTCACCCTGAGTTTGTTCAGAAAACAACTCGAGGGTGGTGAAGAATCAGTACTTCACATGAGACACTTTTCCTACCTCTGCGAGTAGCGGCTGAAAGGTCAGGATGTCGATTTTCTGCCCCACGCATTCTTTAAGCCTGTCTGGTATCGGGTACTGCGGGAGAAAACTCGGAAGCTGTCGATTCAGGTTCCTTAAAAGGAGATTCGCAAGTTAGAAACAACCCTTCAGCACCAGGCACTTCACCCCAGACGTTTCCACTTAAACATCCTTTCCTATTTCAGAAAGACAGAGGTTCAATCACCAAAAACAACTGGTACGTGAACTGCTGGCCTCAGGCAGTGGTTTGTAAAGGCTATTTAGCTTTGGGGCCGCCCTCCCGGGAGCTGCTTTGCCTCCAGCAGAAGAACATGCCAAACTCCCAAAAGCCCCTGGGACCAGTGAGCTTGAAAACACTGTTTCTAAGCTTCCAATAAGCTCAACTCTTATGCTTTATTTTTTTCCTTCCAGTTTCACGGACATGTAATTGACGACAGCACTGTAGACATTTAAGGTGTGCAGCATAATGATCTGACTTACACGCATCATGAAATAATGACCACGGTAAGTGTAGTGACCACCCACCTTCTCATATGGATACAAAACTAAAGAAATAGAAAAAAATATCTCCTTGTGACGGGAACTCCCAGGATCACTCTCTTGACACCTTTCACATGTAATATACTGCCATGTTCATTCCATGTGTCACGCTGTACATTACATCCCTAAGTACTTATTCATCTTATAGCTGGAGGTCTGTACCTTCTGACTCCCTTCATCCAGTTCCCCCTGCCAAACCCCACCTCCGGTGACCATAAATCTCATCTCTTTTTCTATGAGTTTGTTTTTGAAGTATAATCGACCTAAAACACTGTTATTTCCGGCTACACAATACAGTGATTTGATATTTCTGTACATTTCAACATGATCATCACAATAAGTATAGTTATAACATGTTACCACGCAAATATATTACATTGTTATTGACTACATTCCCCACAATGTGCATAGCTATCTATCCCTCCATCTATCCATCATCATCTATTCATCCATCCATTCATCCATCTATGGTTATTTAAGTAGCTGGTCTCTTAAGTTCAAATGCATTTTTAACAACCCTGCATTTTTACTCTCCTCCCATCATGATTATTGTTTTTTTTAAATTATTTTTTATTTTTGGCTGCGTTGGGTCTTTGTTGCTACACGTGGGCTTTCTCCAGTTGCGGAAAGCAGGGGCTACTCTTTGTTGTGGTGCACAAGCTTCTCATTACGGTGGTGGCTTCTCTTGTTGCGAAGCATGGGCTCTAGGCGTGTGGGCTTCAGTAGATGTGGCTCACAGGCTCTAGGGCACAGGCTCAGTAGTTGTGGCGCACGGGCTTAGTTGCTCCACGGCTGTGGGATCTTCCTGTAGCAGGGCTCAAACCCATGTCCCCTGCATCGGCAGGCAGATTCTTAACCACTGCGCCACCAGGGAAGTCCCATGATTATTGCTTTTGACATATTTTACATCTTTTTGTTCTGTGTATTCCTTAACTCCTTACTGCGGATATATATGATTTTACTACTTTTGTCTTTCAACCTTATTACTAGCCTTATACGAGGCTGGCTTTACTACCTTTACTGTACATTTCCCTTTTCCTATAAGCTTTTACTTTCATAATTTTCATGTATGTAGTTGTGGTCTTCTCTTTTTTGCTAAAAGAAGTCCCTTTATCATTTCTGGTAAAGCTGGTGTGGTGATTCTGAATTCTTTTAGCTTTTGCTTGTCTGTAAAGCTTTTAATTTCTCCATCAAATCTGAATGAGAGCCTTGCTGGGTAGAATATTCTTGGGTGTAGGTTTTTCCCTTTCATCACTTTAAATATATCATGCTACTTCCTTCTGGCCTGCAGAGTTTCTGCTGAAAAGTCGGCGGATTGTCTTATAGGAGTTCCCTTGTACCTAACATGCTTTTCCCTTGCTGCTTTTAATATTCTCTATCTTTAATTTTTGCCTTTTTAATTACAACGGGTCTTGGCACGGTCTTCTTTCGGTTGATCCTGTTTGGGACTCTGTGCGTCCTGGACCTGGATGTCTGTTTCCTTTCCCAGGTTAGGGAAGTTTTCAGTTGTTATGTCTTCATGTATGTTCTCTGCCCCTTTCCCTCTCTCTTCTCCTCTGGGACCCATTTGATGGTGTCCCAGTGCTCGCTCTCTCTCTCTTTTTTTTTCTAAATATAGATTACTTGCATTTTCTTTTTTTTTTTTTATAAATTTATTTTTGGCTGTGTTGGGTCTTCGTTGCGGTGTGCGGGCTTCTCATTGCAGCAGCTTCTCTTGTTGCGGAGCACGGGCTCCACGCACACAGGCTTCAGCAGCTGTGGCACACAGGCTCAGTAGCTGTGGCTTGAGGGCTCCAGAGTGCAGGCTCAGTAGTTGTGGCGCATGGGCTTAGCTGCTCCGTGGCGTGTGGGATCTTCCCGGACCAGGGATCGAACCGATGTCCCCTGCATTGGCAGGCGGATTCTTAACCACTGTGCCACCAGGGAAGTCTTGAGTGTTTTAGGGATGCTCCTGTACAGTGACAATGTATTAATATTCAACAGGGAAAAACTTACCAGAGGATTAAATATTTGTGCTGTTGCTCTATTTCACTCCTCTAGTTAAGCCAAACTGTAACGGGAAAGCCGCTTGGTGCACCACTAAACGACAGCCAGAGGTTCTTAAAAGCTCCTGTAACTGGAGTCCAGCCATGTGGACCTGCCGCCCGCAGGTCACGTGACTTCTTGCTCCTGTGTTCAGGTTCCATCCCTAGAGCCACTCAACTACTGTTTACATGCCCAATGACTGCTATTACTTACTGATTGCTGTTGACTGCTCAGTGCCAGAAATGGCACGTGTTGGGCGGCGGGGGGACTAGCACTTTACAAATGAAACTAAGGCTCAGAGAGGTTGAGAAACTGACCTGAGATGGCACAGCTTCCTGGTGGCAGTGCTGGGATTCAAGCAATGGTCTAACCCCAAAGGTCAATAGGCACACAATACTTTAACAGATTTCCCTTCAGCCCACGAATTAGTGGAAGCCCACAGTACCTTATCTTCAATTGTTCCCTGGTCAGATGTGATCTGAGATTCAGGACTTCCCACCACAGAAAAGCAGCACGTGCCATCCCAGTGAGTTCTGGGCAGCAGCTGAGGGGGTGTGTCCACTCGACTAAGTCGTGGAATGTCCTCCAGCCTATAGGTCATGATTTTTTGGCACCAAACTTAAAAAAGCAAAATCTGCTTTTCAGAGCTTTTGGGATTTATAACTGCAGACGAGAAAGCGTGGACGCGCAGCACTTTCTCCAGACGACACCCCAGATACAGTCAGGTCGTCCCCAAGCCCCCAGCCACGCGTCACTAGCAGATTACATGCTTTTTTCTTAATTTCATTTTTCAAAGGTGTCACATCTTCAGATGGGCTTCAAACAGCCAAGCAACCCTGCTGCCCTCGACAAGCGACACTCGGGTGCTGTGAATGGCCCTCGAAAGCCATGCCAACCACGTCTCACTGACCCCTTGCTGCTCGGTGCCGAGTGCCCACGCGGGACACGGGGTGTCTCGGGAGGTGGGCGGGCTGGGCTGATGGGAACACGAAAGGTGGCAGGAGCCGAGGGCAAGGGTCTTATCACACCTGCCCTGCGAGTCACCTTGAGACCAGCTGGGGTGCTGCAGCGCCCCCCCCCCCCCCACCGCCGTCCTCACAGTGTGTCCCAAGACAATGGAGGGCGCTGGGCCGCAGCTGCACCCCTTTACCCAGGACGTTCACCTCCCTCCGACAACAGCAGCTACGTGCATCCCTCACACCGTGAGCCCAAGATCTGGGCTTGCACGGTCGTCTGCTCATGGTACCTTTTCTGCGTGGTCACGACAACTGTAGTTTGGGTGGGAGCTAACACTTGGGAACTTTTAGACTTCTTCCATGAAAAGGGCTCTTGGACAGCTATCAGTGATTCCTCCTCACTTACGACGTTCACTTCAAGGAATCGCCCAATTACGAAGCTGGAGAAGCAAAGCAGAAGGAGCTCCTTGCAGCGGCCAGAATTCCTGGAGAAACAAGACACAATTTAGTGTGAGCCGTAAGTAACAGAGGCAGGTTCAACACAATCTCCCTTCGTTCACACAGGGAAAGTCACAGAGCTAGCAAACCAGTCACCCTTAGCTTTTTTATTATTTGTTTAAAATTAATTTTTTCTTTATTTTTGGCTGCATTGGGTCTTCGTTGCTGTGCGGGGGCTTTCTCTAGCTGCGGCGAGCGGGGGCTACCCTTCATTGTGGTGCGTGGGTTTCTCATTGCAGTGGCTTCTGTTGTTGCAGAGCACGGGCTCTAGGCGCGCAGGCTTCAGTAGTTGTGGCACGTGGGCTCAGTAGTTGTGGCTCGCGGGCTCTAGAGCGCAGGCTCGGTAGTTGTGGTGCATGGGCTTAGTTGCTCCGCGGCATGTGGGATCTTCCTGGACCAGGGCTCGAACCCGTGTCCCCTGCACTGGCAGGTGGATTCTTAACCACTGTGCCACCAGGGAAGCCCACCCTTAGCTTTTAATAATTCTTTTAGAAGGAAAAAATGGACGTTCTAAAATAAGCAATGTTAACGTTTTCCCAAGCTAAAATCACACACTTGAAATGGTATTGTCTGTAATTCTCACACTTAAGAATGGAAAAAATATTTCTAGTATTCACAAGTTTAAATCAGAGTTGTGTAACATGACCAAAGGGACACCATCTCCCACTTTGCCTTCTGCCCACTTTCCGCTGCTGCTCGAGTCCCGGCCCCAGTGTCACGTTACGGAGGGCACCACGGGGGCTGCATCACCAACCGCTGACTCGAGGGCTGCCCTTGGCTCAAAGCGTCACCCGTGGCCTGAAGCAAGGCGCTGATTTAATCAGAGCCACCCTCTGACAAATTTAAAATCAGCAAGTGTAGATGAGATGAGGGAGGGAAGAAGGGCTGCACCAAAGCGCCCAGCTGACAGGGGACCAGCAGGAAGAGCCGGGGGTTCTGGAAATGGGGAAGGAGGCAGGAGAGGGAAGGGCCCACGAGGGCTCGGGAGCCCGTGTCTGGCCGGGCTGCCCGGGTGGAGGGAGAAGGGCAGGAAGGTCTCAGGGCCGAGATAAAGGCAGGCCTGGGGAGGAGCAGCAGGGGCCTCAGGGCCCCGGCTTTCCAAGGCTGTGGGGGCTTGGCCGTGCCCGTCCTCCGTAGTCAGGTGTCAGCGTGGGTACCCTCACTCAAGCCACTTTCTCCACTAGCGCTTTTCCTTGTGATTTGGTCCCATCAAAATAGTTACTATGCAAAAAAAAAAAAAAAAGGGAAAAAAAAGGGCTTCCCTGGTGGCGCAGTGGTTCAGAGTCCGCCTGCCGATGCAGGGGACACGGGTTCGTGTCCCGGTCTGGGAGGATCCCACATGCCGCGGAGCGGCTGGCCCGTGAGCCGTGGCCGCTGGGCCTGCGCGTCCGGAGCCTGTGCTCCGCAACGGGAGAGGCCACAACAGTGAGAGGCCCGCATACCGCAAAAAAAAAAAAAAAAAAAAAGGAAAATAGTTACCAATACTTTTTACAACATCCAACCTAGAAGTACCATAAGTGAAACCGAACAAGACAAACGCGCAGATGCCGCAAAGTCAACTCCCTCCATACCCTCCAGCCACGTACTTTGCATCACAGGTAACCACGATCAGGGTTCTTCCACCTGGAGGGATGAGCCCACCGGGTTCGGGCTTCTGTGACACATTCTTCTCCTTCTCTCCTTTACAGGCATAGTCATCTGGGAGATGAAATTTAAATCCAAAATTAGACCAAAGGTGAACTGTTCTGACAGTGGTGGTGCTGGTGGAAGGGACTATCTATCACACACAGACGAGTGGCCAAAGCCCCCAACAGGTGAGCGACAGGCAAGGGGGCGGCAGGCATCCTCTTCCCAATTTAGAATCATTGCACGAAGCAGCTCGTGTAAAGCACGCCGGGCATTTCTCCAGCTGTTTTAGCCCCAAGTATCAGAGAAGGGTCCAGACCAAAGAGCCCACAGCGTAAACACTGCCCCTCGCCTGCCCAGACCCTGGAGCAGCTGCACCAGCTCCCGGACCCGACTGCGCTCGCGCAGCTGATCCAACGGCAACAGCTGACACGTCTACCTGGAGAGGCTTCTCTGTCGTTCATCAGACTGCTCTCCAACGTCTGACAGGCTTTGGTTTTCCTGCAGCTGTCTAATGAGCTAATATTTTCATCCGTAAAATTCTTCTCCTTCTCAGGAACGGAAACAAGAGACACTTCGGGGCACGTCTGGACTTTATCCAGCATCTGAAATCTGAACTGTTTAGCTTTATCCCAGCCACCCAACTTGCAGCTGACTAAGTTTTGAGGAATGTCTCCTTTATTCCTGGAAAAGGAAAATTAGCCATGAACAGAGACAGGATTTCTAAAGCTAAAATACTGTCACCATAAAACAGAATTCAGTCTAACTAGTGAATGGCAATTGCAAATACTTTTATAAGTATAAGTAAAAAGGCTATTTCAGGGTGGAAAATCTAGAAAGATATACATAAAGGAAAAACAAGCAAAATAAAATTGGTTCTACAGAATTCTTAAATCACAGTTTGTACTTTTGTTTGAGTGGCAAACTTACTCTATCCAGATCACCACATTTTTGCTTTCTCCTTCTTTCAGCGTTCCAAAATTTGTCATCCTCGTGACTTCAATGTCACCTTTGTTTTTCAGTAAAAGGGCTCCACAGGCCTCGTCAGCAGCCTCCTCAACCGCAGAGGTGCCCCTGGATAAAGCAGCCACAGGACAGTGTCGGGGTCAGCGTGGGCGGGCGGGGCGTCCTGAGGCCCCACCTGCCTTCCCTGCCCCTCCAGGCTGCACCAACCACAGGGCGAGGGGATAAGGGGCCAGCCCCAAAGAGGCGACCAAGTAAGGATGACACTTAGAACTTCTGAGCAAGACAGCAGATCACCCTGAAAAAGAAACTACAAGCCCTGCTGAATCCAGAGGAGAGGAGGGCCCTGGTGGGAGCTCTGGGGATCTAAGAACACGGGTGGCCTTCACCAGCCGCGCATCCCCCAGAGGCCCGGGACCCCTCACCCCCTGCACCCCCCAGCCCTGGTCACAGAGGGAAGGGTGTTCAGGGCTCCTCCCCAGACCCTCCCCGGCTGCTGCAAGGGGCTCTGCTCGTCAGGGATCCACTACTAAGCTTTCGTTTGGAAAAAGAGTGTGGCTTCAAAATATCTGAAACTAATTAAATGAGAATTTTTATCTTTAGAAAATGAGCAGATTCCACCCTCCCGTGAGAAGGGACCATTCGTCCCCCTTTGTCCTCCTGATGCTGCCATGAAGCCCGGGTGCTGTGCCCACCACTCACCCTCAGCTCCTGCCTCCCCTCCCTGACCCTCCTGCAGTGCCACCCGGAAACAGTCTCCTTCACACCTGGTCCCTGTCCACACACCCACCCAGAGACACCCTCTACCACAGCAGCCATGCCCTCTCAGCCAGCCCCCCTTAACTCCCTGCTGGCCACACGCCCCGGCCCGCCACCCGCTCCCCACCTTCCTCTCCTCATCCACATGGCCGGGGCCGCCCCGAGATCGTGCAGCCATGCCTCAGCCCCAGCCTGGGGTGGCCGTGGGAGCGGTCATCTGTCCTTGCAGATGGCCAGCCGTAGCAGCTTATGGACAGGCAGAGGAGCACCAAGACGGGAGTCAGGAGCCACCTGCGGGTTCTGGGCGGAACCCACCCGGAGCCTGGAGCGGGGATGCTGGACTCTGCTACAGGCCTGGCCCGGAGGAGTGCAGGGCCCTGCTTCGCACACAACACTTCGCTGTCCTTCAGACCCTTGAGCGGGCAGCCGGACGGTGCGTCTGAGTACAGGGCGGCATCCTTCACTTGGGACTAACACCGTGGAGCCAGGACAGCTGGCTCCTTTAAACCGGGAGGAAACCACGGTCAGGATGCAGCACAGGGACCACAGCATGCGGGGCATCTGCTGGGCGGACAGGACGCGGGGCCTGACTGCTTACCGGGCCAGCGACCCCTCCACCGCTCCTCCCAGCCCCGCGCTGACGGGGGGATGATGAGGGGCTGCACAGGAGCTGGGGTTGGCTCACGGCCAGTGTCTGAAAATGAAGGTGTGACGACTTCCCTGGTCCTGTGAAGACGGCCGCTCGAGGCAGACGCATGGAGCTTGGGGTAAGTGCCCGATTGGTCACCCTTCCGGGGACCAGCTCTCCTCACTGGAGGGGCCAGAGGCCACTGCAGCCAGGCCCCCCGGGGAGGCTCACCGGAAGCTCACCGCCCACGGCCAGGGAGCCCTCCGCTCCTGCCCCCACCCGCTCCATTCGGCAGACGCGGGTCCTCTGGAAACACGGTGAGTCACAGAGCAGGTTAAGGGAAGTGCTGCGAAGAATCAGACAGACACGACAAGAGGGACCCAGCCTCCCTTCCGACCAACACACTGGCCCTGCGGGCAAGACGGCAGCTGTTTCTCTCAGATGGTCAGTTTGCACCAGTCCTGGCTGCCCTCCCACGATCCGCCCCTGCCCACGGCCGTCAGGAGCCCAGTTACTGTGCTGCAAAGACAACAATCAGGAAGCCCGCGTTTCAACAACATGGTGCTTCCTTAAAGTGGCACAAGGTTCCGAGTGACGATACCTAATGTGGGCAGGGCTGCCAGCTTCTGCTCCAGGTGGCCGATGGCCAGCAGGATCACAGAGCCGGCAGGGAGCCGAGGCCCCGGTTCGGCCTCCAAGACCCCGGCACAGATGCCTGGCAAACAAGCGCCTGCTTGGCCTCACGTCCACACACCCCTGGGCCCATCAGACAGACTGAAGCCAGAACTCCCGGGCCTCCTGGGCCTTCCCGGTGGAGGAGGCGAGGGTATGCACCTCCCACACTTCACTGTTCCGAGGACGGGCAGTCATTCTCCAAAAGGAGGGCAGGTCCCGTGGGGCAAGAGGACGTGTCCACCAGACAGTCTGGACACGGCAGGGCCCACCTCACCATGTTCCCCTTCTGCCCACACCCCACCCCCAGCACATCCCTTCCAGCTGTGCCGGGCAGCTCAGCCCTCCTGAGACGGGGCTCCCCTGCCTGCCTGCCCTGTGGCTCATGAGACACTCCTCCCTGCAAGCAACCTGCTCCGCTGAGGAGATCAGACAATAAACAGAATGACTTCGGAAACCATGTAACGAGCTCCCTGAGATGAGCACTACGGAGAAAGAGCAGCAGAGACGGGCGGGAGCTCGGGAGGGCCTATCCTGTTGCAGAAACACGCGTGTCGGAGGCAGGAAGTCACGGGCGCACAGAAGGAAGAACCAGATACAGGAAATTCAGTAATTTTAAGAACCAACCAGGACTTCCCTGGTGGTCCAGTGAGTAAGACTCCACGTTCCCAATGCAGGGGGCCCGGGTTCGATCCCAGGTTGGGGAACTAGATCCTGCATGCATGACGCAACTGGCATCGCCAAAATAAAAAAAGAGCTGCCCACGTCCAACGTGTTCTACAAAATGCCGACGTGTGAAAGGACACGACACACAAAATCCATGAAAATACGAAGATCGTCAACATGAGAATAAGGATCAAGAGGCAGCTTTTCCCTCACTTTTCACTCAGCCTTCAGGCGACTGTGAGGACCCCCAATCCCCGGGAGAGCCCTCCTTCCAGCCCTGCCAGCTCAGGACCTGGACGGTCTGCTACCTGCCTTGTTAAATGGGCTCTCAGATGCACCCCAGGCCCCCGTCCCCCGAGCCGCCGCCTCCTCACCGCCTCTGCACTGGGGCCACGCACAGGGCCCTCCACATGTAGCACGACTGGCTGCTCTCCACCACCACCGCGCTGACCACGTCGTGCCTCTGTGGCACGTAGCCTTCCGGGAGCGTCAGGGAGTCCAGGGTGAAAAAGATGTAGTCGTTGATCACCCCGTTCCTCCCACAGAGGCTGGACACGCAGACCTGCAAGCACAGCACCAGGGGCTGGCAGTGTGCACGGGGCCGCCGCAGCCAGTGAGGCTCAGGTCTGGTCTCGGAGGAGGAGCAACGCCCCCAGTGGGACCGGCTGGGCAGGGAGCGAGGCCCAGCACACACCTCCACCTCCACCCGCAACCTCGATTCCCTCCTCTGGTCCAGTCCCCACTCCCCAGACCGCAGCCGTTGCTACGAGCGAGGGCAGAGCCCACACCCCACTGCACGCGTCCCCACCATCAGACGCTTTAACACTCCTCGTCCCTTCGTGACCTAGAATTTAACTATGTGAGTGTGCAGGCCGGCCGCCGGTGATCTCAGTAAGACATCAGGGTCTTCTCTGCCCGAGACGGACCCTCACTTATCCTGACCTCCCATCGCACCCAGGACCCCGGGCCGCTCGAGGTTCAGCACCTACCCGGTCCACGCGCTTGTACCTCAGTGGCTTCACCGAGATGGCCTCACTCCTCCACGTGCCCGGCCGGATCCAGTACTTGGCCTCCACCCAGTCCCCCTTGCAAGGCTTGAAACCTCCAAGGTAGGGAAACCGGGCATGTTACTTGGTGAGGCAACATCAAAGTGTACAACTCACTCTGCAGTTATGTCTCTGTTCTGAGACACACGACCGGCTGGGAGAGGTGCCCTCTGCTCCCGTTAGGAACCAGCGTATCCCCCCTGGATTCTCCCCCAGATTTACCCGCGCCAACGGAGCAGAGGCTGTTACAGGCCAACCTGTCTTCCTGCCTACAAGGCAAGGGCAGGGGACCTGGTCTGCACAGTCTCAGGACCCCATCTGATTTCAGATACTCCCCAAAGTTCTTACAAAGAAAAACGTAACAAAGTGTCATCAACAACTGCAACAAAGTGGGCAGAATGGCAGCCCTCCACCCGCAGCCCTGGCTCCAGGAGGTGCGGGTACATGTGACACTCCTCTGCCAGCTCGTTGCAGACACTGTGAGTACCCTCCCCATCAGGGACACCCAGGGTGCACGGTGACACAGGGAGATATGCTCAGACCTGAGGCCTGGGCGGCTACAGGCATCCCAGCTCAGGAGGGGGAGCCCCTCGGTGTGCCAGGGAGCTGGTAGGGTGGCCGGGAAAGCGGGGAAATGGCAGGGGCAGTGACGTGAGGTGGCAGCCAAGCCGTCCTGACGTGAAGCGGGAAAGAGTGGTCTGGACAGGTTGGGCGCGGCACACGGTGTAGCCACAACCGGTGATAACCTTTTGGTTGTTTTGTAATAAACATTTTTGCAGCAGTTAAGCTCAAAAAACAACAGTGCCTAATGAAATATGGAGTCTGTTTCTCAAGAAAGCTGGTGACGAGCACACAGCAGCCCAACCACCTGCGGACATTGCTACTCAACAGCGGGGCCGCGCTGCACCACGGGCCGCGGCACAACACCACTGGAGGCAAAGCTCCTGAAGCACCGGCTTCCGGGTCGGCGGGTGTTTCAAGCAGACTGACAGATGCACAAAGGCAACCCAGCTAGAGAGCACCCACGGCAAAGCCAGTGCTCAAACAAACAGACCAGAAGGGAAAGGGCAAGGCTGGCTGGTCCATACAGGGCAGGCCTGGGGGCAGAGCAGGCGGGCATCTGGGGTAAATAGCTCCAGACACAGGGTGGTGTGGGGTGTGGGGTGGGGTGGGATGTCAGAGTCCTGGGATGAGATCCAGATAGGAGGAACCAGATGCTGGGCAGAGGCTTTAAGGGCAACACTCCGAGGACCTGGCAGATGAAAACCGGGCCCTGGTCCATCTCAAATCTCGTTATGAACATTTAAAAAAAACTCCACAAAACCTAATTTTAAACATGAAGCAGAAACGCATCCCGCATACCTTCACACACACTCTCCAGGGAGAAGTATGTGGTCTGGTTGATGTAGCCGGCGCCGCCCATCAGCGAGGTCACGCAGCCGACCAGCACTCGGGGGCTGGAGTCGGAGAGCCCTCTGCCGTGGCTCTTGCTGTCGTCTTCCCATTTATCTGAGACAGCTTCCACCTGCAAGACAGGCAAACTGCTACTTAAGACATACTGAGGACACCGAGGAAAGCAAACTTCTGGCCGAGACCCCCGTATAAACACTGAGGCAAAAATCCTCAATGAAATACTGGCAAACTGAATGCAGCTGCGTAAGAAATGCGTTGCACACCATGATGGAGGGGGGTTTACCCGAGAATGCAAACGTGGTTCAACAAATAAAAATCAGTCAGTACCATCCAGCACACTGGTAGAACAAAGGAAAAAATATATGATCATCTCAGCTGATACAAAAAAAGCATCTGACATAACTCAACACCTTTACACGATAAAAACACTCAATCCAATAGGAAGAGACTGTAACTTCCTCAATAGGATAAAGGCCACGTATGAAAAACCCACAGCTCACATGACACTTAGTGGTGAGAGACTGAAAGCTTTCCCCCGAGGATAAGGAACAAGGCAATGATGCCTGTTTCACCACTTCTGTTCAACAGAATACTGGAAGTCCCAGCCAGAGCAATTAGGCAAGAAGGAGACATTTTAGTATCCAAATTGGAAAGGAAGAAGAAAATTATGTATTTATAGATGACATGATCTTACATACAGAAAACACTAAAGAATCTACAAAACACCTGTTAGAGCTAATAAACGAATACAGCAAAGTTCCAGCATATGAAATCAATATACAAAAATCAGTCGTATTTCTATACACTTGCAATGAACAATTCAAAAAAGGAAACTGAGAAAACAATTCCATTTATGATAGCATCAAAAAGAATAAAACACTTAGGAATAAATTTAACCAAGGAGGTGGAAGACCTGTACACTGAAAACTACAAAATGTGGCTGCAAGAAGTCAGAGAAGACACAAATAAATGGAAACACACCTCAGGTTCATGGATTAACATTAAGACATCAATACTATCCAAAGCGATCTATGGATTCAATGCAATCTCTATCAAAATCCCAATGATGGTTTTTGCAGAAATAGAAAAACCCATCCCAGAATTCATATGGAATCTCGAGTAACGTTGAACAGCCAAAACAATCTTGAAAAGGAAGAGCAAAGTTGGAGGACTCACACTTTTTGATTTCAAAACTTACTACAAGGGCTTCCCTGGTGGCGCAGTGGTTAAGAATCCACCTGCCAATGCAGGAGACATGGGTTCAAGCCCTGGTCCGGGAAGATCCCATATGCCTCAGAGCAACTAAGCCCATGCCCCACAGTGACTGAGCCTGCGCTCTAGAGCCTGCGAGCCACAACTACTGAGCCCACGTGCCACAACTACTGAAGCCCACATGCCTAGAGCCCGTGCTCCACAACGAGAAGCCACCACAATGAGAAGCGCACGCACCGCAACGAAGAGTAGCCCCCGCTCGCCGCAACCAGAGAAAAGCCTGCGCGCAGCAACAAAGACTGAATGCAGGCAAAAAAAAAAAAAAAAGTAAAAAACAAAACAAAACAAAAAACCCCAAAAAACCTTACTACAAAGCTACAGTAATTAAAAGAGTGTAAAGACAGACAAAATACCAATGAAATAGAATAAAGAGCCCAGAAATAAACCCTCACATATATGGTCAAAGGTGCCAACAAAGGTGCCAAGACCCTTCAACAGGGAAAAGGTTTTCCCTGTTGTGCAGTCTTCTCAGAAAATGGTGGTGGGATTGGCTCTCAGCGTGCAAAAGAATGAAGTCAAACCCTCATCCAATACCATATTCAAAAATTAATTCAGAAGTGGGTCAAAGACTTAAATTTAAGAACTAAAACTATAAAACCCTTAGAAGAAAGCACAGGAGAAAATCTTCATGATCTTGGATTAGTTAATGATTTTTTTAAGTGTGACATCAAAGGCATAGGCTATTAAAAAAGGATAAATTGTACTCCATCAAGTTTTTTTTTTTTTTTTTTTGGTGGTACGTGGGCCTCTCACTGCTATGGCCTCTCCCGTTGTGGAGCACAGGCCCCGGACGCGCAGGCTCAGCGGCCACGGCTCACGGGCCCAGCCGCTCCGCGGCATGTGGGATCCTCCCGGACTGGGGCACGAACCCGTGTCCCCTGCATCGGCAGGCAGACTCTCAACCACTGCGCCACCAGGGAAGCCCTCCATCAAAATTTAAAACTTTGGTGCATCAAAGAATATTACTGACATTAAGAAAAAGTTAAAAAATTCACAGAATGGGAGGAAATATTTGTAAACCACATATCTGATAAGGGATTAATATCCAGAATATATTAAAAAAAACTTCTACAACTCAACAACAGAATAAACAACCTGATTAAAACATAAGCAAAGGAACTGAAAAGACATTTCTCCAAAGAAGATATATAAATGACCAATAAACACATGAAAAGATGCTCAACATCACTAATTATTAGGGAAATATAAATCAAAACCACAATAAAACACCCCTTCACATCCACTAGAGTGGCTACTATCAAAAAAATGGAAAATAATTCATGTTGGTGGAGATGTGGAGAAACTGGAACCCCTGTGCTGCTGGTGGGAATGTAAAATGGTGCAGCCACTGGGGAAATTTTGGCAGTTCCTCAAAAAATTAAATATAGGATTACCATATGACCATGCAATTCTACTCCAAGGTATAGACCCAAAAGAATTGAAAACTGGGACTCAGAAAGTACTTTTCACAGCAGCATTATCCACAACAGCCAGAAAGTAGAAACAACACAAGTGCCCACAAACAGGTGAGTGGAGAAACAAAATGTAATCTATACATACAATGGAATATTATTTAGCCATAATAAGGAATGAAGTTCTGATACATGCTACACGGATATGCCTTGAAAATATTATGCTAAGTCTAATAAGGCAGACACAAAAGGACTAATATTATACGATTCCACTTACATGAGGTACCCAGGATAGTCAAATTTATAGAGACAGAAAGTAGAATAGTGGATTATTGTTTAATGGGTATAGAGTTTATATTTGGGATGATGAAAAGTTATGAAAATAGACAGTGGGTATGAGCGCACAACATGAATGTACTTAGTGCCGCTGAATGGCATTAAAAATTAAAATTAATTTTATGTTATGCATATTTTACCACAATAAAAAAACCTGAATAAAAAATGAGCAAGGGCCTCCTCCCTGGTGGCGCAGTGGTTAAGAGTCCGCCTGCCGATGCAGGGGATACGGGTTCGTGCCCTGGTCTGGGAGGATCCCATATGCCGCGGAGCGGCTGGGCCCGTGAGCCATGGCCGCTGGGCCTGCGCATCCGGAGCCTGTGCTCCGCAACGGGAGAGGCCACAACAGTGAGAGGCCCGCATACCGCAAAAAAGAAAAAAAAAAAAAAAAATGAGCAAACAGGGCTTCCCTGGTGGCACAGTGGTTGAGAGTCCACCTGCCGATGCAGGGGACACGGGTTCGTGCCCCAGTCTGGGAAGATCCCACATGCCGTGGAGCGGCTGGGCCCGTGAGCCATGGCCGCTGAGCCTGCGCATCCGGAGCCTGTGCTCCGCAACGGGAGAGGCCACAACAGTGAGAGGCCCGCGTACCACAAAAAAAAAAAAAAAAAAGAGCAAACAAATCCAGAGGGTAGAGCAAATGAGCCAATTCCACAACTTTCACAATGGAAGTCAGTTAATACTGTTAAATGTTGGTAAATCAAGTGATTCAAGCATCTTCCAGAAAAGCTAAAAACAAACAAGGGAAGTACTTGGCCTGAGGAGTCCAAGTGCAGGTGCAGAGCAAGGAGGAAGCGCCTGCTCTGCACTGGAGGCACGTTCCCGGCCAGAGCAACCCTGCAGGCCCTTCAGCCACCACACAGACGTTCTACATTCGCGCCATTCAATTTGGTGCCACCAGCTACATTCAGTGCTTGAAATGTGGCTCGTGAAACTGAGGAATTAATTCTAAATTTTATTTAATTTTAATACACTTAAATTTAAATAGCCACACATGGCTGGTAGATGGCACTTACTAAAATGTAATAGTAACAAAGTATGTCTTGACCATTTTAAAAAGTAGTGGAGCTCAGTAAGTTTGCCAGATACCAAATTACATAACAGAAAAATCAACAGATTTCCTAGAGGGAAAGAAAAAGATTAATTTGAAAATACAAAGAAAAATTATATTGATAATGGAACAAAAACATTACAATTCTCAAAAATAAACTTCAGGGCTTCCCTGGTGGTGCAGTGGTTGGGAGTCCGCCTGCCGATGCAGGGGACACAGGTTCGTGCCCCGGTCCGGGAAGATCCCACATGCCGCGGAGCGGCTAGGCCCGTCAGCCATGGCCGCTAAGCCTGCGCGTCCGGAGCCTGTGCTCCGCAACGGGAGAGGCCACAACAGTGAGAAGCCTGTGTACCGCAAAAAAATAAAAATAAAAAAAATAATAAACTTCACAAGGAATCTGCAGAACTGAACAAAAAGAACACAAAGGAAGGCTTAAGTAAGTGGACGGACATAATTTGTAGCTGGAGAAGACCTGCTATGATCCACATGTCACTTGACCTAAATGGATCCACACACTCAGTGCTGGTCCAGGTGAGTCTGAGCCAAGGAGGAGAAATAGCAGGATTGCTCTAACGTTTATCAACAGCGAGGGGAGAGCCCAGAGAAGGCCATCCACAAAGAAAAGGGAGAAACCAGCCTGCCACCTGAGGATACAACCATGCCACGTGGGCCACGTGCAGGCATCAGAACCAACAGGGAACCGACAGGGTCCAGACAGGGTCCCAGGCAGATGGGATTCTGGTGTGTGAGAAAGGGACCTTCCCACTCAGTAGGAAAGAGTGGACCACTCAGCGGATGACTGGTGTGCTACCAGGGAAGAAACGTCTGGCTCCTTCTTTCAGTCTGTACATCCAGCAAGTTCCAGGTAAATTAAACATTTAAATGTCCATAAACAATTTTCACAGGAAAACCTGAGTGCATGTCTAATGAAAAGTGGGAAAAGCCTCTCTAAGGATTCGTACAGAGCCCAAGAGTCACATGGAAAAGACAGACATGTTAACTACATAAAATGAGACTTTTTTTTTTTTTTTTTTTTTGGTGGTACGCAGGCCTCTCACTGCTGTGGCCTCTCCCGTTGTGGAGCACAGGCTCCGGACATGCAGGCTCAGCGGCCATGGCTCACGGGCTCAGCCACTCCGTGGCATGTGGGATCTTCCCGGACCGGGGCACGAACCCGTGTCCCCTGCATCGGCAGGCGGACTCTCAACCACTGCGCCACCAGGGAAGCCCATAAAATGAGACTTTATAAAACAAAGTCACAAGATGATCTCGGAGGAAACACTTCCAACACTTTCATATAATAATTTTGCTTAAAAACGTCTAATTTCCATAATGTAGGAAGTTTAATTTTAAAAAGTTGAACCCAACAAAAAAATGATAAAAGGACACTAAAATAACTCAGAGAAAAAATGTGAAAATGTAATCTACTTTAAGGCTTAAGTGCAAATTAAAATTATAAGATCCCTTTTCAAAGTGATTGGTGCAGATTTCCAAGATCAGTAATGTCCACATCCTTTTGCCAACGTGGGTAACAAGTGTGTCATCCTGCCCCTGAGGATAATTAGTGCAGTGTTACTGAAGGATAATTTGATGATAACCATTAAAATGTTAAATGTGCATACTCTCTGACTAACAATTATACTTCCAGGAAATCAGAGTACAAAAACAATTTTTCTAAAAAAACAGTTGCTGAATAGTAGAGTTCATTAATTATCTTTGCTAACTGGATAACAAAGGATCCAAATAGTTATTTTTAACAATACCTTTTAAAAAGACTAGAAGAGTGGATACAGAAGTGGTTAAGTGTTTCTCTCCATGGCATAAAACTACAGGTTGTCTCTGAGAGGTAACTGAACAGGAGGAGAGCGGCGTGAAGCCCACGGTGTAGAGAGGCTTCCTCGTGAACTCAGGCCTTACCCGGATTGCTTTCAGTCCATTCGACACCTTATTCTCTTCCACAACCGCAATAACTTCCTGTCCAACATTTAGAAGCACTTTGCTAGTCAAAGCCTCACTGGAGAAGTAGATCAAATCATCAATCATGCCATAATCGCTGCAGTACCTTGTCACGACACCCTGGACAGTTTTCAACTTGGTGTCACCTAAGACGGGTAAACAGAGAGGTTATATTGACCAAAAATCAAGTGCACACTACAGTTAAGTCCCCCAGAGCATCCGCGGGGCTAGGAGCCCTGTGGGCTGAGAACCTCCCTGGAGACTGGGGGGCTCAGAAAGCAGGGTCTTGGAGGCAGACGACCCAGGCTCCTCCCAGGGGCACAGGCAGTGGGCTCGGTGGGGAGAGGCTATCTGCGTCTGACGGCCAGTTCTTCCCCAGCCATTTGTGGAACCCTGGGCTAGGTCTTTAACCACCCCGTGCCTGTCCTCACTTGTAAAACGGGGACAGTTATAGTCTCTGTCCGAGAGAGCTGTGTGAGGGTTATTACGTGACAGAAACATGCAATGCGTAGACGTCTGAGCGGCTGGCACAGCTTGGGGGCATCGTAAACTGCTGTTAGCATTACAGCAGCATCAGGGGAGTGGCTACTGTGCACCCTCATTACCGCTGTTATCAATACCACCAGCAGCACGGTCAGGCGATTCTGTGTGATTTCACCAAACCCGGCGCTGGAGGACGTTCTGGGCCTGGGGTGCAAGTCTGGCGTAGAGCAGGGCCTGCCCTCATCCGCTCAGAGACCCTGGCCAGAACCCGTGCTCCGAGTCTGCACAGCACCTCATCTGCTCCTTCTCAGACACAGAAGACACCCAAGTGCCCAGGGCACGGCCCAGCCACGGAAGCCCGCAGAAGCCTGGCCGGAACTCCGACTGTTGTTGAAGGGCCACATTTTACAGACAAGATCCGTGCGGACGGATGAAGCGACTTACTCCAGGTGGCAAAGTTAGCTAAAGAGGCGTGAACAACTCTGGGTAGAGATGGCTTTTAGCGTGCTGCCTTAACAAGTAACTCCACGGCTGATGTTCTGGCTTCTCTTGCGGAGAATTTCGTCTTTTAGAGGTTAGAGAAGGCAACTAGAGAATCACTACCGGGCGTTCAAGTCTCAGATAGAAAGAGGAATTGGGAGGAAATGCGAAGAGCCTTGGGGAAAAGCAACTGTGTAATTCTGGGTGCAGGGAGGGACGATGTGGCAGAAACAGAAGTACAGCTTGTACTTCAGGAAGACGGGTTCGAAAACAATTTCAAGAAAACAGGAGGAGGAGGCCACGAGACTCTAAAACGACAGTTTAAGACAGCCAGATTACACTTTCCAGAGCTGTTGAAGCACGCAACCGCAAGGGACGCTGACACAGAGAGAACGGGAAGCCGTGCAGGGACGACGTGTCAAGGCGCTCCCGGCGCATGAAAACACAAAGCGGAAACAAGGAGGCACAGACCCAAAAGCCGTAAAATGCTATTACGTAATGAGAAGGCCTGTTTAAGTTACACTGCAAAGAAGAGATCATCACGGGACAGACATGCCTCAGCTTCGAGTTAGAAAACATGCAAAAGCTCTCAAATCCCAATCTCATCACACTAACGCCCTGGGACCCGTCTCGGACCACGCTCCTCCCCCACCCCCGCCCCACCAGGCGCAGGAACCAGGCTTTGAGAGCCTCAGCGGCTCTCACTAGGTCACCAGCCGCCCCCCCACCCCCGCGCCCGTCCACAGTCCACGGTCCACTGTCCGGCTGGGCGGCCTCAGGAGGCCGCGCGTACCGGCCCTTCCCGCGAGGCACCTTCTGCGAGCTCGGGCCCCCGCGGCCCGGCCTCCTCCTCGGGTTCTTCCGCCCTCCTCCAGAAGAAAGCCACCAGCTTGCCCGCGAGGCGCAGCATGGCTCGGCCGCTCGTCTCCGCCGCCACGCCCTCCGCCGCCCTAGGCGCCCGCACGCGGCACGCCGCTCCCGCCGCCCTCAGCCAATGGGGTCGCCGTGACCGAGCCTGCGCCTGCGTGCCCTCGAGCTTGGCCAATAGGGTTGTGGCGCCCGCGCCTGCGCCCACGCCTGGTCGAGCTTGGCCAATGGGGGTGTTGCGCACGCCAAGCCTGTTAACTGCGAGTGGTTGCCGGTTGCTGACCGTTAGTGCGCAGCGTGGGAGTGACGTCATGCCTGGCGCTCAAGGCGTGCGCTGGTGGGCAGGGCTTCGCGCAGGTGGGCCTTCTTCCCTCCATCTGGGGAGGGTGGAAGGCTGAGCGTTTCACCATTCTGAGCTGTTAGGTGTAGCTTTGGCAGATACCCTTTATCAAGTTGAGGAAGTTCCCTCTGTTCCTATTTTTCTGCGAGTTCTTATCGCGCTTGGGTGTGGAATTTTCTCAAATGCTTTTTTCTGTATCTATTGAAGTGATCATGTCGTTTTTCTGTTTTAGGGTGTTAATGAGAGTGAACCACACTGATTGATTTTTCAAATGTTAAGCCACCCCTGCTTTTCTGGGAAAACTCAACTTGGTCATTGTTTATTATACTTTTGTGTATCGATTCAACTTGGTAATGTGTGGTCAAGGGTGGCATCTTTGCTCCTGAGTGATGAAGAAATTTTCACATATTGAGGTGTGGGGAAGTCCTTCTGGCTTATACCTGATTTGGCTTGAACTCTACGCTAACTAGAACAGCCTGCCTTGTGGCTTATCAGACATACATTGTACATCTGCTTTAACAAATTCAATAAATTCAATAGTTAAAGGGCTATTTAAGTCACCAGTATTGAGCAATATTGCATAAACTTTGGTAATTTCATCTTTTACGGGATTTGTCCATTTCATCCAAGGTGTCAAATTATTAGCATAAATTGTTCACAGTATTTCCTTACCATCCTTTTTATGTCTGTGTGATCCATTGTGAGGAACCATCTTTCATGCCTGATATTGGTAATTTATGTCTACCCTCTTGTTTGTCTTCATCAGTCTAGCTACAGGTTTATCAGTTTTATTTGTTTTTTCAGAAAACACCTCTTGGTTTCATTGGTTTTTCTCTATTCGTTATTTCCTGTTTTTGTCTTCTTCCTCCTCTCCCACCCCTGCCCGCCTCTACTGCCTCTCTCCTCCTCCACCTCCTCCTTCTTCTTCTACTTTGATTTGTGCTTTTCTAACTTTTTAAGGTGAAAACTTAGATAATGAATTTTGGAACTTTCTTCATTTTTGATATGTGTTTAAAAGTACAAATTTCTGTAAGCTCTGACTCAGCTGCATTGTACAAAATTTGACGTGTTGTATTTTCATTTTCCTTCAGTTTCTAATTTCCTTTGTGATTTCTTCTTTGACCCATGGAGTTATTTTAGCAGCATATTGTTTAGTTTCTAAATATTTGAGGATTTTCCAGATATTTTTCTGTTAATAATTTCTAATTTAATTTTGTCATGGTCAGACAATAAAACCTGGATGAATTAATTTAAATAATGTATCGAGGCTTTCCTCCTTGTCTCCTTTCACAAATGTTCCATGTACTGTTGGAAACCCTGGGTATCCTGGTATTGTTGGCTGGGGTCCAATTTAGCTTTGACGGGCATGTTTTTGTTTTACTGGGTCAGATCCCTCAGTCTGATCGACAGCCTGGGTCTCACCTCTCCATAGATGCACAGTGTAATTACAACCCCTTCCTGAGAGGTGGGGAGATACTCGTTCCTTAAATGATATGAAGCACTGCTAAGTCCCTGTCTTGGGCTCATTGCTGGGAATACACAAGGAAGTGGGAAAGGCCCTGGGGATTTATTGGATAAGTGGGGAGAGACGTCCCAGGACCAGAGCGTGCAACACGGGGGCTGGGAGCTGGGCCGGGCTTCCTGCAGGGCGCCAGAGCCAGGGTGACGTGCGTGGGACCTTCCACGTCACAGGGCTGCCCCTCCCATCCAACAGCCCAAACCTCCTCTGGATTCTGGACTCTTCCACTCCACCTCATCAGCAGATCCACTTGACATCCAACAGACACCTCAGCCTCATCATCAAAACGAAACTCCTAACCTCTGTCTTCTCCATCCCAGGTGAGGCAGCGCCAGCTGCACCGCTCAGGCCAAGAACCTTCCCGTCTCCTGAACTCCTGCCCTCCTCACCCCACGTCGCTGGGACGGCAGATCAGGTTGGCTTGTGAAAGTCTATTGAGAATCCTGTCACTTCTCACCACCCCCACCGCTCTACCTCCATCCCCGCCAGGACCTGCTCTCACCTGCTGCCCCGCAGCCTGTGCTCCTCCCAGCTGGACTCTTCTGCCCAGAGCTTCCGAGCAAGTCCATCTCAGAGTCAAAGCCAAGCCTGTCTCCGTGTCCACAGGTGCCTCGTCCCTGGAGGCCTCACCTGCACCTTACCTCATGTGATCCTCGTGCCCACCATCCTCCAGCCTTGCCACCTCAGGGCCTTTGCACCTGAAGCAACTCTGCTCCCTGCCCGCCTAGCTTCCTTCCCAGTGAGGCCTTCCTTGTCTCCCCAGGTAGCACCTTCATCCCCTCCCTGTACTTATTTGCTGTCCCAGAGAGAGTCAAGTACGTCACCATAGAACACACCCATTTATTCTTCTTGTGTGCGCCCTTCCCCCCATTAGATTGTGGACTCCATGTGAGAAGGACCATGGCCTGCCCTGTTCACTTTGCAGATGTTCGCTGAACGGCGAGGCGAATGTTGAAGCATGAGCGGGACGTCGGCAGTGGAAGGCAGAGGAAGGGCTCTTGAGGAGCCAGAGCTTGTGTGAGGGATTGGGGCTTGTTCTAGAAACTGGTGTTGCCGCCAGACACGAGGAAGTTCTTCCCAGGACGCTTTGGGCGGTGTTTGTCCTACGATCTCTAATTCAAGGCAGCTTCTTTGATTTCTTAGAGAACAACTTTGGAAAGGCACAGAAATGGTGAAACCTGCTGAATGCTTTTCTTCAAACAAAGAGAGAAGTGAAGAGCTCCATTGGTCGGACATTTCCTGCTAGTTCCACTTACTGCTTTAAAAGACAGTTAAGAAGGAGGTTTGGGGGGGTTTTCAATCTATTTAAAATCCCTTCTTGACTTCACAGTTTGTGAAAATTAATTCGAATCCTTCTTGATTGGTAGAAAAACGAAGACAACAGAGCATCCCATGATTGGAAACTGAAGCCTTTGCTCAAGCCTGATGTGGGCTTGTGGTCTGAGGAGCCGGCTTTGCAGAATGCTCTGGTTTAGAGCCATTTAAGCGCTCCTGTGAGCACAAAGACTGGTGCTGTAATTGTGGGGCGCCAGCGTCTCTGGGCAAAGTGCCCTCCCGTCCTTTCCCTCTGCTTGGTGAGCAGAAAGAAAGGGCACAGCAGGACCCGGCGCTGCCCACAGGAACCCGCAGGTCAGAATCCCAAGCAGTTCAAGGGCCAGGTCAGCCACGTTGAGTGCAAATGTGTGTGAGACCTTATGAAGGAGGTGTTCCTTGTGTGATCACAGGGGATGGAAAAGGGCTGCCAGAAAGGATGGAGAATAAGGCTTTGGATAAAAATGTGTTTGTTTCCAAAACAGGTACCCGGCCCTCCGGACCGCCAGGATCCTGTGCTTGGTGCAGTTCTGAACTCAGGTACACCTTTTCTTCCGAGATGCCCACCCCAGCGCCTGCAACCTGTCTGCCTCCAGGGGACCTGACGAGGCCCCTCTGCTCCTGGCGGGGTTGGTGCAGGACGGAGCGGAACTCTGGGCCAGCAGTTATACAACCACCAAGAACTTTCCAGGATCCCTTGCTTCATGCCCTCATTGAAATTCAGGAAGCGGTCCTCCTTGCCTGGCTTAAGTGCAGTTCTGCCAGGCTTTTGTTCCGTCTGTGAATAGTTCTTGCTGGACACCCAAGGCAGGGTGACTCTGTAACAGGAGCCCCTCACCCAGAGACCGGCGCTCCCACACCAGACCCGCCGCAGAGGTAAGTATGCAGACGGGAAACCCTCGTGTGGAGCACATCTGTGATCTCCTGTCCGGTTTGAAGTTTGGAGAAGCCAGCACATCATGGGACTCATAAATGAAGCTGCCAGTGGAAGTGAAATTGAGGGGGGCGGTGGGAGGGCGAAGCACTTAAAGCCTAAAGTCCTGCTGTGAATCTAGACTGTTCAGGTTTGTTTTCCTGGGAAAGTGATTTTATTCACTTGTGGAATTAACTGCTTATTTTCTTCTTACAGTACTTCTATACAAATGATATCTCTTTTACTGAAAACAACTTAAAAACAAGTATTTATTGAAAATCACTTCTTTGGGAGTTTTTTCAGAGTGATCAGAAGTGAAATTTGTAATCTTATCACAAATAAATAAGTGGCGGCGTGGTGAGTGCAGCACTGCGGCCGCTAATGTCCAGCCTTTGCCCCCCGGCAGCGCCATGGCCCGGGAGGAGCTGGGCTACGACCGGATGCCCCCACTGGAGCGCGGGCGGCCGGATGCAGGGAGCTACGCCCCGGACACCAAGCCCAGTGACCTTCAGCTGTCTTCCAGGCTGCCCCCGTGCTTCAGCCACAAGACGTGGGTCTTCTCCGTGTTGATGGGGGTGAGCAGCTCCGCGCCAAGCCCACGGAGACACCGTCCCCTCCGGGGTCCACTGCCTGGGTGCTGTTCCCAGATGGCCTGGGGAAGAGTAGCCCGGGGTTACTTCTGCCTCTGAGAGACTCACGGGTGGCGATGTGCTTATTTGCTGTGCTCTTTGAGTTATTTTCCTCAGTTGGTGAGGCTCTGTTCTGCTGGCCCTGCTGGCCTCTGGGCCGTGGCTGCTCTGTGTCCCGGCAGGGGTCGCACAGCCCAGGGCCCACGCTGAGCCTGCTGGCTCATGTGTTGTTCCAGGGCAGCCTCCACGACCCTCACCTCCTGGGGGTCTGCAGAGGTGGGGAGGAGGGGCCACGCTCGCAGGAGGGGCCTCTGGTGGGGTGGACAGCAGGACGGCGTCCACCAGGGCCATGGGACCAGGGCAGGCTGAGGGGACAGGGGACAGGGCCAGCAGGGAGGAGGGGGCAGGCCTGAGGGGACCTTGCCTGGGGTCCCGGGATGTCTCCCTTCCGATATGCTTGGATAAGCACTTGGACAACAGAAGAAGTCCTTTTGGCCCGAGCTGGCGTGGTCACCTGGGCTGGCCACTGGACGCGCCTCTCTGTGGGCGGGAGCTCGGGGGTCAGCGTGCCGGGGGCCGAGATCCAGGATCCGGGCTGGGGACTTGCCCCTCCCTGGGCCCCGGGCTCTGCGGAGCAGTCCCGCGGCACCCTGGTGGTCCTGCCCGCCCTCCCCCCAGCCGCTACCCTGTGCCACTGAGACGGGAACTCCCACCATGTGGGTCGAAGAGGACACTCCTCCCTCCAGCCCCCGGGTGGGCGGTGGGCGGCCGGTCAGCCTCCTCTCATTCCCAGGTCCTGGACTCTGTTGCCCGCAGCAGCCTGCGGCCACAGCCCTTGATCCCGCTGCCCTCTTCTCCCTGAGGGGTGTGCCTTGGCCTCCCCCGCCCCCCGGGCCCGTGGGCCCCAGTTCCCCCATTCCATGGGGTGTGCACGGCCCTCTGCCCACACCTGGGTCTGAGTGACCTTATACCAGTGACCTCGACCCCATGGCCTCACCCTGTGCAGTGAGTTTCTATCTTCGGTGTCTTGAGCGGGATGGGGTCGTGTGCTCGGCTCTGTGCCTGGACCTGGGGGGCCCTGAGGCCCCTGAAATTACACATGTGGGGTGAAGGCATTTTCTGGGGAGTAGAGCCGCCATTTCTTGCTTTGAATTTTGACAGAGTCTCCTGTCCCCCAGATAAGTGTAGATGCCCATAACCTGCCCCTGGGGGAGGGTGGGCGGCTGCTGTCCTGCAGGGAGGAGTGGGGTCCGGCGGGATCCAGGCGTGGATGTCGGTGTTGTACAGAGTTAAGTTGTAGTCAGAGGCTAGTTGTTCAGCCTCCTGATCTTCAGGCCTGACTGTGTTGTCACCCGAATTCATGCTGCTGTTTTGCAGAGCTGCCTGCTTGTGACCTCGGGGTTTTCCCTCTACCTGGGAAATGTGTTTCCTTTAGAGATGGATTACCTACGCTGTGCTGCAGGTTCAGTGAGTAGCAGTCCTGTGTTGGCACTGATGTTTGAGGTTATGCACCTGGGTTTTTTGCTCTGAGATTTACCCGCTGCTGTCACTCGCTCCTCATTCAAACTCTCTTCCTATACTTTGCCTTCGAATAGCATCTGTTGCTTTTGAAAATGCTCTATGAGGGAAGTCTATCTTACCCCACAGACTCCAGAGCAAGAAACAGCACTTTGATTTCCAACACGCAGGTGCATGCTGCTCTGGGCTGCCCCATGAGCTGGCAGGGAAGCCCCTCTGTGGTTTGGGAGCCACGCCCCCACCCCTCCCCGAAGCTTGTACCTGCTTCTGGACTCAGAGTCGAGGCCTGGGGAGCCACCAGTCCTCATGGGGAAACGACCAGTGACTCCCGCCAGCTCAAGCACAGGGCACATCCCCTAGGGCTTGGGGGACCCTCTCGCCCATCTGCTCTCCTGTTCCTGCCCTGTCAGCATCCCCAAATGTCTGAAAACACAAGACAGATGCAGCTGTCCTTACCCTGTACCCCCCACCCCCCACAACAGGTTGCCCAGCCTCCACTCCCTTAGAAGAAAACCCCTTGAAAGAATTTGACCCGTTTCCTGCCCCTCTCTCTGGAACCTCCTAGGTGGCCCTTTGTGCTCACCACTGGAGCAGCCCTGGTTGGGGGTCACAGGGACCTCTGACCTCTGACTCAGATGGCTCCAGGGCCACGCTGACCTAGGCCGATGTCCCAGCAAAATCTTCGGTTGCGTCCTTCACCCCCAGAGGTGATGGGCTGGGGAGACCAGTCACGTGGTCCCACTGGCTCTTCCGTCGGTGGCCAGCCCCCATCCGACCCCTGCTGGGCTCACCCACCCCACCCCATCTCCCACTGCAGGGTCTGGGCGGGGAGGTCCCGTTGCTGCAAGAGTGGCACCGGCATGGCCCACAGGACCCAGGCTGGCCCCCCAACTCCCCCCCGCCCTGACCCCAGACTGGCCCTCTCCCTTGTCCTTGGCTCCGGGGACGCAGTGGGGACCTCTGGCAAGGACCCCGGGGGCCCTGGGGCCCCTGAGCATTTCTTCTCCTTCACACGCAGATGGTTTTCCCTTTCTGCGTGATTCTTACCACGGTGTGCCTGATCTCGGGCCACAGGAAGCTACATCCGCTTCTAAGCACGTCCAGCTAGGACAGTCTTCATTTCGGTGTCTTTTTCATCATCAGAACAATTAAAACTCTTTCCAGAATTATTATTTTGAAAGACCCAAGACCCTTCAGCGTCGAGAGGGACCACTGCGTCTGATGGAGGGGGACATGTCTCAGGCCGTGTGGGTTTTCAGGACACAGAGTGACCAGCAGGGGCGCTCACCTACTCTCTCTTTTCAGTGCATCCCCTCAGCCATAGTGAGCTTCGCTGTCTGGAGGAGAAACATCAGCGCGGTGAGTCCAGCCTTCTGTCTGCACCCTCTGCAGCCTTGAACCCACACCATGGGGCTTCGTTCATCCCCCCTCCCTCTGCCCCCAGGAGGGCGGAGGGGCCCGAGCTTGCAGGCATCCCCCCAGCTGACTCTAGGTGCCCCATCCTTGGGATGGGTGATTAATGCCCCGTTATGTGGTTGAATGTCACTTGGTTTCTTTCTTCACACAAAGGAGAACGAAACCTCTCCTGTCTTGTTTTCCAGATTCCCAACTTCCAGATACTGTTTGTGTCCACGTTTGCTGTCACCACGACGTGTTTGATCTGGTTTGGATGCAAACTTGTCCTGAACCCGTCAGCAGTAGATGTGAGTCCCTGGAAAGCCACATGGGTCCTCCCAGGGTCACAGGAGCCGAGGGCTCTGGTCCCACTGGGTCTGCTGAGCCCTGTGGGCTCGGAGTTGGTGTTAGTGAGCTATCTGCCGGGTAGTTACACCAGAGATGTGTATCGTAGCTCTTGAGTTTGAGAATTTCATTTAGGCTTCTGAAGAAAAGAGTTGTCTTTAACGCTTTCACTGTTTTCGGTGGACGAATTCACTGATTTTTGTATCTCTTTCACAACAGTTCTTAAACATTAACAGTAATGTAATAACACCTTTCATCAGATCTGCGATACAGCTGACATAAGTTGCCCTGTTACTTTATGTTCCGTTAAGAAAAATGGAAGAGTCTTGTCATTTAAATTACAATGCAGCAGAAAAAAATCTCTAGGAAACAGGACCTGATCAGAGATACCTCTGCTCTGTGTTCAACACGTTTTCTTTAAGATCAGGAAGAGGATGTGGTGGCCCGAGGATGTCTCAGCCAAGAGTGTTAGGGCATGAAAAATGGACAGACACGCGGATCTGAAAGGAGCACCTGCGCTGCCATCTTCTGCAGAAGAGACGATTTTCTGCTTTCTTGACACTTGGATTATTAAGCCCACGTAGCATGGTTGCTGGATGTGAAAATCAAGTAAAACAGTTGTTTGTGCCAGAAACAGAGATTTTGGAAAATGTTATTTAATTACAGATATCATTTTATAAAGTTCCTGGGAATAAACCTAACAAAAAGTCTGGAGACTCTTTTGTAGAAAATCATAAAGCCTCGCTGAGAACTACGATGCTTCTTTACCAAAGAAACCCGACGCGGAAGTGGGCGCCTGTCCCATGGGTCCAGAGCAAGTGTGCCTGCAGGCAGGACCCAGCAGGTTTAGGCGGTGACCAAGGGCCGGGGTGGAGCCCCCTTGAAGAACATGTTTGGGGACTCACCCGCACCCCACAGCTGTCCCAGCAGGACAGGAGAGCCGCCCCTGACCAGTTGGCCCAGGCAGCCCCACGTGCGCGGCCGCAGCTCCGGCCCAGAGCACAGCCGTGACCAAGTTGGGGGTCTCTGCCCCCCAGCCCGCCCGCCATGAAGCCGCGGCCAGTCGTCCCGCAGACACAAGGAGCACACTCTGTACGGAAGGGGACATGTTCTCTTGGAGTGGCTGGCCGGTCCCAGGGTACGTGAGGAGCCTTGGGAGAAAGTCAAGGGCAGCAGGGGACTGCGCCGGGCGCTCACCAGCAGGAAACCACAGCGCCAACGCACAGCTCAGAGGAGCCACACTAGTAATCAGAGGAGGTCAATGAAAGCCACAGGAGATGACCTTTCCAGCATCGGGACAGGCAGGAGCCCAGGGTGGTTCCCTCACGTCCGGCAACTCCTATGCGCTGCTGCAGGCTCTGTGGAAAAGTCTGGAATTTGCAGGTCCTTTCTGAAGAAGTACATACACTGGGGAGCCCCATTGCACAAACCCTGGAGAGACATGCACACATGTGACCAGGCGGTGTGTTCCTAGCAGCCCTGAGGATCATGGCAAAAACCCCAAACCAAAACAGATAATCCAACGTCCATTACCTAGGATGGTGCCCCCCAAGTGCACAAAATGGATGAAGAAATTGTGAAAGATGCATGAAGCTTCCTGCTCACAGCCTCCTCCTACTGGATGGCCTCCCCTGGAGCTGAACCTGCATCGCCCCCAACCCAGGCCCCAGCGCCAGAGCCCGCCATTAACCAGACCCTCAGGCTCCTGCCACCTCGAAGGTCCAGCCAGGCCGCGTGGAGGACACGAAGCTTGGACACCTAAACACGTGGAAGGACCCCAGGACCACGATGTCAGGACCACCGGTGTCCAAACACAAGGTCACAAATGGTGATCAGGAAACTCTGCAGCGTGAGGTCGCTCAGGAAAGGGGCTGCTCCCCTCCCCTGTCTCCCTGTTGAGCCAGGCGCTGGACTTGCACCTCCGCCCTGGGGACAGCCACGCGGGGCTTCACTGTAGAGTCTCTGCTCCCTCTTTCCCACCTGCCATCCCTGCCTTGGCTGCTGCATGTCCGCCGTGGGCACCGTTTTCTTTAGGGAAGGATCCAGCTCCACAGCCTCTGACGCTCCCCTTCCACAACTGGGCCGACGTGGGCACATGTCTTCGGGGTCCTCGTAGGCCAGGGAGGGGCGTAAGTCCACCTGGATTCAGCTAAGTCCAGGACACACCCTCACTGCCAGTGGGAGGCTGCCAGGTCCCATAGCCTTTCCCGCACTTGGCGTCCCCAACAGCCCCTGTTTTCCCGTCTGATGACGGTGCTGTGGCTTGCTGTTACCTCAGGTCACACTCTGATCACTAGTACTCTTGAGCCCCTCTTCCTGGGTGTTTGCCCTCTTGGGCTTCCTTCCTGTCCTTGGCTTGTCCTAAATCAGGGGTCTCTTCCTGTGAGCCCCAGCACTTGCTGTCACACTGTGTGTCATGCTTCTTATTGCGGCTTCGTGACTCCAGTTGTCTTCCTTCTCCAAAGCTGACAGCTCTTATTTCAAATGTATTTCAGGATAAGTTTATTGAGTTCCTCAAAAAATACAGCTGGGATTCTATTACGATTACTTGATGTTTACAGAGTAATTTTGTGAGAATTGACACCTTTATTGTGTGGAGTCGTCCCACTGAGAGCATAGACTGTCTCTCTACTTACTCACATCATCTCTGTCCTTTATTAGGGTTGGAAAGTTCTGTGTATTCTTGGTTACATAATCCCTAGATGATTCACAGATGTGTTGCTAGTATGAATGGTGTCTTATTTATTAAATTATATTTTTAGATGGCTTATTGCTAGTGCAGAGAAAGGCTACTGATTTTCATTTTTTCTTTATTTTGAAATATTTGAGACTGGAAAGAATTTGCACAAATAGTACAGAGCATTCCTGTGTATCCTTCATCCAGTTTTCCCCAATGAGAGCATCTTACGTGGTCAAATCAGGAAACTGACATTGGCACATGTTAACTTAGACCTTATTCATATTGTACCGGTTTTTAAAAATGGATTTTTATAAGTGGACTTTGTGCCTGGAAGCTTTGCTGGACTCGTATCCTCCGAGTTTTCTGTAGGTTATGTTGGTTTCTCTATGTAGGTCACCCTATCATCTGCAAATAACGACAGTTTAAACGCTCCTGTTCAGTCTAACATTCTTGTTCCTTTTTCTCTATCGCTTTGGCCAGGACTTCTGCTACCGTGGGACTCTCTGTCTTATTCCTGATTTTAAATAGGTTGTATCTAAAGGGTTTCCAATAATTTTTTTTTAAAGTTATTTTTGGCTGCTTTGGGTCTTTGTTGCTACTCGCGGTCTTCCCATTGCAGTGGCTTCTCTTGTTGTGGAGCACGGCCTCTAGGTGCGCAGGCTTCAGTAGTTGTGGCTTGTGGGCTTTAGAGCACAGGCTAAGTAGCTGTGGTGCATGGGCTTAGTTGCTCTGTGGCATGTGGGATCTTCCTGGACCAGGGATTGAACCTGTGTCCCCTGCGTTGGCAGGTGGATTCTTAACCACTGTGCCACCAGGGAAGTCCCCTTTGTCCGGTTTTAGAACCAGGGTTATACTGGTCTCATAAAATGAACGAGGCAGCTCTTAGCTCTTTTTTGTTTTTTGCAAAACCTTGATATGATAAGAAGTCACTGCTTCTAGAAAGTTTGGTAGAACTCACTTGTAAAATCATCTCCATCCGGGGCTGTTGGTGAGGAGTAGTCTTTCATTATTACTGTTAAAGTTTTCTTTCTCTTCTTGTGTCAAATTTTGGGTTTTATATTTTTATCAAAAGTTTATCCATATCATGCAGGTTTTCAAAATTATTATAGTCGTTCATAATCTTGCTCACTATTTTTAATTAAAGCCAAATATTTTAGTTATTTCTCCTTTTCACTCTGAAATGTAATTTATATCTCTACTGTATCTCTTATTAGTCTTTTCGAAGAACTGGCTTCGCTCTGTTAACCTCACTTTGTATTTCTGGTTGTCAGTCTCTGCCTAGAACCCTGATGAAACAGACATGTGGGATTATCTTAAAAAGTCACCCATTTATTATTGATTTCTAATATCACTACATTAGGGTCAGAATGTACAACCTATAATGTATTGATTGTTCAGAATTCACCAGGGTTTGTTTTGTGGCCTAATAGATGGTCAATTTTTGTTAGTGTTACACAAATGCTACAAAAGAATGAGAATTCTATGTTTTATTTTGCATGTACAGTTCTGTAGATCCAACTTATTAGTTGCATTCATTTTTAAATGTAGAATTTTAAAAAATCATCATTGAGGGTATAGTGAGGCCAAGAGATCAGGAGACGACTGCCACTGCAAAGACAGTTTATCACAGGTCCCAAGGGGAGGGGGCCCCAGGGCCGTTCAGGAGGCAGGGAGCGGGGACACGTGGGCAGGAGCCTTCACTGGGGTTTCTGCTGGGAGAGATGAGAGGCAGGGTGAGCAGGCTCAGACCTGCCAGCGTGAATAATCTCGGTGGGCTCAGGGCGGAGGGCCTGCCCAGGTGATTGGGGCAGGTGGCGGGAGAGGCCCATAGAGGCTCTTGATTGGTTGGTTTTATTTTATTTTATTATTTTTTTGGCCGCACTGCATGGGATCTTAGTTTCCTGACCAAGGATTGAACCTGGCCACGGCAGTGAAAGTGCCGAGTCCTAACCACTGGACTGCCAAGGAATTCCCGAATGGTTGGTTTTATATCACACAGTTAAATCAACTTTGTTGGTGTACTGTCCTGTGGATTTAAACACAGGCATGGATTTCTGTAACTGCCAACAGTCAGGACATGCATCAGCTCCGTAACCCCCACCCCCCTGGTGTTTTCTCTTTGGGACAATTATGCACAGAGCTGCTATAAACGTGGGCAGGTTTTGGTGTGAACGTAAGTTTTCATCCCTTTAGAGTAAATACCCAGGAGAGACCAACCACCAAGGAAGGTTGAGATCAGGGCAGACTACAACCCGAGGGCCAAATCCAGCCCTTGAGCCAACAATAATTTAAAATAAAAAACCCACCAACCAACAAACAAAAAGATATACGTGAGTCAGAGGTGCGTGCCTGCATCTGGCTTTGGACAGAAAAGTTGCCGAGACTTTGAAGAGGCATCTAAGCCCCTTCGTGGGATTGTCCACGTTTACGGGATGAAAGTGAAGAAGCCGGTTTTACAGACGTATGTGTTCTCCTTTGGCAGATCAATTTCAATCTGATTCTGCTGCTTCTGCTGGAGCTTTTCATGGCGGCCACAGTGATCATCTCTGCGCGGTCCAGCGAGGCGCACTGCAAGCAGAAGGTCGGTCAAGCCTGAGGCACGGCTGCACTGCAGACCTGGCTGCGGAGCGAGGGGCCAACGGCCCCGGGGAGGCAAACCTGGGGATGCAGTACCACCTCCTCCGTAGCCTGATCCTGATCAAGTAACACCACCCCCATCCCCCAGTAGTGTTACACGCAGAGACCAAGTCCGCCTAAAGTATCACCTTGTAAACTAGGACTTCAGCAATCAAACACATTTTCACATGCAACGAGAAGGTCTGTGTTTGAGCTTTTGTGCTGAAGCCTGAAGATCCAGGAGCGTCTTCCAGATGCTCACGTTTCAGACAATCACCCGAGCGACGGCCTGGACGGACGGCCACCCCTGTGATGAGGTTTTGTTTCTTTTCAGGGCTCCATCTCCGAGAACACCAACATTCTGTATGAAGTGACATTTCCTGCTCGGGTCCTGAAATCCTATTCCGTAAGAAAAGCTTTTCTTTCTCCTTATTTTATTTCATTGTTGGGGGAGTACTAGATAAATATGGTGTAGGCATGTCCCTGGTACATGAACTGTGTTGGTTGACAGTACACTCCCTTTTACTCTCAATGTGTCCATAAATTATATGTTAATTGTGTTTTCACTCGCTTATGTCCTCTCCAAAATTTTTTAGTCTACTCATTCTATTACTGAAAGATCTGTTAAAAGCCTCCCAATCTGTGGGCATTATCGATTTGTCTTTGTAATTCTGTAGTTTTTCACCACAGAGTTTTGGAGCCTGGGTTTTTAGGTACACGAAAGTTTAGAATTCCTTCCTTCCTTCCTTTTTAAAAAAAAAATTTTTTTTTAATCATTATGAGCAACTCTCTTTAGTAATGGCTTTTGCCATAGAACATATATTGTTAACTACATCAGTTATCTCCTGGTTAATATTTTCCCAGTGTATCTTTCCCTCTTCTTCCAGCTCTTCCTGTCCTTACATTTGGGCAGTTTCTGTACAGAGTGTTGGTGCCGTTTGAATGGAGCTGGTTCACTCAGAGTGCAATTCCTGACACTTTCATATTTATTTCTCCATCTTTTTGTTTCCTGTTTTCTATGCCTTTTCCCACCTTCCTTTGAATTGGCAGGAGCTTCTTCCTTCCCTTTCCCATGAATTTGGGTTGGAAATATGCGTTTTCGATATCCCCTTGGAGGTTATCCTCAGCGTCTCAGCACGGGGCGCCCTGATGCTCTGCCCTGAACTCACAGGACCCTCTGCACCCCCGCCCCCTTCCAGGGACCCCGGGGAGCCTGCCCGTTCCCGTGGGTGACACTCTCTGCCCCCAGGTCATTGAGGTGATCGCCGGTGTCTCCGCCATCCTTGGAGGGGTCATCGCTCTGAATGTGGATGACGCCATCTCAGGCCCGCACCTTTCGGTGACATTCTTTTGGATCTTAGTGGCCGTGAGTACACCCTGGGCGGCCCTCGTCAGTGTGGCCGACCTTTGAGCTCGGTTTTGGGGCAGTCAGGCAGGAAAGCAGCAGGAGGAGGGGCGGGGGTGGGGAGTGGGTGCTGCTGGGCCGAGCAAGATGCTTCCCAGGTCCTTGTGGGCCCCAGACCAGGGCGATTTTGGAACCGAGGATTAAATGAGTCGGGATGTTAGCTGGTATTATTATTATTATTTTAAAACTGGCTTGAGGATACCAGTACCTCATACAGATGTATTTTTGTCATCATGATACTATTTACTCCCTCAGATTAGCTATTTTTTTAAATATAAATTTATTTATTTATTTTTGGCTGTGTTGCTGCACGCGGGCTTTCTCTAGTTGCGGCGAGTGGGGGCTACTCTTTCATTGCGGTGCACATGCTTCTCATTGTGGTGGCTTCTCTTGCTGCAGAGCATGGGCTCTAAGTGCAGGCTTCAGTAGTTGTGGCTTGCAGGCTCTAGAGCGCAGGCTCAGTAGCTGTGGTGCACGGGCTTAGTTACTCCGCGGCATGTGGGATCTTCCCGGACCAGCACTCGAACCCGTGTCCCCTGCATTGGCAGGTGGATTCTTAACCACTGCAGCACCGGGGACGCGGTAGCTGCTATTAGTATTGTATATTTTTTGTATTAGTTTCCCTGAAAAATACTTGTTTTATTATTTTATAACATATAACATTCATATTGTTTTATAATACGTTTTAAAATATAATACATTTATATTATTTTACATTGAATACAACTACTGTAAATGCCTAGCACCGCACCTGGTGCTTGGTAAGTGCTTACTGACTACACGGTCACTGTTCTAAACATGGGCCTTTCATCCTCTTATAAGTAAGTCCGAGTTGACTTACGTAATTTAATGTTGTTTAGCGTTTAGCTGAAATGCAGCCCGGGGAACACACGGCCCCCAGGCTTCGGCCTCCCTTGGTTGTGCTGCCAGCTGGATGTGGGCTGCACATCCATTTGGAGCAGCTGCGATGGGCCCCTGCACACCCGAGTTTCCACGTGTCACGTGATGCCCCCAAACCACAGGCTCCTGTGCTTTGTGCTCCCACACCAAGGGCCTGGGCATTTCCTTTTCCTTTGTGGGCGTGTGGATGGGTAACTGGGACCCGGACACACTTGGGCCCAGCAGGCTGTGCTGGGCTGGGGCAGCGGACCCCTGGGTGCCTGGACCCCCAGCTGGGGGGCAGGTGGATGGCAGGGGGCTGGGCCCAGCACTCAGCAACCTCGAGGAAGCCTTGTGCTCCCCTGAGCTTCCCTCTGCCTGAATCGTGTAGAAGTAAATCAAGCTCCTTAAAATAAGTGGGAAAAGGCATTTATTGATTACAAAGGGACCGGAATGCTGGTCCAATGGAGGAGCCCCCAGTGGTCAAACATGGTGGGCAGGGGCACGGTGTCTCCAGGGGCCCTGAGTCTGATAGTCCAACCGAGCCCGCCAGCGGCCAGCTGGTGCTCCCTCCAGAAATGCAGCATCGTGAAGGCGGCACCGCTGAGGGTCCGCTGAGGCCTCCCCATCAAGGATGCCAGCGAACTGACAAGAAACATGAAGCGTGATCATCGACTGGGTCCTGAGCTGGGAACAGAGCCAGCTGGACCAGGACATCATCAGGACAATTGCAAGTTGGAACACAGACGCTGCCTTGGACAAAGCTGCTGAGTCTGTGTTACATTTCCCTGGTGCGGTGCTGAATCGAGACGGAGCGGTAGACACACACACGAGTATTTGGGGGCGGGTACCACACCTGAGGGAGCAGGTGCGCGGGTTCCAGGGTGCTCTGCCTCTCTTGCACGGATCCCCGGCTCTCCTGGCGACCAGGATGGCCCGAATCAGCACGGGAGGGTACATGTTTGGGATCTGACTTGCTGGGTTCTCACCTCTGAAGCCTTTCTTTTTCCTTTTCTCTTAGTGTTTTCCAAGTGCCGTTGCCAGTCACGTGACAGCAGAGTGTCCCAGCAGATCTCTGGTAGGTGAAGCCCAGCCGGGTTCCAGGCACCCTCGGAGCGACCTGCTGGGCTCGGCGGGGTCAGGGGCGAGCATCTGAGGGGTGTCTTCAGGCTGCGGGCTTGAGGGGGCCTTGCGACTGTCCAAGGGCTGGGCTGTCTGTGGCAGTAAGCAGAAATGGCCCATTTGGCATAAGAGTCGGGAGAGATTCCTGGGACTCAGCAGAGGCGGCGTCCTGACTGGCTGTGGATGTCGGCGGCGTCCTGACTGGCTGTGGTTGTCGGACAGTGACAGTCGCTAAACCAGCCCAAATGCCCTGCAGCGTGAGCGTCTGAGCTGGTGCTGAGCTCAGCCGACACCTGGGCCTGCGTGGCCTCTGGGCCAGGCATGGCTCTCCGACTCCGAGGCGGGAGGGCCTTGGGAGGTCGCAGGAGCAGGTCGGAGGGCACTGGGAAGAGGCCATCAATTCCTAAGTGCTATTTTATCAGCAGAGCGAATTGCACCTAAGTTGAGAAAACTTGCGAGACACATGGTGAGCTTTGAATTAACGGGCAAACCGAGCACAGAGACTCAGCAGGTGCCCCACGCTGGACACAGACACACGTCAGCTCGTAACTCCCGCTGTGTGATTGCCGGGCCGCACCCTCTGTCCGGGCAGCATCTCCCAGACTCCGACCTCCCACTCTTGTCTGCTTCCCACCAGGTGGAGGTGCTGATAGCCATCTGCAGCCTCGCGGCCCCGCTGCTGTTCACAGCCTCGGGGTACCTGTCCTTCAGCGTAATGAGAATCATGGATGTCTTTAAAGATTACCCGCCAGCCTTCAAGGTGGGTGTTCTTTTATTTTATTTTAAACTCTATAGAAACACAATGCCGCTGAGCAGCACGGAGACGCTGCCCACGTCGGGGCAGATGGCCGGAGCTGGCTTTGCACACGGCCTGATGTGCATGGAGCTGGTTCTGCTAATTTGCTTTTCTCCGTGGACAGTGAGGCATCTGTGCACCGTCCTCTGATACCCGTTCCGCCCGGCACTGCTCAGCTGCTTCTGTTCTTCTCCTCTGGGCTGCTCTGCCCTGAGCACCCCCCCAGACACCCCTCTTCACAGGTGCCTTACATTTTTTGGCCCTGTTCCCATCCACTTGCTTTTTTTTTTTTTTTTTTTTTTTTTTGCGGTACGTGGGCCTCTCACTGTTGTGGCCTCTCCCCTTGCGGAGCACAGGCTCCGGACGCGCAGGCTCAGCGGCTATGACTCACGGGCCCAGCCGCTCCGTGGCATGTGGGATCATCCCGGACCAGGGCACGCACCCGCGTACCCTGCATCGGCAGGTGGACTCTCAACCACTGCGCCACCAGGGAAGCCCTGTTGTTTTTACGTAGTTAAATTTGTCAATATTTTCCTTTATTGCTTCTAGATTTTAAGTCACAATTAGAAAGGCTCGTACTTGTGTTTCCACGGGAGTTTAGCGTGGAGTGCAGCAGTTTAGCCTGGAGTGGGCCCCATTGGACTTTCCTCAAATGGCTCGTGGTTCAAGCACTGTTTATTAAAAAGCCCACCTTTTCCTCAGTCGTCTGAGGCTCTGCCTTTATCATGCACTGAGCTCCGGTCTGTTTGCGTCTGTTTCTGCCCTGACGGTCCCCCCTCGGCCGGTCTGTGCCGCCAGGTGCACCCCGGAGGTTTGCACCGGGCATCGCCACCGGGCCTGCTCGATGCCTCGCGGCCGGCTGTCCTGCGTTTTGAGGCTGACTCACTTCTGTCGCTTGCTAGTTCTTCTTTATGAATGCTATTTATTTATTTATTTATTCACCCATTTATTTATTTATTTATTTATTTATTTATTTATTTATTTATTTGTGGCTGCGTTGGGTCTCTGCTGTTGCGCGCGAGCTTTCTCTAGCTGCAGTGAGCGGGGGCTACTCTTCGTTGCGGTGCGCGGGCTTCTCATTGCCTCATTGCGGCGGCTTCTCTTGCTGTGGAGCATGGGCTCTAGGCACACAGAGCTTCAATAGTTGCGGCATGTGCGCTCAGTAGTTGTGGCTCGCAGGCTCTAGAGCACGGGCTCAGTAGTTGTGGTGCACGGGCTTAGTTGCTCCACGGCATGTGGGATCTTCCCAGACCAGGGCTCGAACCCGTGTCCCCCGTGTTGGCAGGTGGATTCTTAACCACTGTGCCACCAGGGAAGTCCCTATATGAATTTTAGAATCACCCTGCCTGGCTCTAGATAGCCAGCCCAATGTTGCATTTTTTAAAAAACTGGACTCATGGTTAAATGTGCACATAAACTTCAGAGCTGTTGAGTCTTTTTGGTTTTTTTTAACAGTGACATTTTCTGGGCTCTTCTTTGTCTTAACGTCACGTTGTTTTGTATTTCTGAGGCTAGAAGGACACCCCTGCAGTGTGGGAGGGGCCTGTGCTCTGTGGATGTCCTTGCAGCCACTGGGGCTTCCTCTAGTGCTGGGCAGACCCCTCTCCTCACCAGCAGCCAGTGCCGGACCCTCTAGCTTCGAGACTGATCTGTCGACGGCGCCTGTGTCCCGCCGCCCCGGACCCCGCCCCTCTCTCTCGTCCGGCTCGGGGCCTGCACAGCAGACCTCCGCCCCATCTGGGCACCCTCGGCGAGGCCACGGGTGGTTTCAGTGGCTCCACTGTGGACCTGAGTAGTTGTTGGGAGGCCTGGACGACTTGACCCGGGCAGCGGCACCATCACGGGGCTTGGCTGCCTACGGGTCATCTTTGTGTCCCTCTGTTAAACCCAGAGCAGAAGTGATTTCCTCAACTCTCTCTCACTGAGACAGAATGTTACTGCTCAGGCTGGTGACATAATAGGGCACAGTGGAGTGAGAGCCTGAAACCGCTCCACACAGACTGCTGCAGGGCTCACGGTCTGTGCTTCGGGGCCACGGCCTGGGAAGCCATGGGGCCTGGGTGCGGCTGAGAGCCAGAAGAAGAGGCCCTGGGCTGCTCACCGCCTGTCTCCACCCCCGGCAGTCCTACGACGCGCTCCTGCTGCTGCTGATGCTGGAGCTGCTGCTGCAGGCGGGCCTGAACACGGCCACGGTCATCCAGTGCGTGCGCTTCAAGGCGGGCGCATCCTGGGACGGCGCACAGACCGGCCCGCAGGGACGCCCGGCGGGAGAGGTGAGTGGCCTCCGAGCGAGCGTGGCTCCCCGTCCTGTCCCGTCCCTTCCCGTCCCAGTGGGGCTATCTTCCCAGGGCCCTGGGCAAAGCGACGCCCACCTGCGCTGACTTCTTTCAAGACCCGTTGGGTCACTTCGTATTTTTTAAAACACCCCAGAAAAATCTTGGAAAGGTACAATATGTTATACGCTTTTTAAGCCAGCCAGGCAAACACAAATCCATTTCTGGAAAGGTATTATGGACTGAATGCTTCCAGTTCTACTCTTACACATGTAGAAGAGAACGTGGCAAATGTATGCATGGATCACAGAGCTTTCCCTCCTGCGGGTGCCCACTACAGACGTGGTGTCGGCGACCCCTGGCCAGCGGGCTCTGAGGGTCACGCCAGCCCCTCGGCCAGGCTCAAGGCCACTGCACTTTCCCCAGTCCCTGACTCTTGTCCCCCACAGCTGAAAGGCTCCTCCCCGTGAGCTGCCCACTGTGGTGCTTTTACTGGGCAAACCTGCCCACTGTCCTCCAGGTGCACGATGCTCCGTGTACCTGGGGGGCTGCTGCAGGGCCCTCCAGGGCCACCCTGGGTGGACCGGGCACTCCTCCCGCCCAGCTACCACCCGGGCCCACCCCGTCTCACATCCTGCTCTCCTGCTGTCCTGAAACACGTCCAGCGCGGCCAGCCTCCTGCCTTCATCACCCTGTCGCCCCACGAGGCTGCTCCTGCCCTTCCTGGGGGACGCACTCCGGCCCTTGGCCCTTCCTCAGCTACCCTACATGCTCCACCTCTCCCTTCGTTGCACTTCTCACATGGCGTCGTTTGGTTGTTGTTTTTACCCGGTTGTAGTCAGTCCCCGGCGGGGTTGGCCTTGTCCCTGGGTCCCACGTGAGGCCCCCCGGGTTCTGTGTCAGGACGCCAAGGTGCAGCGTCAGGCCGATGAATCCTCCCCCCATGTTCCAGAGCTGCCAGTTCTGGGGGCTCGGGGGGGCTGAGCCGGGCAGCTGTCCTCCCTGTTTGGTGACTGCTGCCTCAAGCGTCCTCCCTCCCCTGCTGTCATGCCCCTGGAGATGCCTTCACAGCCTCCGGGGCCAGGTCAAGACCGCTTCTCTGTGGAGTGTCCAGCCTCTGCCCCCAGGAAGAGCTTGGAGGGATTTACCCCTGCACCCTGGTGTGTATCATTCCACAGTCAGCAGTACTTACTCAGCACCTACTGAATGCAGACGCTGCTCTGCCAGGTGCTGGGATGCAGACCCATAGGAAGAGGCCTCACGAGGCAGGGGCAGGTTCCACCTGAGCCCCCGGCTCCCCGGCTGTTGGGAGGATGCCCACTCACGGCAGCCTCCCACCCCCTATCCAGAGCCCACCCCGCAGACCAGGCCCTGCCCCTGCGGAGGACATGTACTCTGGGTCGTGGCCGGAGCTGCCGGGGCTCTGGGACAGCAGAGTAGTGAGAGGGAACTGAGCCTCCTTCCTGCTTCCTGCCGCGTGGGTGGCCCGGGACAAATAACTCTTTGCCTGTCTCAGTCACAGGTGGCCAGAAGCCCCCTGAAGGAGTTTGACAAGGAGAAAGCGTGGAGAGCCGTCATGGTGCAAATGGCCCAGTGACTGTGGACCCAGCTTGTTAACTTAACGCACAGACGCTAGTTGTCCCTGAGCCACGACCTTCCAACTCGCCCCTCCCCTTTCGTAGGGCAGGCTGGGCTGCAAGGTGGAGTTTTCATTTCTTACGGTAGTTTAATTTTGAAATAGGCAAACTGGGGGGGGTTGGAATCAGTTCAGTGCTCCCGAGGTGTCCTAACCACAGGAGCAGTGGCACGGGGCCCCCAGGTGAGGGAGGGGCCCACGCTAAAGCTGAATTCTCCAGGGGCTGATATTTGGGCAACCACGGGTCTCTGGGTTCCCGGTCCAACCAGTGACCGGCTGCCGGCGTCTGCTCCTCCAAACCTCGCCCGGCCTCCCTGCCCTGCCTTTGTTGAGCACCTACTGTCCGCAGCCAGCACACACACCGTGCTAAGCCGTGCGTGGATCTCACCCATTTTGGCTCTTCTCTTCTTGGGGGCCCAGCCCACTGAGTGAGCATGGATTCCTTGACGAGGGCAGAGCTGCTTCCGCCCTGTATCGAGAGCCCGTGGAGCTACTTCCCCCAGAGCCGGGGGTGCAGGACAGCCCCGACCCCCAATGCGCAGCTTTCCCCATGTGAAACCCACCTGCCTGCATTTCTGCTGTCTCTATACTTAAACCCAGTCTTTCTGGAAGGGCCCCTGTTCAGTGGCCCTGGTCCACGTACGGGTGTCCTACACGGCCAGTGGAGACCCAGCTCAGCAGAGGTCAGCCCGCACCGTCCTGAGCCCTCTGTCAACAACTGGGGTCGACCCCGTCCACTGTGGCAGCTCAGTGTTTTCTGGGGTGGGGCCGTTGTCCAAGGCTCTGAAAACTGACAGCTCACATCTCCACGTCTCGGTGGCCTCCGTGTCCCGGGCGGGCCAGGAAGACGAATGCCTTGGTCAGGCCCCCAAACAAGCACGGGGGCAGCAAGGTGGCTCTCACCTGCACACAAGCAGACCTCACCCAGCCGCAGCCCACAGGGCCACCTCCCCTTCCTGCAGCTCCCCAGCCTGGACGGGAGCCACGGGGACAGTGCAGGTGATGCTGATGTCTCCTGGGGGTCCAGAAAGTCTGAGTCTTAGAGCTGGAATGCAGTGCCTGGGGGCTTAACACAGGCCTGCACTTTCTTATTTCAGAGAGAGCTTGAAAAATCCACACAAATGGGGTTTTAAAAGTGTATAGTCCTGTCTCTGTCGATTTACATTTTTGTGTGATATAGTTTAATACTGCCTGAGCAATAAATACTAACATGTCAATGTGGCCCAGGTGCCTATTTAACTCTGGGTCTCTGGGTATTTCCGTGCCCAGGTCTGAAACAACTGAGAGGTAAAGCATAGGAGGGGGATGGGGGCGAGGGCCACCTTTTAATTTATTCATGATTTATGTTGCCCTGAGCCAGTCTGCAGTGGGATCTGATGGAGACGGGAAAGGCACTGGGGCCCACCCAGGGGAATGCCACCACCCCTCACTGAGTGGGCGCGGAACCTCACTTTCAGGTTATCTTGGGAAGTTAAATGCAAAATAAAGATTTTTAAACCAAATAAAGATGACATCTAGATTTAGGAAAGTTACCAGGAGGAAGGCACTGATGGGGTGGGTGGATCTTTCCTTCTCACCCCTCCCTCCACAAAGATGCTGGACCAGAGAGGCAGGATATCTGGGTGGGGTGGGACACTGGCCGATGATGGGAACCCCCAGGGCGGCGGGTCAGGCCCCACGAGTGACCCTGGGGACACCAGAGCACACTCCCTGGTGGGCTGGGGGCCTTCTGCTGGGGGACATCGGATGTTAGGTGTGGAGGAAGGCCCGAGGGTCCCAGGACAGAGCCTGCCCTGGACAGCCCGGCTGGTTCCGCAGGGGTGGGGGCCCGGGTGTGGCCCTCGGGTCTTTATGACTTGGGGGGCTCTGACTGCCAGGGCGGGTCTGTGTGACCCTGACACCCGGAGCGGGGCGGAACCGCGTGATCCCAGGCGGGGCGCGCGCCACTCTCGGGCCCTCCTCCCCGCGGACACCATGCCCGGCCCCCGGCGCCCCGGCCCCCGCGCGGGCCGTGGCCGCGCCTTGGACTGCAGCCCCTGCCGGGGGCCCCCCTGGGAGCCTCCGACCGCGGCCTGTGGGACCCCACGCCCCCCGCGCGCCGTCGTCCCCGAAGCCGCTCCCGCCACCCCCTGCCGCCCGCGCGCCCGCGCAGCCCCACGCCCCGCGCCGGCCGCCGCCGAGCCGCGCTCCCCGGGTCCCCCTGTCGGCGCCCCGGTGCTGCACAATGCGCCGCGCAGCCCGGGCCCGTCACCCCGGGCAACCGGAGGACGCGGGACAGCGCGACGGGGGGCGAGGGCACGGGCCCCCGCCCGGGTGAGCACGGGACCAACCGCCCTCCGCCCCTCCGCCCCTGGGATTCTAGACCACCCCCGCGGAGTCCCGGACCTACCCTTCCTTCGGAGCTCCTGACCGCCCCTCTACTCCAGGCCTGCCCAGCCCTCCACCTCTGGACCCCGCCTTCGGCCCCCCCCCCGACCCTAGCCTGCGCCCCCCCAACCCCAGACTTCCCCCTCCACCCCAGCCCTGCTCTCGCCCCTATGAGTTCCCTACTTCTGTCAGCACTGATACCCCCTTGCAGGGGTCCAGGCAGTGGAAGGGAGGAAGGGCGAGGTCCCTGAGGCCGAGGCCGGAATGGAACCGTCTGCGTCTTCGGAAGGGGAGCAGAGAGGAGAATCTAGTCAGTATTGTCCTGCGCCCGCCGCCCTGGGTTTCCTGAAAGGGACCGCCGAGCTCAGGCTCGGGGAGGGGGCATCCGTCTGTTCTGTTGACCTGTCTGCCTATCCTTATTCCGAAGTACCTGCTTTAATTCTAGGAGCCTCGTAATAAGTCTTAATATTTCTCTGACTTTGTTCTTCAAGATGTGCTCAGGTTTTCTTGGACTTTTGCATTTTTAAAATCAATTGTTAATATAAGCCCTCCCCAACACACACACACACACACACACACACACACACACACACACACACACGAGTCCTGCTGGGATTTTGTGATTCCATTGAACGTGTAGATCAATTGGGGTGAGAATTAACATATTAATATCCAGACTTCTGACCATGAACATTAGCTCTTTCATTCTTGTCAGTAAGGTTCCCACTTTTAGTTACAGGTGTGTAAGACCTTTTGTTAGAATCACTCCCAGATAATCCATGCTTAACACTGCTGTAGGTGGCATTTTTGAGTTTCATTTTCTAATTGTCTCTAGTGTATAGAAATACAGTTGAATTCATTTTCCTGGCTTGGTGGTTGGTGACCTTGGTAAATCCACTACTAACTCATATAATTAGATTTGTTACATACACAATCATCACCTACAGATCTTTTCAGTCTTTATACCTCTTATTTCCTTTTCTTGCTTGCATTGTTGCATCGGCTAGCACTTTTGAGTATAATGTTGAATAGATATGATATAGTGGACATCTTTTTTTGTTTCCACACTCAGGATGAAAGTGCTCAGTGTTTCACCATGAAATATGATGTATAAGGTTTTTTTTATTTTTTAAACATGATTTTTTTTCACATTTCTTTGTCAAGTTTTCTTCGGCAAATTTATCTAAAATATTAAGTTTTCATTTTAGAACCTAGTTTATAGTTATATAACAGAGGCCCTAAACTGATCCAGGTTCACCAGGATACCTTTCTCTAAGCCCTAATGGTTAATATTTTCCCTATAAAATGTACAAGTATCTTTTAATTAAGTTGTCATTCACAAAAATTATAAATTAAACACCTATAAATTCTTGTTGCTATAAGTTTTAAAGGAAGTTCTCTTTATTCCTGGTTTACTGAGAGTTTTAAAACAAGTAGTTATTACATTTTATCATATGTTTTCTTCTGCATATTTTTCCTTTAGTCTATCAAATGATTACGTAATGGATTTTCAAATATTAAACAAACTTTGTGTCCCTAGAACAAATACCACATGGTCAAGTGTACTGTTTTATATGTCACTGGATTTGATTTACAAATATTTTAAGATTTTTGTGTCTATTTTTATGAGCAAGATTGGCTTGTAATATTTCTTTCTTTCAAAAAGGTCCTTGTCAGATTTTGGTGTTAAATGTATGACCTCATAAAAAAAACTTGAAAAAGAAAAAAAAATAAAGGGTTGAAAAGGCTTTTCTAGTTTCATCTTTAGTGAAAGGGTTTATATGGGGGGGTTTTGGGTGTTTTTTTTTTCTGAAATATTTGGACAGATTGACCTGTAATGCCATCTAGGCCTGGCTTCATTGTGGGAAACATTTTAAATATGGAGTTAATTTGTTTAACAGAAATAGGCCCATCTGGATTTTCTATTTCTTTTATGTCACTTTTGATAAGCAGTGTCATTTAAGGAAAATGTCCATTTCATATGAATTGCCAAATTATTGACATGTGGATGTTCATAATATCTTTTTTTATTGAAGTATAGTTGATTTACAATGTTGTGTTCATTTCAGGTATACAGCAAAGTGATTCAGCTATATATATATATATATATATATATATATATATGCTTTTTCAGATTCTTTTCCATTATAGGTTATTACAAGATATTGTTCCCTATGCTATACAGCAGGTCCTTGTTGTGTACTTATTTTGCAGATAGTAATGTGTATCTGTTAATCCCAAACTCCTAATTTATTCCCCCCCCCACCTTTCTCCTTTGGTAACCGTAAGTTTGTTTTCTATATCTGTGAATCTATTTCTATTTTGTAAGTAAGTTCATTTGTATCATTTTTTTAGATTCCAAATATAAGTGATATCAAATGATATTTGTCTTTCTCTATCTGACTTACTTCACTTAATATGATAATCTCTAGGTCCATCCATGTTGCTGCAAATGGCATTATTTCATTCTTTTTTGTGGCTGAGTAATATTTCATTGTATATGTATATATATGTATACCACATCTTCTTTATTCATTCATCTGTTGATGGACATTTAGGTCACTTCCATGTCTTGGCTACTGTAAATAGTGCTGCTGTGAACATGGGGGTGCACGTACCTTTTCAAATTAGAGTTTTCATCTTTTCCAGCTATACACCCAGGAGTGGGATTGCTAGATCATATGTAACCCTATTTTTAGTTTTTTAAGTAACCTTCATTCTGTTCTCCATAGTGGCTACACCAATTTACATTCCCACCAACAGTGTAGGAGGGTTCCCTTTCCCCACACCCATTCCAGCATTTATTATTTGTAGACTTTTTGATGGTGGCCATTCTGACTGGTGTGAGGTGATACCTCATTGTAGTTTTGATTTGCGCTTTTCTAGTAATTAGTGATATTGAGCATCTTTTCATGTGCCTATTGCCATTTGTATGCCTTCTTTGGAGAAATGTCTGTTTAGATCTTCTAAATCCCATTTTTTGATTGGGTTGTTTGTTTGTTTGTTTGATACTGAGCTGTTTATATATTTTGGAAATTAATCCCTTGTCAGTTGCATCATTTGCAAATTTGTTCTTCCAGTCCATAGGTTGTCTTTTCATTTTGTTTATGGTTTCCTTTGCTGTGCAAAAGCTTTTAAGTTTAATTACGTCCCATTTGTTTATTTTTGCTTTTATTTTCATTACTTTAGGAGATGGATCAAAAAATATTGCTGCAATTTATGTCAAAGAGTTTTCTCCCTATGTTTTCCTCTAGGAGTTTTATCCAGTCCTACATTTAGGTCTTTAATCCATTTTGAGTTTATTTTTGTATACGGTGTCAGAGAATGTTCTAATTTCATTCTTTTACCTGTAGCTGTCCAGTTTTCCAAGCACCACTTATTGAAGAGGCTGTCTTTTCTCTATTGTATGTCCTTGCCTCATAGATTAATTGACCATAAGTACATGGGTTTATTTCTGGGCTCTGTATCCATTGATCTATATTTCTGTTTTTGTGCCAGTACCATACTGTTCTGATTACTGTAGCTTTGTAGCATAGTCTGAAGTCAGGGAGTGTGATACCGCCAGCTCCATTCTTCTTTCTCAAGATTGTTTTGGCTATTCAGGGTCTTTTGTGTTTCCATACAAATTTTAAAATTATTTGTTCTAGTTTTGTGAAAAATGCCATTGGTAATTTGATAGGGATTGAATTGAATCTATAGATTGCTTTGGCTAGTGTGGTCATTTTAATATATTGATTCTTCCAATCCAAGAACATGGTATATCTTTTCATCTGTTTGTGTCATCTTCAATTTCTTTCATCAGCATCTTATAGTTTTTGGACTACAGGTTTTTTGCCTGCTTAGATAGGTTTATCCCTAGGTATTTTATTCTTTTCAATGCAATGATAAATGGTATTGTTTTCTTAATTTCTCTTTCTGATCTTTTGTTGTTAGTATATAGAAATGCAACAGATTTCTGTATAATAATTTTGTATCCTACAACTTTATACTGAATTCACTGATGAGCTCTAGTAGTCTTCTGGTGGCATCTTTAGGATTTTCTATGTATAGTATCATGTCGTCTGCAAACAGTGACAGTTTTACTTCTTCCTTTCCAATTCGGTTCCTTTTATTTCTTTCTCTTCTCTGATTGCTGTGGCTAGGGCTTCCAAAATTATGTTGAATAAAAGTGATGAGAGTGGGCATCCTTATCTTGTTCCTGATCTTAGAGGTAATGCTTTTCACCACTGAGTATGATGTTAGCTGTGGGTTTGTCATATATGGACTTTATTATGTTGAGGTATGTTCCCTCTAAGCCTGCTTTCTGGGGAGTTTTCATCATAAATGATGTTGAATTTTGTCAAAAGCCTTTCCTTCATCTATTGAGATGCTCACGTGGTTTTTATTCTTCAGTTTGTTAATGTGGTGCATCATGTTGACTGATTTGTGGATATTGAAAAATCCTTGCATCCCTTGGATAAATCCCACTTGATCATGGTGTATGATCCTTTTAATGTATTGTTGGATTCAGTTTTCTGGTATTTTGTTGAGGATATTGCATCTGTGTTCATCAGAGATATTGGCCTGTAATTTTCTTTTTTTTGTGATATCTTTGTCTGCTTTTGGTATCAGGATGATAGTGGCCTCATAGAATGAGTTTGCAAGTGTTTCTTCCTTTGCAGTTTTTTGGAATAGTTTCAGAAGGATAGGTGTTAACTCTTCTCTAAATGTTTGGTAGAATTTACCTGTGCAGCCATCTGATCCTGGACTTTTGCTGGTTGGGAGTTTTAAAATTACTAATTCAATTTCAATACTGGTAATTGGTCTGTTCATATTTTCTGTTTCTTCCTGGTTCAGTCTTGGGAGAGTGTACCTTTCTAAGAATTTGTCCATTTCTTCTAGGTTGTCCACTGTATTGGCATAGAATTGCTTGCAGTAGTCTCTTATGATCCTTTATATTTCTGTGGTGTGGGTTGTAACTTCTCCTTTTTCATTTCTGATTTTATTGATTTGGGCCCTCTTCCTTTTCTTCTTGATGAGTGTAGCTAAAGATTTATCAATTTTGTTTACCTTTTCAAAGAACCAGCTTTTAGTTTCATTGATCTTTTCCATTGTTTTTTTTAGTCTCTATTTCATTTATTTCTGCTCTGATCTTTATGATTTCTTTCCTTCCACTAACTTTGGGTTTCCTTTGTTCTTCTTTTTGTAGTTGCTTTAGGTGTAAGATTAGGTTGTTTATTTGAGATTTTTCTCGTGTCCTGAGGTAGGCTTGTATCGCTACAACTTCCCTCTTAGAACTGCTTTTGCTATGTCTGACAGAGTTTGGATTGTTGTGTTTCCATTTTTATTTGTCTCCAGATATTTTTTAATTTCCTCTTTGATTTCTTCAGTCACTCATTGGTTGTTTAGTAGCATATTGTTTACCCTCCACGTGTTTGTGTTTTTTGCAGTTTTTTTCCTTGTAGTTGATTTCTAGTCTCATTGTGTTGTGGTCAGTCTATTTAGAGGTTTATCAATTTGAAAAAAAAAAGTTTCAAAGATCCAACTTTTGGTTTTGCTAATTTTCTCTATAGTACATTTGTGGGGTTTTTTTTAAAAAAATTATTTATTTTTAATTTTGGCTGTGTTGGGTCTTCATTGCTGCACGCAGGCTTTCTCTAGTTGCGGAGAGCAGGGGCTACTCTTCGTTGTGGTGCACGGGCTTCTCATTGCAGTGGCTTCTCTTGTTGTGGAGCACAAGCTCTAGGCGCAGGCTCAGTAGTTGTGGCACACGGGCTCAGTAGTTGTGGCGCACAGGCTTAGTTGCTCCACAGCATGTGGGATCTTCCCAGACCAGGGATCGAACCCGTGTCCCCTGCATTGGCAGGCAGATTCTTAACCACTGTGCCACCAGGGAAGTCCCCCCAAAAAACATTTTGTTAATGTCTCCTCTGGTAATATCTGGTATTGATAATTTGTTTGGGTTTGAATTTGCTGGTAGTTTTCTGGTGATTTCTTTGGGTTTGACTTTGAGGTGATCTTTCTAATATCTGAGATGGATGCTTCATGACTGTCCTTAGCCTTTATTATTTTCCACTATTTGCATCTACAGCTAAAAATCGCTTTATAAACAGAACCTAGCTACAAGATTCGATACTTGGTATTTTAACTCTCATTTAGTTAAGAAACATACATTACTTTTTATCCTGATCTCCTCTTTGACGTGGGTTATTCAGAAGCACATTTGTGAAATGTGTGTTAGTCTCCTGTTGTTACTTTGTCTTCTGATTAAACTCCCTGACTTCACGGCTCTGTGATCAGGGGACATGATCTATGTGGCTACTGTCCCCTTGAAATTGGTTAAGAACTTCTTTGTGGTCAATTTTAATAAATGTTCCCTGTGTCCTGGAATGAGCAGGATGGCGGCCACTGAGCGAGGTGTTCTGTGTGCTCGTGAGGTGAGGGTTGGACAGTCACATTCAATCCTCATCCTCACTGACCTTTGTGGTTGTGTCAGTGACTGAGGGCAGTGCCTGTCACTATCTGCAGCTGAGGCTACTTTGTCCTCCTGGTGGTCCTGCCAGCCCTGCTCTGGTTTGTAACTGACTTTGTCCAGAACTCCCCACGTGTAGAAGCTCTCAGATGCACCTTGGTGTCTGCTTTGTCAGTTGAATGTATTGTATTTTTTTCCCCCAGTCTAGGGTTTGTCTTCTCGTTTTCTTAGCCAAGGAGAACATTTCAATTTTGATAAAGTCTGATTTGCCCATTTTAGCTTCGATGGTCAGTGCTTTTTTTTTTTTTTTTTTTTTTTGCGGTACATGGGCCTCTCACTGTTGTGGCCTCTCCCGTTGCAGAGCCTGACGTGCAGGCTCAGCGGCCATGGCTCACGGGCCCAGCCGCTCTGCGGCACGTGGGATCTTCCCGGACCGGGGCATGAACCCACATCCCCTGCATCGGCAGGCGGACTCTCAACCACTGCACCATCAGGGAAGCCCGATGGTCAGTGCTTTTGTGGAGCATCTCGGACTTGCTGCCTTGCCCGAGGCTCTGAGAGCCCCCCCGGCTCCTGTGCACACTTTCACACTTGCGCCTGTGACCCACGTCCACTTACCGTGTGTCCCCAGTTGGGGCTAGGGCTCCCCTCTCCGTGTGGACAGGCCGCTGCTGCAACCCCACCCCCGCTCAGGGCCTCGGTGCTCTCCCTTGCCTGCATCAGTTGGCTCCGAGGCTGTGGGTCTCTGGGGTCCACGGGTTGGAGGGAGCTGCAGGTGGAGCAGGTGGGTGGGTGGCCGGGGTGTCCACTCCCTGCCTGCCCACCTGGGATGCTCTTTGGACGTCCAGGGACCATGGGTCAAGGAGGCGTCGGGAGGTCGGATGGTCTGCCGGGGTGTGTATGTTGCAGGATCATCTGCCCCGTGGAATTCAAGCCACCATCTGGGATGAGATGGCCCAGGGTGGACAGGGAGGTGAAGCACAGATGTCTGAGGTCCAGGCCTGGGCTTGGCCACAGTTAGGGCATGGGGAGAGAGAAGGGGCGGCAGTGAGGGAGGGAGAGCGGGGTTCAGGGGAGCAGGGACTGCCGGCTGAGTGTCCAGTGCTGGCAGAGGCCAGGATGCAGAGAGTGACCACGGGATTGGCCTGTGCATGTGTGACCTTGGCCTGAGCTTGTCTGTGGTGGAGCCAGCAGACGGGCTGTGGAGAGAGGAGAGATGAGAGGTGGAGGAGGGAGTGGGCTGGGTGCAGGGATGAGGGTTTTCATTGTAATGTTTATATGGACGCTGCTACACTGATGGGAGTCTGGTGGCCAGGGTCCAGAGAGGAGCCCAGAGGGGCTGGTGGCCGGAAGGCTGGCCCAGGCAGAGGCGAGGGCTGACGGAGTGCCATGGGGGGCTGGACATGGGGATTAGGCTGGTGTCTCCTGAGTCCGAGCGTCACTTGTTTGCTCTTTCCTTTGCCTTGATGTCTGTTTCTCTCTTGTAGAATTAAAACGAGGAATTTCCCAAGACTTGATTTCTTCCCCCACATTAGACAAATACAAAATAGCAAGACAATTAACGGACAAGGCAATCAAGGTAAATGCTCTTTGGGGCTCAGTGGGAGGGGTACTTTTAAGAACAGAAATTCGTTTTGGAATGTGGAGAGTGAGTTCGTTGCCTCTGATGCCCCCCTGCCGAGGTGAGGCACCCCCCGCAGTCCTGGCCCCCGCGTGGAGGCTTCTGCCAGTTACTTTATGTTTCAGCTGTACTTTTGAAATAGGTAATGCTTTCAAAATTCAAAAAACGCAGACACATACATGGTAAAAATCTCTCCTGCAGCCATGCAGTCGTGTGACTACAGCTGTGGACACACATCCCAGACAAGGGACAGACTCCTAGTGACTCACAGACCCCCTCCCATCTGCTCTCCCTGCCCCAGACCCCAGGGTGACACGGTGAGGACAGTTGCATGTGAGAGGGGTTTGTGCCCAGGAGAGGAACTCTGGGGCTCGGGTGGGGCAGCTGGCATACCCACCCACTTCCCCAAGGGGGAGGCCTACCTTTCACCAGAATGGGAGAATTTGGGGGAAATAAAGAAGGACAAGCGTTCTTCAGATGGGGGCAGATGGCTCCACACTACCACTTTGAGAACATGATCCTCTGTCCTTATCACGCATTCGCATTGCTCAGGCTGGGACAGTGGGGAAGCACTGACAAATCCAACACACAGTAACACGTGGAAATGTGCTCATTCCCTTAATTTTCTTCTGAAGCACAGCACACACATGCGAGTGTACAGATCGTAAATGCACAGCTCAGGCTGTGATGGGCTGGATGTACCTGGAGAGAGAAGCACAGCCCAGGTGACATATGTAATCAGCATCAACTCCTACAGACATGACAGAGCACCTCTGCCCCGTTGGAAGCTGCCTCCCGCCCTAGTTATTCCCAAATCCTGGCAGCCACTGATGTGCTTTTTTCGTGCTTCCTACCACTGTCCTTTCTGGGACTTCATATAAGTAGAATTTAATTTTCAGATTTTCTTCTGAGACCTTAAAACATATAAATATTCAGGGCTACAAACATCCCACTAAGTACTGCTTTAGCTGCATTTCAAAAGATTTCATTTTGTAGTGTTTTTGATGAGATTCAGTTCAAAGTATTTTATAATTCATATTATTGTTTTTCATTGATTGTGTGTTACTTAAAACTATACTTCTTAATTTCTAAACTGGTGGCTATTTTTCTAGTTATTTTGTTATTGATTTCTAGTTTGATTGCCTGTGGTTGAGAATGTAATGGGTACAATGTTATTCCATTGAAATGTGTTCAGACCTGCTTTATACCTAGCATTTTGTTAATTTATATAAAAGTTGATGTAGAGTGCTATATTCACAGCCATAAGGGTAGAGCTTGTTATTTGCGTTGTTGAAGTCTTCTAGCCTTATTGAAATTTTTTGTCTCTGTGTTCTCTAATTTACTGAGAGAAGCATGTTAAATATCCTATTGTAATTGTGGATTTGTCTACTTTGTGTTTCTGCCAGTTTTTGCTCTATATAATTTATAGCCATCTCAATGGGTGCAAATGTATCTTTCTGGTGAATTGAATGTTTTCTTTAAATTATGGGATGATTTTCTTTAATGATGTTTATTTGTCTCAAAGGCTATTCTGTCTCATATATAGATCCTTTTATTTTTTATCTATCTGTAGGGTTGTGCTTTTGATTTTCTCCTGTAAACAACATAGATTTAGATTAAAAAAATATATAGTCTGGCACTCTTTACCTTTTAACTGGAGCATTTTGTGTATTTATCTATAATTAAACACTGGTATATTCCCATCGTGTTTCATTCATTTGGTTTGCACTCTCTGCTCAGTTTTTCTCTCCTTTCATGATTCCTTGTGGACTGATTACTTTTTATTATTCCATTTTCCCTCTCTCTTTTTTTTTTTTTTTTTTGCGGTACGTGGGCCTCTCACTGTTGTGGCCTCTCCCGTTGCGGAGCACAGGCTCCGGACGCGCAGGCTCAGCGGCCATGGCTCACGGGCCCAGCCTCTCTGTGGCATGTGGGATCTTCCCGGACCGGGGCACGAACCTGTGTCCCCTGCATCGGCAGGCGGACTCTCAACCACTGCGCCACCAGGAAAGCCCTGTTTTCCCTCTCTTATGTTAGAAATCTTGTACTCTTTTTTGTCCTTTTGTAGTTCCCTTATGTATTGTACTGTGTTGACTTACTAAAGTTAATCGGATTTTCTGAAGTCATTCAAATCGACTCCAGTTAAGGAGAGGATTGGAGGCGGCTGGGTGGTCTTGCTGGAGCTGCAGGGCACTGACATTCCTGCTGTTGTCATACTCCCTGCCCACCTCTCCTCACAGTGGCCCCTGTCGTGGTGCACAGCCTTGTCAAGGGTGAGGCCAGGCTTTGGACTGAGGTTCTTATTAGAAGGGGGCTTGGAGGTCTTTCATGTGGGCACTGGGACTTGAGCTCTCACTGTCTGGCCACAAGCCCACACGTTCTTGGCATGTGTTCTCAGTCCTCCCACTGAGACCCGTGTTAGCTACCAATGCTGCTTGACAAATCACCATGAATTTAGCTGCTTAAACACACCACGTATTATCTCCTGTGGGTCAGGGGTCCAGGCTGGGTCCTCTGCTCAGTGTCTGTCAAGGGTGAAATGAAGCATCAGCCAGATGGGGTCTCATCTGAAGGCTCAACAGGGGAAGGAGGTGCTTCCAAGCTTCCTCAGCTTATTGGCAGAATTAATTTCCTTGTGGCACCTTCTTCAAAGCCAGCAGTGGAGAGAGACAGTCTCTGCTGTTTTCAATCTCTGACTTGAGAGAATCCTGGACCCTCTTTTAAGCGGCATACCTGATTAGGTCAGGCCCACCCAGGATAATCAGTCTTTCAAATTCAGAGTCTAATTAGGACCCTAGTGCGTTTGAGCCACCTCCCCCTGCTGCTCTGGCCTCCTCTCCTGCTCTCACAAGCTAATGAGGCCCTAAGCTCACTGCTGACCATACCCCTGTTCCCTGACCCTGCCCTGCAGCTGCTGCCCTCTGACTCTGTCCAACGGATGTGTCCAGGCTGTGTCCTCAGCAGCATGGGCCCTGGGGCTCCAGCATGACCATCACTCTCCTGCCCCCTGTCCCTCATCTGGGAAGGCAGAGGACGCCAGCTACCAACTCCCTGCCTGGCCCCTGGCAGCTGGGCTCATTCCCACAGTGATGGGCAGAGTCCCCAGCTCCCCTGGTGCTGGCCCTGGGCAGTTTGCACTGCCCCTCCAGCCATTGGTGGGCACTTGTTCCCCCCTCTCCTCTCAAACCTCGGGCAGCTCCCCCACCCCAGGCATGAGGAATGGTCACCTTTGCAGAGAAAAGAAAGCCTCAGAGCACAGGCCCTCAGGCCCTGTCCTGCATCCCACCTTTCAGACCTGGAGCTGCCCTGAGCTGGGGTCTGAGCCTCAGGAAGCACTGAGGTCCTGGCTATGCTGTGCCTCCTGGCCTCCACGTTTGGGGCAGCAGGCACACACACGGTGGAGTGGGCCTGCCTGGGGGCTGCCCGGCCCCAGCCCGTCAGCCGTCCCAGCGCCCCTGGGTGATTTTCTCAGAGCAGAACACAGGTGTCTTCCCGCTCGTGCAGCCTGTGTCATCCTGATAGTAGACTCCTCTTGCTGAGACAAAATTAGCTCGTTTTCAATTCTTTAATTTCAAATACGCTCTTGCAATTCAAGGAAAAGAAGATCTTCTCCATCTACGGACACTACCCGGTGATCCGGGCCGCCCTGCAGAGGAAGGGCTGGGTGGAGAAGAGGGTTCACTTTCTGTCCAAGGTCATTCCAAGTGTCGAAGACGAAGGGGAAGGAGCGCCGGGTAGAGTATCGGAGGCGTCTTGTGTTTCGTGTGAGATGTTTGTGTGTGTGTCACGAGGACCCAGACGTGACTCGATTCTGCAGGTCCTGTGCTGTGGCCTCACCCTTGGGGAAGGAGTCACCTCCTGGCCCCAGCCTCACGCGTCCAGGCACTGATGAACCCTTTCACACCCTGGTACTGATCACTTCTTGGTGTCCCACCATCCATGCCCAGACCTCCTCCTGTGTCTGGATGGTGTTCATCGTCCTTTAGCGGCCTGGCCCTAGCTGTCCCTCCTCTGGCCCCGTGCTTGGCCCCCTGCAGTGCCCACTGCACCCAGCCCCTGGTCACTGGTCCTCCCTGACCCCACCTGCGCCTACCCCCTGCTCTGCCCAGAGTCTTCATCCTCTTGGCTCCAGGGTCTGTGCTGGGCCCCGTCCCACACGGTGCTTGAGACCCACCTCACGGCCCCGCCCACGTCCCGGGTCCCCGACCCTGGCATGGCCCCTGGCGGGGGTGCCATGCAGTGGACACCCGAGCCTGACTCGACCCTGCTCCTTTCGGGACCCACGGGGGCACCTGCTCCACACTGGGCCCTGTCGTGGGCCTGGCTGTGGTCACGCCTTCCGGCCATGATGCACTGACATCTCCTGTGTGTTGTGTTTGCAGAAAACAAACATGCTGAAGGCAAAGAAAATCAAGAAGTGGCTTTGGAGAAAACAGATGACATCCACGATGTGATGGTAGGTCCCCATGGGCTCCGGAGGGGCCTCGGGTGACATTTACCTGCCTTTGTGCCGTGTCCTGGGGGAGGGGATGTGGCAGAGCCACGGTCACGCCCGGCCTCGAGGACATGCGTGCGTGTTCATGCGTGTGCACGTGTGTGCATCCGTGTGCCCCGTGTTTCTGAGTGTCCCTGTGTGTGCCTCTACGTGTGAGCAGGCAAGCTGGGCCTGTCATCTGTGGAAACCCTGTGGGACAGGATCAGCACAGCCCCCAGGCGGCGACAGTGGCGGTGGAGTCTGCTGGACGCAGCGCCTGCCTGCGGGGCAGGGCAGCTGCCACAGGGCCCAGCTCCCAGGCCTCGATGCTCCCTGGTAGCAGATCAGCCATCAGGGATGGGCTTTGTAGAGCTGTGCTGCCCCGGGAGGGCTCTGCCAGCCGGTAACAGAGGGTCACTGGGGCTCAAGGGGAGGGAAGAAAGTTAAAACAAGACCAAACAGCATCCACCGCGAGCAAGTGTGACGCGTTGACCACCCTGAAGAGCTCCTGTCCCTCCTGTGACCCCGTGAACAGAACGAAAAGACGAGCCACTCAGGGAGGTACTTGCAGGGCTTATGAGTTAAAAGATCTGATACTCAGAACATGTGACGCGCTCACACGTCAGGGGCAGATGACGATCCAATAGAAACGGGCAAAGACCCGACAGGCTGGGGAGCCCATCACTGCAAGTTCCCAGAGCAGATTCCTTTTTGTGAAAGTCGACCATGAGGCTGGGGGGCCGTCCGCGGGTACAGGGCGTGGGGAGTCGGTGGGGCTGGGTCCAGGGGGCCGGGCCTGCGCAGGAGCGTCAGCTCTGGACCGAAGGCCGTTTCTCACCCCGGGCGACCGGGAGGCCACCAAGCTGCTGTCTATGCTTCCGTGTACGACGGTTCATCACACAGTGTGACAAATGACACTTACACGCGAAGGTGGCAGCAGGAGCTGTACATGTCATTCTGAGAGCGGGAACGAGGACCAAGGGCTCGAGCCCAGCGTTCAGGGAGCTGGGTGGGTGCGTTTTGGAAGTGGCATTGGCGGCCTGGGCCCCAGGAGCCCCCTCCCTGCACCCCCCAGCAGCAGTGCTGCTGTCGAGTGGGGGGAGCCAGTCCTGCCGGAACACAGGGGTCAAGGTGGATTGCCCTGAGTCACGGGGGGCTTAGGTGGTCCTTATATGCTGTCTGCGGACAGTGACCACAAAGGGTGTCCGGGTCATCTCTATGGGTAGGATTTTGGAGAATCTTTCCCTTTCCTGGTATCTCTTTGTATGGTTAGAAATTTTTACCAAAAACATGCCATTTTTGTAAACACAAAAGCGCAGACACCAAGGACACCCCTGTCACCCACCCGTTTCTCGCCCCGGGCGCCCGGGTGGCCACCACGCCGCTGTCTAAACTTCCGTGTACGACGGTTCATCACACACTGTGACAAATGACAGCTACTCTCCTGGGCTCCTGCATTCTGAAGGTGTGGGGGCAGCGGAGGAGCCTGTGTCCCAGGTGCCAGGGAGGGGGACTCTCCCAGGTCCACACGTGGTGTGTCCCTGCGGCCGGTGTGGGCACCCACGGGAGGCGCAGCTCAGACCCCACTCGGGGCCCCTGCAGCCCAGAGCCTGAAGCCCCCCACCCCCGTGCCATCAGAAGCCCTGTGTGTAGCTGCTCCCACGTGAGCCCGCAGGAGACCCTCGAGGAACGTGCGTGGCCGCAGTCAGGATGGGAGAGTCACAGAAATCACACACCGCTTCTCACCTAAACCCCGGTTCCTTTAGTCTTGGCGTGTCCCATTGTCAGAGACGTGAGCCTTGGGTGCTGGGTGTGGATAAAGGTTTTTTCTTGCCAGTCCAGGTTGGTAATAAATGAAACACCATACTTCCTCTGGACAGTCAAAAGGGACATCATTGATTATCACAGTCTGAGCTGCGAACAGTTGCTGAATCACTACGGGAAGACAGCGTCCTTCACCACCAAGGTGAGTGGGAGGGCTGGGGGCACAGGCGGGGCAGCACCCTGCCTCCTGAAATGCCAGCACCTCCGGAGCTGGGAGAGCCATCCGTGGACTGGTTCCCTGGGGGATCCTCTCCAGGACTGGAGCCTCCTGCTGGCGCAGCCCGGCATCATTGTCCAGAGGCCCTCAGTGCTGCTGCTCTCAAACTGCCCCCCCAGAGCCCCTGTGCCCCTCGCCCTGTGTCCCTGGGTGGCCCCAAGGCCACAGAAGCACTGTCCTCTGGGCACACAGGCCAAGCCCAAGACAGGGCAGGTGACGGCTGCCACCGCAGCCCGAGCCAGGCTCTGGGCCCTGGAGGGGCTCTGGATCCCAGGGGGGCCGGGCCACCCTTACCTGTGCTGTGACTTCCAACTGCAGAGGGCCACTGCCACTCGGGCACTTCCTGCCCTCACCTCCTTTCAGCCGCCAGCCCCTCCAGGCAGCTGTTCCCCATTTACCCTGAAGGCTGAGGTTAGGGGCGGGGCCCTCCTGGGACGGACAGGCCTGTGTGTACCCCTGGGAGAGATTGGGTAAAAGGGCTTCCCTGGCAACAAGGGCACCATCCCCTAAACCCTCAAGGGTGACAGAGGGGCAGGGACCAAGTGCACGGCTGCCCCCGGGGCTCCCGGTAGGGCTCTGGCCCCCTGCAACGCATCCTTGCCAGGCTTTGGGCCGCTGGTGTCCTTCCGGGGGTGGGCGATGCCTGCGGACGGCCCAGTGGGGCCGGGCGGCTGGGGAGGGGCCGCTCCAGGAGGTGCCCTCCCAGGAGCCCACTGGAGCCGGTGCTGCCCAGCCAGCCTGCGGGCACTAAGACCGGTCCGAGCTGGCCCGACGTGTGGCCGGTGGGCCTGACGAGCCTCTGTCTCTGGAGATCGGGCTGTGTGTGAGCCTGCGGAGCCTGCCGTGGTACGTCCAGGCCAACCCTGACTCCTTCTTCCCACGCTGCCATGACCTCTGCACCGAGAGCGGGAAGCAAGAGTTCCTGGGTGAGTGGCTGGCGGCCCGGCCGAGGTGCCTGGCGTTGAGCGTTGGGCCCGGAAACCCTGCGGGGCCTCTTTCTGGCCCACCTTCCTGCAGGAGGGGCCCCAGGGCGGGGGGTGGGGGTGGGGTGATGGGGGAGGGCCCGGTGCCATCCCAGCACCTGGGACCTCAGCTCTGTTTCACGTGGTAAGAGCCAGTCTAGTAACTTCCATGGGCAGCGTCTGCAAGACAGGAGGCCAAGTGTCAGCAGCTTGGTTCTGATGGGGCTTCTGGGAGAGGCTGGCATGGGGATGGTGCTGGGCCCGGGTCTGGGTGCCTGGGGCACACGGGGACGACGGGCTCTGGGCTGGGGACAAAGGCTGGTCCCTGGTTCGATCTGCCTGGAGGCACAGGAGAGAGGAGAAGGTCAGGGCAGGCAGGGAGGGGGTTGTTCAGGGGGGACCCGTGTTTCCTAAGCACCCATCTGGGGGGCTGTAGAGAGCGACATCTGCCCAGCACTCCTGCTTATGCCCTGACCGCAGGCCGGGGCTCCCAGGAGCCAATGGCCGGATGCAGGACAAGGCAGGGTCGGGGCAGGGTCAGAGGTGACAAGTGCAGTGCGGGCAGGACCGTGAGCAGGGGCCTCACAAGATGGGGGACTGGGTGGAGACCCAGAGGAGAAGGAGGCTGAGGGCAGCTGGCTGGGGAGCTCCAGGCCAGCCCTGGAGCAGGCAGTGTGCCCGCACGTCCTCGGGCATAGGGGCTGGTGATCTCAGGAGCATTTGTTCTGATGGACGGAGGAGGGTGGGTGAGGGGCTGCGTGGGGGGCTCAGGTTCTGGATGTTTCCAGGGCAGCAGTAGCTGCCAGGCAGGTGGATGCCGGGTAGGGTGGCCTCAGATGAGGTGGGGAAGGAGCAGGTTTGTGAAAGAAGTTGCTGGAATATCCAGCTACTTGGGGTGGGGAGCAGCCTTCCTTCCCAGGCCCCTCACGGAGGTGAGGCTCCTCTGGCCGCTGCCCCTGGCATGTGACAGGCGCTCAGAGGCAGCCTGGCCCCATGCCTGGGTCTGGGAGACCCTGAGCTGCCTCTGCGCTGGTGGATACAGCAGGGCCCCTAGCCACCCACAGTTAGAGCGGTGGGAGCCAACATGTCCAGGAAGGTCTGGAGGGGCTCGTGGGGAGGGTCCCGGTGCTATCAGCAGGGGGCTCTTCTAGAAGGATCCCTCTGTGCAGGGCTGAGGACATGGGGGCAGGGAGAGGTGGTGACGGTGCCCACAGACCGTGGCCCTGGGGGTGCAGGAGATGGGCAGGAAACGGGGTGCGTGGATTCTGCCTCTGGGTCTGTAGGCAGAGTGGATGCACAGCTGGGGTGGAGGTCCTGGGATGGATGAGACTCCCCTCCGCAGAAGAGGGAGGATGAGTGTAGAGGTGGAGGGTGTGGGCACGGCGGGGCAGTGGGGGAGCGCCCGGCCCCCGGAGGGCTCTGAGGCAGGAGTGAGCCCCCCGCACACAGTGGGATGCCCGGGCTGGGAATAGCTGGTGCTGGCTGAGTTCCCGTCCCCAGCGCAGGCAGGGTGACGAGGCCTTGGTATCCTTTCAGATGACTTCCGGTGCACGGTGGCCTCCAGCATCCTCAAGTGGGTGGTCAGCCACCAGAACTGCAGCAGGATCACACCCAAGGGCTGGAGGGAGGAGACCGGTGACAGTGACCCCAGCAACAAGCAAGGTGTGTGCCACCTTGGCATGGCCAAGGCCGTGCCACCCCGGGAGGACAGTGGCAGGAGGGGCCATGGAGCTGTGCATCCAGGGTGGGCTGCAGCTCTGCCCCGACCCCCAGTCTCTTCCAGCAGAATGCCATGGGAATGGCGCTCCTGGGTCATGTAGGGAGTCGTGGGCCACAGTGGGTTTAGGCCTACAAGACCCAAATAAGTCCTTTTTGTTGTTATTCACTTTCACAGAACAGTTTTAGGTTCACAGCGAAGTTGAGCAGGAGGAACAGAGTTGTCCCACGTACCCTCTGCCCGTTCCTCCCCTGTATCAACATCCTCCTCCAGATGGTACATTTGTTATAAGTGATGAACCTACACTGACACATCATCATCACCCAGACCCCACAGTTTACATCAGGGTTCCCTCTTGGTTTGGACAAATGTATAATGACATGTATCCACTGATATAGTATCTTTCAGAGTAGTTTCACTGCCCTAAAAATCCTCTGTGCTCAGCCTGTTCATTCCTCCTTCCCCCCAACATCTTATTTTTTATTGTTTCCACAGCTTTGCCTTTTCCAAAGTGTCATACTGTTGGAATCATACAGTATATATGACTCAGACAGGCTTCTTTCACTTACTAATGTGCATTTAAGGTCCCTCCATGTCTTTTCATGACTTGATAGCTCGTTTCTCTTTAGCACTGACTAACATTCCACTGTCTGGATGGAACAGAGTTTGTTCATCCTGTCACCTGTTGAAGGACATCTTGGGTGTTTTCAAGTCTTGGCAGTTATTATTAGAGTTGCATACAGGCTTTTGTGCAGCTGTAAGTTTTCAACTCACTTGGTAAATACTGAGGATCACGACTGCTAGATAATATGGCAAGAGTATGTTTAGTTTGGTAAGAAACTGCCAAACTGTGTTCCAAAGTGGTTGCTACACCATTTTGTGTTCCCACCAGCAATGATGAGAGTTCCTGTTGCTCCACATCCTGGTGAGCATTTGGTGATGTCAGTGCTCCGGATCTTGGCTGTTCTAATAGGTGTGTAGTGGTATCTCATTGTAGTCTTAATTTGCATTCCCCTGACAATGTATGATGTTAAACATCTTTTAATATACTTATTTGCCATCTGTATATATTCTTTGGTGAGAAGTCTGTTCAGCTTCCCTCCAGTTTTAAATCGGGGTGTTTGTTTTATTGTTGAGTTTTAAGGGTTCTTTGCATATTTTGGATACCAGTACTTTATTGTATGTGTCTTTTGCAAATATTTTCTCCAACTTTACAGCTTGTTTTCTAATTATGTTGATGATGTCTTCCACAGAGCAGAAGTTTTAAATTTCAGTGAAGTCCAACTTATCAATTATTTTTTTCATGGATTGTGCCTTTGGTGTTGTATCTAAAAAGTCGTCATCATACCCAAGTTCATCTTGGTTTTCTCCTGTGTTATCTTCTAGGGGTTTTATAGCTTTGTGTTTCAACTTAGGTCTATGATCCATTTTCATTTAATTTCTATGAAGGGTGTAAGGTCTGTATCTAGATTCTTTTTTGTTTTTGTTTTTTTTTTGCATGCAGATATCCATTTTTTCCAGTACCATTTGTTTGAAAAGACTATCTTTGCTCCATTGTATTGCCTTTGTGCCTTTGTCAAAGATCAGTTGATGATATTTGTGTGGGTCTATTTCTGGGCTCTCTACTCCACTGATCTATTTGTCTCTTTTTCACCAATACCACACTATCTTGATTATTGTAGATTTATTGTAAAGCTCAAATTTAGATGGTGTCAATCTTCCAACTTTGTTCTTCTCCTTCAACATTGCATTGGCTATTCTGGATTTTTTGCCTCTCCATATAAACTCTAGAATCAGTTGGTCAATATCCACAAAATAACTTGCTGGGATTTTGATTGGGATTGCTTTGGATCTATAGATCAAGTTGGGAAGAACTGACATCTTGACAATGAACTTTTTCTATTCATGACCATAGAATATCTCTCCATTAATTTGTTCTTCTTTGATTTAATTAATCAGAGTTTTGTACTTTGCCTCATATAGATCTTGTATATATTTTGTTAGATTTATTTAATTATGCATTTATTTCATATTTGGAATGCAAATGTAATGGTGTTTTGTTTTTAATTTCAAATTCCAATTATTAATTGCTGGTGTATAGGAAAGTGATTGACCATAACCACTTACTAGTTCCAGAAGTTGTTTTGTTGTTAATTCTTTTAGATTTTCTACCTAGACAATCATGTCATCTCTGAATAAAAACAGTTTTATTTCTTCTTTCCCAATTTGTATACTTTTAATTTTCTTGTCTTGTTGCATTAGCTAGGATTTCCAGTATGATGCTGAAAAGGAGTGGTGAGAAAGGACATCCTTGTTTTGCTCCTGATTTTAGTAGGAAAGATTCTAGTTTCTCACCATTAAGTATAATGTTAGCTGTAGGTTTTTTGTAGATATTCTTTATCAAGTTGAGGAAATGCCTCTCTATTCCTAGTTTGTTGAGAGTTTTTATCATAAGTGGGTGTTGAATTTTGTCAAATGCTTTTTCTGCATCTATTGATATGATCATGTAATATTTCTTCTTTAGCTTGTTGGTATGATGGATTACATTAATTGATTCTTGAATGCTGAACGAGTTTTGCATACCTGGGATAAATGTGACTTGGTCATGGTGTATAATTCTTTTTATAAATTGTTAGATTTAATTTGCAAATATTTTGCTGAGGATTTTTGCAAATATGTTCATGAGAGATTTTGGTCAATAGTTTTCTTTTCTTGTGATACCATTGTCTGGTTTTGGTATTAGGGTAATGCTGGCCACAGAGAATGAGTTACAAAGTATTCCCTCTGCTTCTATCATCTGAAAGATATTGTAGAGAATTGGTATACATTTTTCCTTAAATGTTTGGTAGAATTCACCTGTGAATCCATCTAAGACTGGTGCCTTCTGTTCTGGAAAGTTATTAACTATTGATTCAATTTCTTTAATAGATATAGGACTATTCAGATTGTCTATTTCTTTTTCTTTGAGCTTTGGCAGATTGTATATTTCAAAGAATCAGTCCATTTCACCTAGATTATAAAATTCGTCGGCATAAAGTTGTTCATAGTATTCCTTTATTATCCTTTTAATGTCCATGAGATCTGTAGTGATGTCTCCTCTTAGTTTTATGATATTAGTAATTTATGTCATCTATCCTTTTTTGTTTTTAGTTAACCTGACTAAAGGCTTATTAATTTTATTGATGTGTTCAAAGAACCAGCTTTTGGTTTCACTTATTTTCTCTATTGATCTCCCATTTTCAATTTCATTGATTTCTGGTCTAATTTTGTTTTTTTTCCTAATTTATTTATTTTTGGCTGTGTTGGGTCTTCGTTGCTGCGCATGGGCTTTCTCTAGTTGCGGCGAGTGGGGGCTACTCTTCGTTGCGGTGCACAGGCTTCTCACTGCAGTGGCTTCTCTTGTTGTGGAGCAGGGGCTCTAAGCATTCAAGCTTCAGTAGTTGTGGCACGTGGGCTCAGTAGTTGTGGCTCGCGGGCTCTAGAGCACAGGTTCAGTAGTTGCGGCACACGGACTTAGTTGCTCCGCGGCATGTGGGATCTTCCCGGACCAGGGATTGAACCCATGTCCCCTGCATTGGCAGGTGGATTCTCAACCACTGTGCCACCGGGGAAGTCCCTGGTCTAAGTTTTATTATTTATTTTCTTATTTTGAGTTCGATTTGTTCTTCTTTTTCTGGCTTCCTAAGATAAAAGCTTAGATAATTAGTTTCAGATCTTTCTTCATTTCTAATATATGCATTCAGTGTTATAAATTCCCCTCTAAGCACTGCTTTCATTGCATCTCACAAATTTTGATGAATTGTACTTTTATTTTCATTGAGTTCTAAATATTTAAAATTTTTCTTGGGATTCTTTTCATTGACTCATGTGTTATTAGATGTACGTTGTTTAATCTCCACATACTTGAGGAGTTTTCCAGCTATCTGTATCTTTTGATTTCTAGTTTAATCCATTGTGGTCTGAGAGCATGTATTTTATGATTTCTATTCTTTTACACTTGTTAAGGTGTGTTTTATGGCCCCAAAGTGTCCTATTTTGGGAGCTATTCCAAATGAGCTTGAGAAGAATGTGTATTCTTCTGTTGTTGGATGAAGTAGTGTATAGATGTCCATTATATCCAGTTGATTGACGGTGCTATTGAGTTCACCTATGTCCTTATGGATTTTCTGCCTGCTGGATCTGTCCATTTCTGAGAGAGGGGTGTTGAAGTCTCCAACTCTAATAGAGCTCATCTATTTCTCCCTGAAGTTCTATCAGTTTGTGCCTCATGTATTTTTTTTTTTTTTTGAGGTACACGGTCCTCTCACTGTTGTGGCCTCTCCCGTTGTGGAGCACAGGCTCTGTACGCGCAGGCTCAGTGGCCATGGCTCATGGGCCCAGCCGCTCCGCGTCATGTGGGATCTTCCCAGCCCGGGGCACGAACCCGTGTCCCCTGCATCGGCAGGCGGACTCTCAACCACTGCACCACCAGGGAAGCCCGTGCCTCATGTATTTTGATGCTCTGTTGTTAGGCACATACATGTTAAGTATTGCTATGTCTTCTTGGTGTATTGACCCCTTCATCATTATGTAACATTCTTTTTATCCCTGATAGTTTTCCTTGCTCTGAAGTCTGTTCTGTCTGAAATTAATATAGATACTCCTGCTTTCCTTTATTAGTGTTAGCATGGTATACTTCTCTCCATCCCTTTGCTTTTAATCTATATGTCTTTATTTACAGTGGAATTCTTGTTGAAAACATACAGTTGGGTCTTATTGTTTGATCACTGTATAATCTCTTTTAATTGATACATTTAATCATTGACACGTAAAGTGATTATTGATATGGTTGGAGTAACAGCTACCATATTTGTTACTGTTTTCTATTCGTTGCCCTTGTCCTTTGTTCCTATTTTTTTTTCTGCTCTTTTTCTGCCTCTTGTGGTTTTAATTGAGCATTTTGTATGATTTCATTTTCTTTCTTTTCCTAGCATAGCAGATATATATAGATACATATAAATTTTTTTAGTGGTTGTCCTATAATTTGCAATATGCATCTACAATGAATGGAACTGCATTTTCAAGTAACATTGACCACTTTACAGTAATGGGAATATTTTATAACAAAATGTTCCTAATTCCTTCCTCCTGTGCCCTGTATCTTTGCTGTCATTTATTTCACTTATCCATAAGCTATAATCTGAATACATTTTTGCTATTTTTATTTTTAATAATAATCATTAAATTATTATGTTCTGTCAGATCAATTAAGGATTAAAAACGTAAAGTTTTAATTTTCCCTTTATTTATTCCTTCTCTAATGCTCTTCCTTTCTTTATGTGGATCTGAGTTTCTGATTTATGCCATTTTTTTTCTCTCCTAAGGACTTCTTTCTTTTAACATTTCTTGCAAGCCAAGTCTACTGGCAAAAAAATCCCCCCTTTTTTTTTGTTTGATACAGTGCTCTGTAGTCCTGTCATCATGTCTCAGTCTTTGGTGAGCCTGTGCCCTTGGACTGTGAACTTCACCACTGCTTCTCCTTTCTTCCCCCCTTTGGTGGGACTGGATGACTAGAGGCGGTGGAGCTGGGTATTTTCCTGCCCCAGCGTTGATTAGGCCCTGATAAAACCCCAGCAGGTCACACTCTGGTGACTATTTCTCCTGAGGGCAGCCTCGTTAAGAACAGAGTGTTCCTCTCCTCCTCTCCCTGCCAGAAACACAAGGGGATTTTCCTCCAATACTCACTGTCACCCCCAGGTCAAGCTCTTGGAGGTAAAACTGACAGAAGTATGGGGCCCCCTAAAAATGACCCCTGGGGTTTCTAACTCTCAGGATTGTCCACGCTGAACCTCCAGCAGTTCGTCCATTGCAGCAGGTGGGTTTCCTTCCCTGGTGCTGGCTCCCACAGAGGTTTCTGCTCTGGTGGCTCTCTGTACCTGCCCATCTGTCTCACCAGTTTTGGGCAGGCTTTTGCCCTGTGACCTCAGTTCTCTGACAGATCTAAGAACAGCCGGCAATTTCCCAGTCTGTTCAGGTTTTCACCTGCTGTTAGGGTGGAGTGGCAACTTCCAGGCCTCTTACGTGCTGGGCACCAGAAATGAACTTTCACTTTAAAATGGTTATTTTTATATTTTGTGAATTTCACCTCAGCACATTTAAGAAATGCATGTTGTAATCTCCGCAGCAACTGCAAAGCTCGAGCGCTTTCTCCCGGGTCCGTGCTCGCTGGCGGCCGCTGGGTCCATCAGGGCTGCCATCTCAGTGGCTGTGCCTGGGGCTTGTGCAGATGTCTCCATACACCTTCCAAGCAGCCTTGTTCTGCAGGCTCCTGCCCCATAGCCCCACGACAGGGTTCAGCTCTCACCCCGTCTCCGCATCCAGCCTGGGGACCGCTGGCTTTGTGTGGGGGGCAGGCCGCCACGTGAGGTGGGAGCCAGGTGCGTGAGGTCTGGCTTCACCTGGGCGGGGGCCTCCCTGTGTTCAGTGCTCCCCAGACCAACAGTGATCTTGGCTCATGGGCTCCAGAGGGAGAGGGTGCTGTGTGAGAGGCTGGATGCGCAGAGTCACAAAGCCCACACGTGCTGGAGCTCTGAGAAGTGCCAGACGTACAGGGAGGTGCTCCTCCCAGCTTCCCGCAGGGCTGGCAGGCATCACTGCAGGGCTGTCCACGAATACCTGTTCTTTTCTCACTGAGGACCAAGTATGTGCTCAGAAGCAGAGGTTTTGTGGAGAGCTCATCAGAAATGGTTTCATTCCCACCCGAGGGGCTGAGAGTCTAGTCGGAGGGTGTGAGGGGGCAGGGAGAGGGGGCTCGGTGCAGTGGGGGGCAGCTTCGGGAGGGGAAAGGTTACCTGCCCAGGCCCAGGTGTGGCATCCAGGGTGGCTGCCCAGAGAAGCGAGAGCCTTCACCGTGAGGCCCTGAGGCACAGACAGGTGGGGTGGCCTTTGCCTGCGCCCCCAGTGGTGCCACTGCTTGGGGACGGGTGGTGGCCCAGGCTCCACGTGCTTGTCCTTGGGTTTCAGTTCCTGAGAGCACGGGATTGATGCTTACAGGCCTCTCAGGGCAGCTGGTGGACGTCGCGTGCAGGGTGTGCGAGGCCTACCTGGGGCGGCTGGAGCACGAGGACATCGACCTCTCTGAAGACGCCGCCAAGGACCTCACGGAGGACGAGTGGAAGGACGTGACCCAGCAGTACTACACGCTCATTCAGTAAGACGCCTGGTCGGCACCCTCTGGGGCCTGCCCGATGCTCGCGTTATCCAGAGGACGCTGGGTGGACTTTAGGGGTTGTCTGGGGACGTTGGCCCCTGGGACGTCTGGGGTGCCTGTCTGGGAGTTGGGGTGCCTTTTTGGGTGCCTGCCCAGGCCCCTGTTGGCTGATAAGAGGATGACACGGCCAGGCGAGGCTGTGGCACCTTGCGCACCCTGCGTGTCCTTTGCGTCATTTGGGGCCACAGCTGCCGTGGGCATCCCCTTCATGGCCAGGCTGCCTGGCTGGCTCTGGGTGGTCGGGACTGGCAGGGCCGTTGCTCGGCCCAGGCCTCCTGACTCCACGACCGTCAATTGCCTCTCACTACCCGGGGGCCCTCTGCGGAGGGCTGCGACCTCTCACAGTGGCCGACAGCGAGAAGCTGGGGCAGAGGCGGGCCAGCACCCGCGGCGGGAGACGCTGTCCGCCGAGGGAACAAGGCAGCAAAGGAGCCCTTGCTTTGGAGGGTCTGCCTGCAGCCCACACGCACCATCCCAGGGTCGTTTCTGTTGTTTTACTCCTTTCCTTCTTTGGATTAAGTATTTTCTTTTTTATTGGATGTAAATACAGTAAAGGGCACGCCATGTGCTGATGGTATTTGTCCAGGTGGATGAAAGTCTGCATATGTGCTCACTGTGTAGCCACCACCCAGATCAAGATAAAGGACATTCCTAGCCCCCCAGCCCCCCTAGTAACCCTTCCCAGGCAGGACCCCACCGAGGTCACACCTCCTCTGATTCCCACCACCTCCACCAATTTGTGGAATTTCATATTCATGGAATCATACAGGGGTTGTCTTATTTGTGACTTCTGCTCAACACAAGACCTGTGAGATTTATCCAAGTTGGTGCAGAAGCTCATTCTTTTCTGTTGCTGTGTGGAATCCCATCCTTTCAATGGACCACAGAACCCTTACTCCTTCTGCTGTGGATGGGCAGGTGGGATACCACCAGTTTTAAACATTTCCCAAAGTGGCTATGCAGCTTCATAAGCCAGCCGTGATACGTGTCCACGCACCCCACTCCCCGCGCCGTGGACGGCCCTTGGCACTGTCACACTTTTTCATTTTCCCTTCTTCGTCGTCTCATCATGGTCTTAGTTTGCGTTTCTCTGATGACTGATGGTGATGAACATAGTTTCATATGCTTACTGGCCATTTAGCTATGTTCTCTTGTGAAGTGCTTATTCAAATCTTTTGATCATGAAAGAGAAAGAGGTTGGTTCTCTGTTTATAAAGTTGATTTCTAAGAGTTCTCTACATAGTCGTCACCAAGTCCTTTGTTAGAGATGTACATTAAGCATACCTCCTCCCAGTGCATGACTTGCCTTTTTACCTTTCAATGAAATTTCTTGATGAGGTCCACTGTTTTCATTTTTTCCCTATTATGGTAGGTCAAGTGCTGGTTAAGAAATCTTTGATTATTCAAGGTCATGAAGATGTTCCCCTATGATTTATTTTACATGTTTTACTGTTTTTCTGTTCACTTTTAGCTTTTCATGATTAATTAATCTTAACTTTTATGTAAGATAAGAGATAAGAGTCAAGGTTCCTTTTTTGTATAGAGATATTCACTGTGAATAAAAAATAAACATGAATTTTGGCGGAACTTGCTTTCAGCCCTGATCAGCACTGATCTATTTTGGTAACTGTTTCATGTACACTTGAATACAATGTGTATCTGCATTGCTAGGTGGTGTGTTATTAAAAGTGTCAATTAAGTCAAGTTAGTTATTCAAATCTATATTCTTACTGATTATTTTGCCTGCTTGTTCTCTGAGATACTGAGAGAGCCCAGTTAAAATCTCCAACTGTATTTGAGGTATTAATAGACATAAAGAGGGTATTTCATAATAAAAGAATCCAATCAAAGGAATCAAAACAATCTGGACTTGGATGTCGTGAATACCACATCAGAATATATAAAACAATCACAGAATTAAAAAAAGAAATAGAAATGCAACAGATTTTTGTGTTGTGACTTTGTATTCTGCTACTTTGCTGAATTCATTTATTAGCTGTTCAATTTTTTTTTTTTTTTTTTTTTGGCGGTACGCGGGCCTCTCACTGTTGTGGCCTCTCCTGCTGCGGAGCACAGGCTCCGGACGTGCAGGCTCAGCGGCCATAGCTCACGGGCCCAACTGCTCTGCGGCATGTGGGATCCTCTCGGAATGGGGCACGAACCTGTGTCCCCTGCATCGGCAGGCGGACTCTCAACCACTGCGCCACCAGGGAAGCCCCCTAGCTGTTCAATTTTTGGGAAAAGTTTGAGAAGGACTTGTATTAGTTCTTCTTTAAATGTTTGGTAGATTTCACCAGTAAAGCCATCACGTCTAGGGCATTTCTTTGTTGGGAGAGTTTTGATTACTGATTCAAGCCCCTTAGTTGTTATAGGTCTATTCATATTTTCTGTGTCCTCATGATTTAGTCTCAGTAGGTTTTGTGTTTCTGGAAATTTGTGTATTTCCTCTAAGTTTTCCAGTTTGTTGGTGTACAGCTGTCCATAGTACTCTCTTATAATCTTTTTTATTTTTGTAAAATCAGTAGTAATGTCCCTAATATCATTTTTTATTTTAGTAATTTGAGTTTTCTCTGTTTTTTCCTTAGTCCATCTAGCTAAAAGTTCATCTACTTTGTTGATCTTTCCAATGAACCAACTTTTGGTTTTATTCATTTTCTCTATTGTTTTTCTATTTTGATTAATTCTGCTCTAATCTTTATTATTTCCTTCCTCCTGCTAGCTTTGGGTTTAGTTTGTTCTTCTTCTTTTTCTAGTTTCTTAAGCTGTAAAGTTAGGTTATTTGTTTGAGATTTTTCTCATTTTTTAATGTAAGCCTTTATAGCTCTATATTTTCCCCTTGGTACTGTTTTCACTACATCCCATAAGTTTTGACATGTTGCATTTTAATTTTCATTTAACTCTAAGTATTTTCTTTTTTCTTTAAAATTTATTTATTTATTTAGTTAGTTTTGGCTGCACTGGGTCTTCATTGCGGTGCACAGGCTTCTCATTGCAGTGGCCTGTCTTGTCATGTAGCCGGGGCTCTTGGTGCATGGGCTTCAGTAGTTGTGGACATGGGCTCAGTAGTTGTGGCTCTCAGGCTCCAGAACACAGGCTCAGTAGTTGTGGCGCACGGGCTTAGTTGCTTCGCAGCATGCAGGATCTTCCCAGACCAGGGCTTGAACCCCTGTCCCCTGCAATGGCAGGTGGATTCTTAACAACTGCGCCACCAGGGAAGTTCCTATCTCTAAGTATTTTCTAATTTCCCTTGTGGTGTCTACTTTTATCCATTGGTTGTTTAAGAAAGTGTTGTTGAATTTCCACAGATTTGTGAATTTTCCAGTTGTACTTCTGTCATTGATTTCTAACTTCATCTCGTGATCAGAGAGGATACTTTCTATGATATCTATCTTTTAGAACTGATTAAGAGTTAATTTGTGGCCTAACTTATGGTCTATCTTGGAGAATGTCTCATGTGCACTTAAGAACGATGTGTATGTTGTTGTTGGGTGGAGTGTTCTGTATGTTTCTGTTAGATCTAGGTGATTTACTGTGTTAAGTCATCTATTTCCTTATCTTCCGTCTTGCTCTTTTATTCATTATTGAGAGTGTGGGGTATTGAAGTCTCCAGTTATTGTAGAACTGTCTATTTCTCCCTTCAATTCTGTCAGTTTCTACTTCATGTATTTTGATGGTCTGTCATTAGATACATAAATTTTTATAATTGTTATGTCTTCTTGCTGAGGAAGATATAACCTTATTAATATATTATGTCATTCTTTATCTCTGGTAACCTGTTTGACTGCAAGTCTATTTTGTCTGATATTAGTATAGCCACATCTCCTCTCTTTAGTTACTGTTTGCATGGAATATCTTTTCCATCCTTTTACTTTCAGTCTATTTGTGTCTTTAGATCTAAAGTGAGTCTCTTCTAGACAGCATATGGTTGGATCATGTGTTTTTAATTCATTCTGCAGATCTATGTCTTTCGATTGTAGATTTTAATCCACTTACATTAAAAATAATAACTGATAAGAAGGGACTTCTTTTTTTTTACAGCTAAATTTTTTTTAAATAAATTTATTTTATTTTGGCTGTGTTGGGTCTTCGTTGCTGCGTGGGTTTTCTCTAGTTGTGGCAAGCTGGAAACTCTGGAAATCAGATTCTCCTCCTTCTCCAGGGTTTGCTGTTTCATGTTATTGTTTCTATTTATTGTTTTTGGTTTTTTGATTTCTGCAGTCTGTCTCTGTGCCTGAGGTGTAAATTTAAGGTCTTCTTAGATCTTTTCTATGCCTTTCTCTGGGCATGCACAGTCACTTTCTAATTTTCCCTTTATATGCAGTTGTTTTTAAATGTCCTAGTCTTTTAATGTCTGGCTCTCCAAAAGGGAAGAATAATAAAATGAAGGGGAGGGAAGGGTGCTGGCCCTTTAAATCCCCTGGAAGGCACTTCAGCTGGAGGGGGTGGGGCTTATAACACTGGGGGTGAGGTCCAGCAATAATGGCTGCCTGTCTTATTTGTCTGTACCTCTATCATCAGGAGGAGCAACCAGTGATCAGAGAGAGCACAGACCCCCAATATCTGGAGGACAGGGTTCTTTTTTCCCCGCCCTGGCTCCTGCAAGCTGTGTGCAAGCTGCTCCAGGACCCATGCACAGCTGCCTGCCACAGGGGTGGGACATGGGGAGCTGCTACAGTGCTAAGAACTGGTATTGACCAAAATTAACTTCAATTTACTGTCTAAGGCTTCCCTCAGAGGTTGCACACCTTTAGTAGACTCCAGAGTTCCAAAGCAGTCACTCTTTGTTCACAACCCCAGTCCTTTCCAGCCACTAATCTTTTTCTGTCTCTATGGGTTGTATTTTCTGGTTTTTAATAATACTGAGTCTTCCAATCCATAGATATAGAATGTTTCTCCACTTGTTTAGGACTTTTAAAGTGTGTATCAACAATGTTTTATAGTTTTCAGAGTTCAAAATTTATACTTCTCTTGCTAAATTTATTCCTGTATGTTTTATTATTTTTAATACTATTATGAATGGAATTAATTTCTTAATTTTAATTTCAGAATTTTTGTTGGTAGCATATAGGAATGCAATTGATTTTTGTATATTGATCTTGTAACTGTGACTTTTGCTGAACTCATTTATTAGTTCTAATAGTTTGCAGTGTGTGTGTGTGTGTGTGTGTTCCTTAGAATTTTCTACATGCAGTATATGTCATTGTAGAAAACAATTTTATTTCTTCATTTCCAGTCTTGAGTTCCAGGAACTCAAGATTGGTCTAACATTCAAAAGTTGATCAGTTGCATATTCTTCAACCTTAAAAGGAAGGAAGTTCTGTCAAATGCTACAACGTGGATGGACCTTGAGAACGTTATAATGCGTGAAATAAGCAAGACACAAAAAGATAAATAATGTATGATTCCACTCATATGAGGTACTCAGAGCCATCAAAATTACAGAGACAGAAAGTAGAATGGTGGTTCCCAGGGGCTAGGAGTTAATGGGTACACAGTTTCAGTTTACAAGATGATGGTGGTGATGTTTGCACAAAGTGAGTGTACTTAATGCCACTAAACTGTACACTTAAAAATATTTAAGGTAGTAAATTTAATGTTATATGTATTTTACCACAGTAAAATTTTTGGAAGAAAAAATAAATCGGTAAATTTCATCATGTTTACAGAATAAAGAAGAAAAACTGTATGAGCATCTCAGTAGATGCAAAACACTGATGGAATTCAATGTGTCCATGTTAAGTTTTGTTGTTGTTTTTAGCAAACTAGGAAAAGAAAGAAACCTCCTTAATTTTTTTTTTTTTTTTTTTGCGGTACACGGGCCTCCCACTGTTGTGGGCTCTCCTGCTGTGGAACACAGGGTCCGGACACGCAGGCTCAGCGGCCATGGCTCACGGGCCCAGCCGCTCCGCAGCACGTGGGATCCTCCAGGACCGGGGCACGAACCCGCGTCCCCTGAATCGGCAGGCGGACTCTCAACCACTGCGCCACCAGGGAAGCCCCAGAAACCTCCTTAATTTGATAAAGTTTATCTATAAAAATCCTAAAGCTAATAGATTTCTTAATGGTTATGAACTGAAAGTGTTCTCCTAGAAATCAGAATGAAACAAAAATTCCCACTATCATGACGTCTAGTCAGTATTGCCTGAACAATCTGTTGAGTTTCATAGTACAAGAAAAAGAAAGAAAAGGCATAAAATCAGAAAGGAAGACATAAAACTCTTTACTTACTGATGACCTAATTGTGCACATAAAAAATTTTAACAATCATAAAGAAAGTATCATAATTAAGTCAGTTTAGCAAGGTCACTAGGTACCAGGTCAATATACAAAAGCCCACTGTATTTCTGTGTACTATAACAATCACAAAATGAAATTTTAAAAATGAAATTTACAATAACATCAAAAACCTACAAATATCCAGAAAAAATATAACAAAATACAAGGAAAACCCTAAACTGAAAATTATAAAATTATACAGAGAAATTAAAGACCCAATAAGTATGTGTGTGTGTTGTGTGTATGTGTGTGTGTATAAAACCACATTCATGAATTAGAAGACTCAGTGGTATAGAGATGTTTGTTTTTCCCAAACTAATCTATAGATTCATCAAAATCCATGCAAGGGGGGTTCGTGCCCCGGTCGGGGAGGATCCCACATGCTGCGGAGCGGCTGGACCCGTGAGCCATGGCCGCTGAGTCTGCGCGTCTGGAGCCTGTGCTCCGCAACGGGAGAGGCCACAACAGTGAGAGGCCCGCGTACCGAAAAAAAAAAAAATTCTTAAGTAGTTCTCTAAGACCACTAATCATAATTTAAAAGTTGATAAATTGTACTTTATTGACATTAAGCACTCTGTTTATCAAAAAACACAACAAAGAGAATGAAAAGACAAGCCACAAACTGGAGGAACATATTTACAACACGTATATCCAACAGAGGTCTCGGATCTAGGATCTTTAAAGAACGCCCATAAATCAGTAAGAGAAACAATCCCATTGGAAATGTCACATAAGAAGACAGCAAATGGCCAATCAGCACATGAAGAGACACTTAGCATCACTGAATTCATAATTCAAAGGTGAATTAAAACCACAGAGATGCCACTGCACACCCACAAGAACGGCGGAAAGGTCAGCCGAGATGTGGAGCACCGGAGCCTAAATCTGCTGCGGGGGGCGCGGGGGAAGGGGGTGAGGGGGGTGTCTGGAAATCGGTGTAGCCTGTCTAGAAAAGCCTCAGGCGTTTCGTATAAATTGAGGCATCTACATAACCTACAACCCAGCTCTGCCGTGCTTGGGGCGTTTGTCCAAGAGAAATGAAAACACATCTGCAGAGGGTCTTCATTCATAATCTGGAAACCACCAACGGTGTGAAGAACTTGCTGCTGATGCCTGCAACACCACACGTGGCTCTCAACGTCGTTCTGTTGACTGAACGAGCCCCTGGTGCGAAGTTCAGTGCCACAGGAGTCGTCCACACAGGGGTGGGGAGAACAGGTCAGAGGCAGAGGGGTCTGGCCCACGTGGTCTCCAGGGCAACATTTTGAGGGGTTGGAAGTGTTTGCATCTGGACCCAGGTGGCACCTGCACGAGAGCCCCATGCGAGAATGGTCAGCTCTCCCAGCAGGGCTGTGCCCTTGGCTCGAAGTCCCAGGTGTAACCAGTGGGTGGCAGCAGCAGACCCCGCAAGGGCCGCGGTGGCACCTTCCGAGCTAGGGAGCTCGTTAGGGAACCAGAGGGCGGTTAGCTCTGTCTGTCCCCATTCCTTCCTTGTTGAGGCTCCCGGGGTCCCCACGTGTGGTGTGCGTGTCGTCAGGACCAGAAGGGCAGGTGCTGTGTCCCTTTCTTTCTTATCACCAGCATCTGGGGGGACAGTGCTTGTTCTCTGGCGATTATGGGGGTGTCTGGGATGGGGAGCTTGGCCAGGCCTTCACCTTAGGCTGGGGTCCCGCCTCCTCCCGTCAGTCCTCTGCCCCCAGGGGGAAGTGACAGTTTTCCTATTGTGATGCACAAACTCACAGGGGACTCCATCCTGCCTGGATGCCGCTGCAAGGGGCTGAGGCCTCGTTCCTAGCCCCAGGGCTTGGATGCCCTGGGGAGAGAGTGGGGACCCTTCCCTGAGGGAAGATCAACCCCTGTCTTCTTCCTGAGCCCAAGTGGACATTGCGTTTGCTGGTCTCCTGGGCAGCTCTGCCCCTGGCCATCAGGCTGGGCTCTCGGGGACCTGCCTCATTTCTCACGGCATCTGGACCGGTCTCTGCTGCTGGACGGGAGGGTTACAGACAGCTCGGGACTCACACCTGCTTCCGCCAGGTCCTGTCTTCTCCCTGGGGTCAGGTAGAGCGTGTGCACCACCAAGGTGGGCCAGGGGGCTCCTGGGGCTCCCCTTCTGTGTGTCCTGTAAGAACGAGGGGGCGAGGCCCCGTCTGACCCGTTGCCCACGTTCCCTGCACCAAAGGGGGCTCCTGCTTTCTCACGGCCCAAACTCTGTTCCTCGGTGTGGGGGCCTCTCCCCCACCATCGGGGACCCCACTCATCGCTTCTCCCTCCCTGTTGCCCCCCCTTCCCAGCAGGGTGGGCACAACATTGTGCACAGACGTCCGTGTCCCAGAAAGCTTTTTCCCCATGCCAGGGCCATCCCTGCAGGTGGCGGCAGGTGGCCTCGGAGCCCAGCGCAGTGTCCTCTGCTGCAGTCCACCCTCGCGTGGGGTTGCGATGCGGCCCGGGCCGGGGTGGGTCTCCTGGTCCCAGGCTTCAGGGACGCACCAGCAACCGAGCTTTGAACCCACGCAGACAGCTATGCCGTCTGCCTGCCTTATTCCCTTAAGTTATGGTGGGTTCCTGGGGCAGCCCCATGGCTGCCGCGAACATGTGGCCACCAGCCAATCTGGCAGTCAAGCCCACGGGACACTAAGCTGGCATCCAGCCTGCGTCAGCTGCAGGACCCTGGGTGCTGCCGGCGTGGGCAGCTCGGCTTTCCCACACGGGCCTGCAAGGGCCACCTTGACGTGGGTCCGGCACAAGGACCCTGGCCTTCATCTCCCGGCACCTTTTCTGGGCCCAGGCACAGCGCCCCGGGGTGTCCTCAAATTGGGGGTCCCCACGACCCTACAGGCCACGTTCCCGGGGAGCCCGTCGGGCGGCAGGAGGATGTTCTGAGCCTGCCCCTCGCCCTTTCCTCGGGCGGCCACTTGCTGGCACCTGGGCACCGTCCTCAGAGTCTCACGGGCTTTCTGGATCTTGCTTTGTAGCGGCGAGGCGTTCATCTCCAATCCAAGAAATTACTTTTCGCAGTGCCAAGCTCTGCTGAAAAAAATCACCTCTGTGAACCCTCAGACGGAGATTGACGGGCTTCGGAACATCTGGATCGTAAAGCCCGCGGCCAAGTCCCGGGGCCGAGGTGAGTCCCGAGCTGGGCGCCCTGCGGGGACAGCCAGCCGTGGCGGCGGGGGGCCTGGGCGCCAGGCTCCCTGCGGGGCTCAGGACTCGCGGGTCCCAGGGAGCGGGCGTCCCAGTGACACTGGTCTTCATGGCTGCTGTTCCAAGTTTTGCTAAGTAATTAGGATTAATTAGGAAGTTCCATCTCTGGTCCTCAGTTAGACTGTCTGTAGTTTTCTTTTTCGTATTTGCTCGCTCACCAGCTGCTGCAATGGAGTGAGGACTCCGCATCCAGCAGCAGTGGGGGCCTGGGCCCAGGGTGGTTATAAAACCCCCGGAGGCACTGGCCTCTTGCAGGCACATCCTGAGTGCCCTGTGAGCTCTGTCCCTGGTGACCCCCGCTCAGGTTTTCTACTTCTCCTTGCGTCACGGCTATGACCGTGCCCTCTCATTTATTTCTAATGGTGAATACTGTGGGTTCTTCATTTAAAAACAGGATTTCAAGGTGATCTTCCAATCTTATGAGTGTTTCCGAAGAACCAACTTTTGGTTGCATTTTTTCACTTTTCATGTGAGGGATCGTTCCCTCTTGGTGCTGACTTAAATGCTAAGCTTATTTCTTCCCAAACATCCTTGTGCAGCAGTAGAAGCTTTCAGGCTATGGAAATGTCCTCCGAATACAGCCTTCCCTGCATCCTCTTGTTTATGTTATATGATGTTCTCTTTTTCCTGAGTATCTAAATAGACCTTACCCTTTGCATATTCTATTTGCCCCTTGAGTTATTTGAGGGGTTTTATTGTTGCGGTAAATTCATAAGTGGTTACTTTTTATGTGATTTTTAAAAAAGCTTTATTAATTTGTGACATTCCTGCATTCCTGAATATCCTGCATTCAGGATGTCCTGAAACATTCTCTTTCCTGAGCTTCTGCCTGCTCTCAGCAAGCACACTCCTGGGCCGGGCCAGTTTCCCCCTCTGGGCTCTTTTGTGAGCCCAGACCTTCCACCCACTGCCGACACTGCATCCCCGGGGACGCTCCACAGACACCTCAAACCCACCTGTTCAAAACCGAGTGCACGCCATTGTGCCTGGTCACTGGCTATGCTCCCACCGCCTGACCCCCAACCCAGTGCCCCCGTCTACTCTTGGCCCAGGGGTGTGCAGCTTCGTTCTGGGCTTTGGTCTCAAGACGGCAAGGTCTCCACTTGCTGTAACTGAAGAGCAGAGTCCTGTGTTTTGTGAGGAAAGCTCCCTCGTGCCCCGTGCTGTCACTGGCCCTGGGCCTCGCAAGTGGCACCCCGCCCCCCCGTGCCGGCCAGGAGAGCCAGACCGCCCCGCGTCTCGGCCTCTCCTCACGCTTGTCCATAGGAGGTTGGCAGGGAGGATGGCGAGTCCCCCCACCATCTTGTGACATAGTTCAGGCTTCCGGGGTGTCATGGCAGAGAAAGAGAGGGCTGGGGAGGGGGTCTGTCGGTGACATTAAATGCTGCAGCCCAGGGAAATGCACATCACTTTGGCTCAGATGTCACTGGTCACCACCAGTCACACGGCTTAACTTTGGGTCATACAAACCCTCCTGCAAAGTGGAGGGGTGCAGACGTGGGGGAAGAGTCGTGCACCCCAACCCCGCCCTGTTCACCCCCACTTGTCCAGTCGCCCTGGGTGTGAGGCCTCGCCGGCCCTTGGAGCCCATGGAGCAGCGCATCACCCCGCCTGCTGGTTTTCTGAAGCTGCAGAACCCGCCCTGCTTCCCTGCTCCCCCCACACCCGGGCCAGGGCTCAGCTCGCTGGCTGCCTCTTCACGGGGCCTCTGTCCCCATCCCTGACCTTCCCTGTTCTCAGTCCTCTCTGAAGCCCCGGGGTTGGCCTTGTGGTGGGCGAGCCTGGAGGGCTGCCCTGGCTGTGGCCTCTACCCCGAGGGCAGAGCTTTTCCCGCGCAGCCCCCAGCGCAGGACCGCAGGCGTTGTTCTGGGGCTGGGGGCTGAGCGGTGGCCTCTTGCAGACATAGTGTGCCTGAACCATGTGGAGGAGATCCTGGAGCTGGCGGCCACAGACCCGCCCCCTGCCAAGGGCAACATGTGGGTGGTGCAGAAGTACATCGAGACGCCCCTGCTCATCTACGACACCAAGTTTGACATCCGGCAGTGGTTCCTGGTCACCGACTGGAACCCGCTGACCATCTGGTTCTACAAGGAGAGCTACCTGCGCTTTTCGACGCAGCGTTTCTCCCTGGACAATCTGGACAGGTCAGTGGGGGTCAGCGAGGTGCCACCGAGGGTGGGCTCCCACCAGCACCTGGAGTGTGAGGCAGGTCTCGTGTGCCCGGTGGGGTACTGTGCCGTGCTCGGGCCTGGGGAGGCTACTCAACCTCCCTCTGCAAGGGGCGGGCCCAGGCCCCCTGCCCATCAGAGCCAGTGCCTTGCGCCCCCATGAGGTGTGCACCTTCTCCAGAAAATCCTAAAAGCACCGTCTTCCATGTGCTCGTGGGCAGCAGGCACCCTCTGCAGTGGGTGCCGCTGCCCCTCCGCTGGGAAGGCTGAGTGGCCAGCCGTGTCCCTCTGCTGACCACATGGGCCGGGCTTGGGGTGCAGCTCTGCTTGCTCTCTCGGTCCCCTCAGCCTGTGGAGGGAGGGGACAGGTAGGGCTCCTTTGGGTGGCTCCTGGGGACCAGCCCCTCAAATCCTGCAGTAGACCCTGCAGGGCCTTTGCTTTGTGAGCCCCCAGAGCCCTGGGTGGGGATCCTGCAGGTGGGGAAGCTGCTGGAGTGTCTGGGGAGGTGGGGGGCGGCTCCCCGACGAGGCAGCGTGTGGGACGTGAGGGTGGCCTGAGGGGTCCTCTGAGGATGACCCCAGCCATCCGAGGTTAGGAGGGGTGAAGACGATGCGAGCAGTACCCGATACAGGGTGCAGGGGGTGCCGGGCAGCAGCTCAGACCTGCAGGAGTGGGTGCCCTGGGGTGGGTGAACCCAGCCCCACTAGGGTCCCAGAGCGGGCAGGCCGGGTGGGTGTCAGGACAGGAGCCCACTAGCGAAGTCTTGGGAACGTGCCATTCTCCTGAGAGAATAGCTGTCACCTCTCTTTCCAAATGGAGGGCCTCCGTGGCTCTGCTTTGTGACCACACGCGGGGTGCCCAGCTGGGTGCCTAGGCATCTTGGCGGGGGCTACAGGGGAGCCCGTCTGTATCACGAGGACTGAAGTTTGCTTAACAGAGACCTTGAGGGGGTTCACTGTGCTCAAGCTGGGGGCTGTGACCACACCTGGGGTCACACCTGGCAGGAGCAGGCAGCTGGGACAAGTGGTCCTGGCCGGCAGCTCAAGGAGCTTTGTTCCCACCAGGCCGGGAGGGCCTGGAGGAGGGGTCCTGGGCTGACTGGGCAGTGAGAAGCCCCTGGAGCCCCTTTCAGCCTGCCCGGCCCTGCCAAGCTGTGAGCTGTGTGCCTGGCAGGTCTCTTACCCTCTCTGAGCCATTTCTCCATCCGGGACCATAACCCTCTCCCCAGGCTGACAGGAGATTCTCTGAAATTGTTTCTGAACTGTGTCAGCTGCCAAACAGCACTGTTTTCAGCTCCCAAAACCCTTCTGTACGCCTGTGTCTTGTTTCTTGTAACTGTCTTACGGGAGTACAACTCCCTCTTGGTCACAGGGGCGGTCTCACCACCCAGAACAAGATGGCAAATCCCCAGGCCCAAGGACACGTTTAAATGAAAATGACTTTGAACAGGACCCATGTATTTTATAATCTCCTAGTAGATGCTATTCAATTTAAATCCTGTTTAGAACAATGCCGGAGTATAAACGAATTAATTGAAAATTTCAGTTAGCAAATCCTTCCAGCCTTGGGGGGCTCTTGCTCTCCTCCAGGGACAAGTGGGGAAACAGGCTCAGAGGGTGGTACTTGCTGGAGGCCCCTAGTTGGTGGCCCCGGGCTGGCTGGCTTCTGCCCTGCCCGCCCCTCCACACCCCGTGGTGGTCCCAGGCCCGATGGGAGGGCTGTCCTGAGGTTGCCTAGGAGGATAGGGAACCCGTCAGAACCCCTCCTGCAGCGGCGGTGCGCCTGGGTCAGGGCCCATGGGGGCAGGGGCTTGGGGGCGGAGCCTTGGGGCGGGGTTTGGGCGGGGCCTCAGTGTGGGGTCCTGGGGCGCCCACTGGGAGGAGAGAAGCCTGCGCACCCGCCCCTGACCCTGACGGCGGCCTTGCCTCGCAGCGCCATCCACCTGTGCAACAACTCCATCCAGAAGCACCTGAAGAACGACAAGGACCGGAGCCCCCTGCTGCCGGGTCACAACATGTGGACCAGCACCCAGTTCCAGGAGTACCTGCAGAAGAGGGGCCGCGGGGCCGTGTGGGGCAGCGTCATCTACCCGTCCATGAAGAGGGCCATCACCAACACCATGAAGGTGGCCCAGGACCACGTAGACCCGCGGAAGAACAGCTTTGAGCTGTACGGTGCCGACTTCATCCTCGGGTGCGACTTCAAGCCCTGGCTGATCGAGATCAACTCTAGCCCCACCACGCACGCGTCCACGCCGGTCACGGCTCAGCTCTGCGCGCAGGTGCAGGAGGACACCATCAAGGTGGTGGTGGACCGCAAGGTCGACCGAAACTGCGACGTCGGCAACTTCGAGCTGCTGTGGAGACAGGTGAGGGGGGCGGGGTGTCCCTCTCCTGCCAGCCACCTCGGGGTGGCCCCTCCCCACGCCCCGGGGGTCTCACCCAGCTGGCCTTTGCCATCCAGCTTTCCAATCTCTCCTCTCCAGCCAACCCCAACTCTGTGGCCACCTGGCAGGGGGCCCTCTGGCTGGGCTGGCGGGATGTCCGTGGCCTCCAGGCCCCTCTAGGCTGTTCCTTTTCTGACCTGCAGTGTCCTCCGTCCTCCTGGGGTGAAGATCCAGCCTTCCTTCAGGGGTCTTTCCAGGGGCCTGCTCCCCCAAGGAGCCCTCCTGCAGGCCAGGCTGCAAAACCCTGCAGCCTGGCCCCCCTGGAGGGGGGACCCAGTGGGCAGCCCAGCCATCGGGAAGTGTGGCTGGGGCTTCTCCCTGAGGCCTTACACCTGACCGGCAGGCCAGGAAAGGGCCAGCCAGCACCCCTCACCTCATCCTTCCCTCCCCAGCCTGCAGTGGAGCTGCCCCGCTTCCCGGGGTCCGACCTCTTCGTGGAAGGGGTGGGGGTGGGGAAAGCCAAGAAGCAGATGCCGCCCATCTCCAACTTTGACTTTGCATCTCCACTCTTGGACATTCAACCACGAAGAGAGAGGCGCCCCTGGGCCATGCCAGACCTGGCTCCGGGACCACCACGAATGGCTCTCCAGCAAGACTTGAAACTGAAAGGCGAAAAGATACTTCCTTGCACCTTGCCTGTGCCCTTGAAGAGGCTGGAGGAGAGAAGTGCTAAAGTAAAGTGTGGCCACAGGGAGTCTGGTGGGAAGATAGAGCCCCCCACCCGTACCTTTCAGCACCTAGACAATAAGGCCCTGAGCTCTGCTCTCGCCAAGGCCGAATCAGACAAACACTTGGATCCAAACTTATTAAATGTGCACCCACTGCGTCCCTTCTTCCGAGTGTGAAGACAGTGTCGAGTGCTCAGTTTCAGCCGCCCAGACCATCAGGTAACAGCGCCGTGCTTGTGTCCATCTGAGCCCTGGGTCTGCCTGGGGCTACCTGCTCTGCATCCTCTAGGGCAGGGCGGGGCCTCTGGTCCAGGCACCTGCCTGAGCTCAGAGCAGGGTTCAGGGCGCCCTGGCCCCATCCTGGTCCCGGCCAGTTGTCGGGATAATGGGGGTCCTGCAGCAGCGGTTCCGGGACCTGCTGAGCACCGGGTCCCCTGCACAGGACCAGGTGGGTAACAGCCTTCGTCTCTCTCCCCTGTGGGGTGTGGCGCCAATGGGGCATTGAGTTTGAGATTTGCATAGGCGCCAAGTGCCGCAGACAGGAGGGGGCCCACAGTCACTGGGCCCTCGTGCTGTTTTCTGAAGCTTCTGATGGAGTGCGCCACACGTGGCCCGGGAGCCTGGCCTGGGCTTGGCCTCCGAGCACAGGTAGACAGGTATGGAGCAGCCCCGCGTCTCTAGGGGTAGCCCGGCTGTGTCTGCACCCCAGTGCCGTTTCCAACAGTCTGGCACCCAGCAGTGGGCAAGAGAGTGACACCAGCCAGGGCCACGCCCCCACCTGTCTCCCTGAACTCACCAGAACACCTGCACCTGCTGTGCCCACCGCACCCCCCACCCCCGTTCTCAGTGTGTGTGTCTGTCTGTCTCTCTTTCTCCCTGGCACTAACAGCCTCTTTGCCTGTCTGTCTGTGTCCCCATGGACTGTAAGCTCTCAGGGGCAGGGCTCTTGGTGCACCCCTGCACCTGGGGCCATGCCTGGCACATAGCAGTTGCTCAGTACATGTCTGTTGCATCAGCACATGTGTGGACCGCCCCCCAGAGTTGCCAGCTCTGGGCACGATGAACGTGTGCTTTCAGAGCTGGCAGGGCCCTTGGAGACCACCTCCAGTCCGGCCCTCCATCCTCACCCCATGTCCAATCTGGCACCAAGGTCTGTCAGCCCTACTGCTTAGCAACTTGCCTCTCCATGGGGGCAATTTCCAGGTTTTTTCTGTAATGCACTGTGCAGCTTTCCCCAGGCATCTTCCTAGGAGTGAGTGTCAACAGGGCACACACAGCTTCTACCTAAGTAGGTGTATTAGCTACTGTAACAAAGTGCTGCAAACTTGGTGGCTTAAACCACAGACATTTTTTCTGAAGGCCAGAAGTCCAAAACCAAGGTGTTGGCAGGGCCGAGCTCTCAGAGCCTGTAGGCAAGAAACGTCCTGTCTCTTCCAGCTTCTGGCAGCCTCTGGCAGTCCTCGGTGTTCCTTGGCTTACAGATGAGTTACTCCAACCTCTGCCCTGCTTCACACGGTGTTCCTTCAGTGTGTCACTGTGTCCAAATTTCCCTCTTAAAAGGACACCCGTTGTTGGATTGGGTCCCACCCTCCTCTAGTATGACCTCACCTTACCTTGATTACATCTGCAAATAAGGTCACATTCACAGATTCCAAGTGGACATGAACTTGGCGGTGACGGGGGCGGGGGGCGGGTATTAAACCTGGTGCACGGGGCACTGCAGACGTGGCCAGAGGGACTGCACTTTGACCATGGTCACACCGTGGCCACACTGGCCATTGCTCCCATTGTGCCAGTACTTGGTGTTGACAGGGCATCTTGTTTGCCTCTGGAGGGAGTGATGGGACTCGTTTGCATTTTCCTATTTACTAATAAAATGTCCTATTTTCAGACATGCGTTGGCCAATTAGGTCTCCTGTCCTGAAAAGTGCATCTTTTGTCTGATCGTCCTTAGAATTGCACATCTTTTTTGCTGATTTGTAGGGGTGACAGCCATCTCTTCTGGATTCTCCTCCTTTATCAGTTGATTTGTGTGGCAAACACTGTCTCCCACTTTGTGATCTGTCTTTTCACACCTATATGGTGTCTTTGGATGTAAAGCCACCTTAATTTTAATAAACTCCAACAGGTCAAGCTTTCCCTTGACAGTTGGTGATTTTTATGGCTTGTGGCCTTACCCTGAGGTCGTGAAGCCCTCTTCTTCTAGGAGCATTGCTGTGGCTCATACATTCCAGCCTTGAATGTTCCTGGAGCTGACTTGGCACGTGGTGTGAGACATGGGAGCCCAACAGCCCCTCCCCTGCTCACCTGCAGGCTGGCACTGTTGCATGTTGGCACCTCTGGACCTTCTGGTGAGCTCCACCGTTTTGTTTGTCTGCCCTGGGCCAGTGCCACAAGGTCTTCATTACTACAGCTTTGTAGTATGTCTTTATGCTAGTCAGACAAGTCCTATAAGCTTGTTTTTCTTCCTTGAAAATGACTCAGCTGTTCTTGACCCCCCTACACCTCCATACAGGTTACAGAATTAGGTTGTCAAGATTCACCAACATAATTTTTTATTAAAATTAAAATTTTTTATTGCTATTAAATTCATCAGTTTGGGGAGAACTGACTTCTTTACATTATTGAGCCTTAGAATATGTGAACATGGTATATCTCTCCATAAATAAATCCTTTAAGATCTTTCAATAAACTCCTAGAATTTTCTTTGTAATGGTCTTGCACTTTTTTTGTTGGATTTAGACATATATTTTTTATTTTTTATTCTATTGTAAATAGTATCGAATTAAACATTTTTTTCCTACAAATTGTGGCTGGTTCATAGAAACGGAATTGATGCTTATGAATGGATATTTTTTTTTAATTAATTAATTAATTATTTTATTTTTGGCTGCGTTGGGTCTTCGTTGCTGTGCACGGGCTTTCTCTAGTTGTGGCGAGCAGGGGCTACTCTTTGTTGTGGTGTGCAGACTTCTCATTGTCGTGGCTTCTCTTGTTGCAGAGCACGGGCTCTAGGCACACGGGCTTCAGTAGTTGTGGCACATGGACTCAGTAGTTGTGGCTCACGGGCTCCAGAGCGCAGGCTCAATAGTTGTGGCGCAAGGGCTTAGTTGCTTCGTGGCATGTGGGATCTTCCCGGGCCAAGGCTCGAACCTCTGTCCCCTGCATTGGCAGGTGGATTCTTAACCACTGTGCCACCAGGGAAGCCCTATGAATGGATTCTTTAAAAAATCCATCTGGCTATCATTTCTATCAATTCATTAATGTATTTGAAGATTCTTTTAGTTTTTCACATACAGTTATATCAACTAATTTGTTTTCCTTTCCTTGCAATCATTATAACTTTCATATCTTTTTCTTACTTTTTTGACTGTCTAGGACCTTGTTTACTCATTCATTTTTCTCATCCCATTGGATCTCAGGTGCATACATTCTGATTAATCATAATTCTTGGTTCATGACATAGTTTCATTGTTTGTCCTTGCATGGCCTACTTTTATTTGGATCATTTTATTAGTGTAATTAGAACTTGCACACAGGTTTTAATTTGATTTTTAATGTGGCTAAAGTTATCAATCTTTTTCTTTTAGTCAGTGCTATTTTGTCTTAAGAAATTTTTCTTTACCATGAGGTTTAAAAGATTGTCTACCTACATTTACTACTAAGAGTTTTACATTTTGGGGCTTCCTTGGTGGCACAGTGGTTAAGAATCCGCCTGGCAATGCATGGGACATGGGTTCGAGCCCTGGTCCAGGAAGATCCCACATGGCCCCGTGCGCCACAGCGACTGAGCCTGTGCTCTAGAGCCTGCGAGCTACAACTACTGAGCCCACGTGCCACAACTCCTGAAGCCCACATGCCTAGAGCCTGTGCTCTGCAACAAGAGAAGCCACCACAATGAGAAGCCCACGCACCGCAACAAAGAGTAGCCCCTGCTCGCCGCAACTAGAGAAAGCCCGCACACAGCAACGAAGACCCAACGCAGCCAAAAATAAATAAATAAAATAAATAAATTTATTTTTTTTAAAAAGAGTTTAAAATTTTGTTTTTGACATAAAAGTCCTAATCCATTTGGAGTTGACTTTTGTATATGGTGTGAGTTAAGAATTGAATTTTATTTTTGTTCATGTAGAAAATTTTTTCAGTTATTTTTTGAAAAATTTATTTCTATCCCCCTGTGAACTGGTATCCCACCTGTGTGTATGTGTGGGTCTATTTCTGGAGTCTCTATTCTGTTCCACTGGTGAGTTTGCCCCCCTGCACCAGTGCCACACTGCCTATTGTATCTGGTAGGGCAAGTTGCCTCTCTCTGCTCATCTTCATAAGGGTCTTGGTCCTTCCTGACCTCATTCTTTTCTATATAAATGTCATAATTGTTTTATCAAGTTCAACAAAAAAAATCCTATTGATATTTTGTTTGGATTTGCATTGACTCCATGGATCAATTTGGGGGAAATGGATAAATTAATGAAATCATATCTTTCTACCCATGAACATGACATCTCTCCATTTACTTAGATCTACTTTAAATTTTAGAATTTTCCCATCAGAGATCATAGACATCTTTTATTATATTTATTTTTCTTACTTGATATTCAGATACTACTGCACATGTTGTCACCTCTCTATATAAATTTTCTCATTGTTTGCTGCTGGCATATAGAATGAAACTGACTTCTATATATTAATTTTCTATCTGCCACATTTCTAAACTCTCCCATTATTCCTAAAAATGTGTATGTATCTTCTTTTGAGTTTCTATGTAAATAATTATATCCTGTGTAAATTGCTTTATATGTTCCACTCCAACCTTCTTGCCCCTATTGTCTTGTCTTATTGTACTGGCTAGAACCTCCTACACAATTTTGGGCACCACTGTTGAATTCCTGATTTTAAAGAGAATGTTTCTAACATTTTCTCATTTATAATGACATTTTCTGTAGGTCTTAATAAAGCTATAAATATGATATATACATATAAATGTATAGATACTCTAGCATGTTAAAGTAGTTTCTTTCTAATCCTTACCAAGAATTTTTATTACAAACGTGTAGTGAATTTTCTCAACAATTTTTTTGCATCTATGAGACTATCTTAAGTTTTTTCTTCTTTATACTATTAAAGTGATAACTAACATCAATAGGTTTTTCTTTTTCTAAGAAGTTGCCTGTAGCACTTAACATCAATCAATTTTTGAATGTTAAACCAACCTTGCATTCCAGGAATGAACCTAAGTTGGTTTGATGTTGAGTTTGATATATGTCTGGATGTGGTTTCTTGCATGTAGTTAAAATTGGTTCTCAAGCACAGTTTATTTACATACTACTCTGGATAGACATTTACATTGTTTCTAGTTCAGACTATTACAAATAGTGCTGTTGTGAGCACTCCTGAATTTGGTGAACATGTATACATCTTTCTGTAGGAATAGAGTTGCTGGGTCATGCATTCAGCTTTGGTAGACACTCCCAGGGAATTTCCCAGAGTGACTGTGCCAGTGTAAATTTCACCACAGTGTATGAGTCTTCCAGTTACTGCACACTCTTACCAACACTAGATATTCTCTGTCCTTTTATTTTAGCCATTCTAGTAGATGTGCAGTGGGTTCATATGACAGTTTCAATTTGCATTTATCTGATGACTGAAGAAATTCAGCACCTTTTCATATCAACAGTCCATTTCAACATACTCTTGCAAGGTACCTTTTTTTTTTGTATTTGGGCACGTTTTTCTGTTTCCTATTCCTGTCAACTTGTAGGAATTCCTTATATATTCTGGATACAAGTCCTTTGGTGGGTATATATATTAAAGATAACTTCTCTCATTCTATGATTTGCTTTTTACTCTCTGAATAGTATCTTTTGGTGCACATACATTATTTATTTCAGTATATGCCAATATCAATTTCTCTCTTATGATTAGCATTTATGTTTTCTGTTTGTGAAATCTTTGCCTACCCCAGAGTCATAAAAATAGTGACTTCTCTTTTCTTCTTAAAGTTTTATGGTTTCACCTTTCACATTTAGAGCTATGTTCCATCTGGAACTGTTTCTGGGTGTGGTGTGATGTAGGAGTTAAGATGCACAATTTTTGTACAGACATTCAGCTGATGCAGCGTAATGCATTGAAGACACTACATCCTCTTCGCTGCGTTGTACCATTGTTGCAAGACAGGTGACTAGGTATGTTTTTCTGGTTTTGGACTCTACACTCCCAATTTTCTATGTTCCTGTCTTTATTAAGTCAGGTTTTTGCAGCAGTAATGCTGCATAACCAAGACAACCCCTCCCCAACCTCAGAGGTACTTATTCATCAAGCCTCTGTTTCTCACACATCTTCAGGTCGGCTGTAGCAATGTTGGGTTCTACCAGGAAGGCTGAGCCAGGCTCCAGGCTGCAGGTTGGGCTGAGATCCACCTCACGTGTCTCCCCTTCTGGGGCCAGTGGTTCCCCAGGCATCATCTTCACGAGGCAGGTGGTATCAGCATGAGAGGGCAAGTAAACGGTGCAGGCATCTGAAAGCTTCTACTCCCATCACATCTGCCCAAATTCAAGTTGGTGGGCGATGACAGATACTCCTCAGTGGGGTAGGAGGAGCGGAGTGAGTATGTTCTGAACGATAATCAAATATACAACAGTCTAATCTCCGGGTCACTGGCATTCACCTACCTTCTGCAAACAAACTACGCTCACCGCCGCCCTCCCCCACCCCCACCCCGCCAAAAGTCTCCTCAGTCATAGAACCAGACTCTGAGTCTGGGATCTTGAGATTCTCCATCATTCTTCTTCACCTGGATAACTGTGAACCAGAAAAACCAGTTGCCAAGTCTGGGATTTGCTTTCCCTTCCTTACGAGCTGTGAGCTTAGCTGTGGCTGTTGCGTGGAGGCTGGCAGAAGACACGCGACTCCTGGGTTGGAGACGAAAGACTTTATCGTTCTCATCTCAGGAAGCAGCGAGAGCCTCTGAACATCTGTGAAGCCACGTGGGGTGACGCACTGTGGCCCAGATGCCTGCTACACATGCTGAGTTTGCATCACAGATAAGGAACGCTGAACCTCAGGCGTCTACCACTTTTGTAGCAAGCAGTAAGCAAGCCTGCTCTTGTCCTGGAGGGAAATAGCACCTCATCCCCCAGAACTGCTCACTGCAAGCACGATGCTGAGAAAGGTAAATGGGTGATCAGGGTCTTGCATTCTTGGCACACCCCACAAAATATGTAGGGTGCTCGGGAGACCCAAGGAAGACCTTCTCTCCCAGTGATGCATATCCGTCCTGCATCATCTGAGCCTCTGGCCGGTTTTCACATGCCACTCTGACCTGTCCAGTAGAGATAGGCACCAAACCCATTTGATTTGTCTCACATGCGTTTGTTTAAGACAACCGTCATCAGGTCCACCAGCGGCACAGACCTCAGCCACGTTCTCTGGGGCCCTGGACTCAGCACTGTAAGTCCCAGAGGCATCCTTACTGCCAAACTGCCAGGACTGGGTTTGCTTTGCCCTTCTTACAAGCTGTTGGCTGTGAGCTTAGCTGAGGCTGTTGCATGGATGCTGCCAGAAGACACGCGACTCCTGGGTCAGAGATGAAGGACTTCATCACTCATGGTGACCGTGAGCACCAGCTGATCTGGTACGCACTGTGGCCTAGATGGATGACGCACACACAGTGGGCCCATGTCACGGTGGGGGAACAGTGAGCTTGGGGCACTTGCTGCTTTTTGAGGAAGCTCTTTGTCCTGGAGGGAGACATTACCTCACCCTGAGACGTGGCCCAAGTGAAGGGTGGTCAGGGCCTTGCATGGACAGAGCGCACCTCGAAGGACACGTAGGAGGGCACAAGAGACCAAGGGCTGTCTCTCCCAACACGAAGTACCTGTGTGCACGCGTGTTCTTGAGCACGCACGCACAGACACACACACATGCGCACGCATGCATGAACACACACACACACGCACACATGCATGCACACCACATGGACACAGCACAGGGTAGCTGGTCCACAGCACCCTGGATCCCCCCAGCAAACACTGTGCCCCCTTCCCAGGGGGGAAGCTCTGTGCCATGACTATGCTCCTTAATCCATTTTCAGCGAGTCTTGGCTCTGCCCCGAGAGGCCCTTTTCTCGTCGTCCTCCTCGGCCGTATACGAAGGCGAACGTTCCCCTTGGAGGCTGGCCATTTCCTCCGCGGCTTGTGGCCTTAGGAAGCGGGGCTCTCAGGTCCTCACAGCACACACGGGCGCTGCCTCTCTTGGCCCAGGCTGGCGGTCCTTCTGCTAACATAACCCTTCTGCCCAAAACTGTGTTTCCGTCCCGCCAACTCTGTGCATCAAAATCCACTCCCACGTTTGTCTTCAAGTTATGTCCTCCTCTCAACCAGTGCTGGGACTCTGGGACCAGACCCACAGCCTCCCCAGAAGCCTCCTGTCCAGCCGAGGGCAACTGTCAGCCCCTTCCGAGCGCCTGGCAGAGGGCAAGGCAGCCGCCGGCCGCCTGGTCAGAGGCTGAGCCCCTGGAGGCCTTTCTTCCTGTAAGCGTCTCGATTTTGTCTGTTGCTGGATTGAGATGAGAACCTGGTCCACGCTGAGGCTCTGCGGGCTCAGTGTTTCTCCATCTCCTCCTGGAGGGCCACCTTCCCACACTCAGATCCTAATGTCCCCACACCCGGCCAGTCACAGGGAGGGACAGGAACACCGCTGGTCCGGGGCTGTCCTCTCCTGGGGCCCACGCGGGTCCAGGGAGGTGACTAGGCCGGGCTTAGGTGCTTCCTGCTCATAGGAGCCAAGGTTACTCCCAAAGCCACTCCAGATGACGTCCGGGTCCGCTCAGGGCACACGCCGGCTTTCGAGGGTCCCTCCAGGAAGGCACCTGGCTGTGCCACACTGGGCATGTGTGACCCTCCGGCCAGTCTCCCTGCCGTGTGCGGTGTCGCTGTGGTTGATGTTTGCCTCGGTCTTGGTGCCCGTGGGAGAGGGCGAGAGGGTCAACCTCCTGTGGCCGCTCTTCGTCCCCCACCAACTGCTTCCCAAGCCAACGCTGCCTATTAGGGTCTCTCTCAGTTTCAGGGATCCCGATGCGTGCCTGAGTGGGTCTGTGCTGCGGTGACCACGCACAGATGACCACGTGGCGCTCATCTCGGAGTGAAGCAATGCGTGATGCTCACGCGGCTGTGGCCCTGAGGGTCCCGCGGGATTAGCTGCGCTTGCTTCCAGGCTACCGGCTGTGTTCAGGCCAGAACCACAGGATCCTCAGCCGCGAGCCAGCAGCTGCCCAGGGCGAGTTTGTCTCTTGACAGCTGGGCAGCATGCCAGGGCTTGCAGCCTTCACCACACCATGTGCAGGTGAGAGCAGGTTGCCTGGCCCGGCCCAGCCAGCAGCACAGGAAGTACACTCTGCACCAGAGGCTGTTCTCAGCCCTTTGCATTTCCATACATATGTCAGGATCAGCCTGTTCACCTCAAGAGAAAGAAAAAAAGAGACAGACAGACAGACAGACAGAAGGGAGGGAGGGGAGAAGGGAGGGGAGGAAAAACTGCCAGGATTTTGATTGGGATCACCTTGAATCTGCAGAGGGGAGAATTGACATCTCTTTATATTGTCTTTCAAATCAAAATCGTGATCTACTCTACTTGATTAGGGCGTCTTTGATTTTCTCTGGGTTGTGTCTTGTGGCTTTTCTGGGTAGAGGTCTGGCACATCTTTCATTAGATTTTTTTCTGGCTATTTGGTGGTTTTTAATGCCACAGTAAATAATATCTCTTTTGACACAATGTTCTTAAGACGCAACTTACAAATGGTAAGGACAGGTCTCCAGCAGACACGGTGCGATGTGTTTGCCTTCATGACCACCACCCAGATGGAGAGAGGGGACATTTCTCTACAGAAAGTTTCCCGTGCCCCTTCCCACCCTGTCCTCCGGCCATGCGATGACCACTCTCTGTCTTCAATCAGCCCAGGCTGCCGGGCCACACGTGGACCCACACGGCACATGCTCGCCTGTGTCTGGCCTCTTTGGCCTTGGGCAGCCATGCTGAGGGCACCTGCGTGCACGTTTTCCTTGCCGAGCAGCATCCAGGCTTGAGTGTGCTGATGGGAGGGGGGGTTGCTTCCCACTGGGGACTGTCACAAATGGAGGTGCTCGATCACTCCAGAGCAAGCCTCCACGCAGACCTGTGCATCGTTTCTCCCGGGTTTGTACTGGGGAGTGGATTGCAGGTCGCGGGGGATGCTTAGATTTTGCTTTAGAAGAAACTGCCAGCAGCCTTCTACAGTGTTTGCGGTGTCTCCACCCCAGCAGATCATGGGAGTCCTGACTGAGCCACATCCCCCCCACCCCTCGGCAACCTAAACTTCGTATTTTTAGCCGTTCTGGTAGGTGTGTTCTACTTTGTGTTTCCCTGGTGACTAGTCCTGCTTCATGTTTACTGGCCGTTCAGATGCCTTTCGCTGTGAAGTGCCTGTTGAAATCTTTTACCCATTTTAAAATTAGGTCGTTTGTCCTTTTGTTATTTATTTGTAGTGGTTTTTAGATAATCTGTATATTTGTTTCTCAGATATGTGTACAGGTAATATTTTCTCCCCGTCTGTGGTTTACCTTTTCACTTTCTTAGCGATGCCTTTTGAAGAGTAGAAATATTTTATAAAGGGCAATTGATCAGTTTTCCTTTTGTGGCTAGCGCTTTGGGCATCCGGCCTAAAATAACTTTGCTTCCCCAACGGTCATGAAGATGTTCCCGTATATTTCCTCCTAGAAGCTTTACGGTTTTGACGTTCACATGTGGTCTCTGATCCACCCTGAGTTAGGTTTTGCACGTGGTGTCAAGTCTGTTTGCTTTCATCTGGACGTCCAGCTGACCGCCCCCCACCATTAGCGAAAACACTTGCCTTCTCCCGTTGAGTTGCTTTGGCATCTTTGTCAAAATAGACTCTCCAGAATGAATTCTGGTTCTCTGTTCTGTTCCATCGATTGTTTGCTTATCCTTATACCAATACCACAATTAAGTCTTGATTAGTGCAGTTTTGAAATAAGTTTTGAAAAGCGATAGGTAAGTTCTCCAACACTGTTTCCTGCCCAGGATCTCCTGGACTGTTCTGTCTTTTGAATTTCCATTTAAATTTTATTTATTTAATTTTATTTTATTGTTCTGGCCGCGCCACGTGGCATCTTAGTTCCCTGACCAGGGATCGAACCCATGCCCCCTGCCCTGGAAGCATGGAGTCTTAACTACTGGACCGCCAGGGAAGTCCTCTATTTAAATTTTAGAATCAGCCTGTGGATTTCTAGAGGTAGCCTGGTGGGATTTTGATGGGGATTAGGTCAAAGCTATCGATCATTTCAGGGAGAATTGATGCCCTTACCACACTGAGACTCCCAATCTACGTGCATGATGTATCTTGACATTTATTTAGGTATCCTTTAGTTTTTCTAAGCAATACTTTTAGCATGGGTTTTTTCATCAAATGTATTCCTATGTATTTGATGTATTTTTGGTACTTTTATACATATTTTTTTTTCCTTTTTTTTTTTTTTTTTTTTGTGCTACGCGGGCCTCTCACTGTTGTGGCCTCTCCCATTGCGGAGCACAGGCTCCGGACGCACAGGCTCAGCGACCATGGCTCACGGGTCCAGCCGCTCCGCGGCATATGGGATCTTCCCAGACCGGGGCACGAACCCGTGTTCCCTTCATCGGCAGGTGGACTCTCAACCACTGCGCCACCAGGGAAGCCCTATACATATATTTTTATCAATAAACTTTGATACTTTAGTAAATGGTGGGGTTTAATCTTTTTCTCTTTTTCTGGTGAGGACATTTAATATCCACTCTTAGCAAATTTCAGTGATACAATGCATGGTTATCAACTGTGGTCACCACTGGGAATCTTTGGACATCTTCACTCTCACACTCGTGTCACTAATCGTTTATGAGAAACTTTCAGCCTCTATCACTTTATATATTGCCTCCACCCCATCCTCTCTCTCCTTTCGCCTCTGGAGCTCAGGTGTGACGTTGCTCACACCTTCGCTGCCCCTCAGCCCGTGTCACTCCCGTTCAGTGTTTGGTTTCCTGTGCTGCCATCTGCACGGTCTTCCCATTTGTCTAGAACCCTATGAATCCCATCCATTGAAATTTTAACTTTAGTTATTATAGTTTCATTTTTTAGAAACTCTACTTTTAAATAAAGTTGGTTATTCTTTATAGTTCCTCTCCTTTGCCTAAAACCTCTAAATTGTATGAAATTACACAGTTAGCTTATATTCTGTGTCTGATAATGTCTGATAATTCTAACAGCTGAAGTCTTTGGTCGTGTCTGTGCTGCTGTTTCGGCCGGCACTCTCACATTTTATTAGAGACGGATCATTTTCTTTAAAACATTAGTTGCGGGGGACTTCCCTGGTGGCACAGTGGATAGGACTCCACGCTCCCAATGCGCGGGGGGCCCGGGTTCGATCCCTGGTCGGGGAACTGGATCCCATATGCATGTGGCAACTAAGAGTTCGCATGCCACAACTAGGGAGCCCGCCTGCCGCAACTAACACCCGGTGCAACCAAATAAATAAATAATAATTAAAAAAAAAAAAAAGAAAACCTTAGTTGTGGGGATTCTTTGCACTCCTTCCAGGACGCGGGTGAGCCCCTCAGAGGGTGGTGTTTGCCCCAGGCCCCTCATCTCCTGCCTCCTGAGGAAAGCTGCCCTCATCGCTCTAAATTCATAGGTTGATGCTTTGTGCCCTCCCTGCCCTGCATGCAGCCCAGAGATAAGAAGTCATCACTCAGACCTGTTTGGCACTAGCTCGGGACTCCAGTTTCTCTGGGTTTCCACCCACATTGCTTAGCACCAGGAACACGCCTCGCACTCCCTGGGGCAGGGAAGGTGTGTTTTGGGCTCACCCGTGCACCCGGGGTGTAACCTTTTGGGCTTGCTGCTTCTTTGAGTGGTGGGGTGTCTCTCACCCCTCTTGGGGAAGGTCTTCTGCCCCCGCACCCCTAAAGCCTTGGCAACTCGAGCCTCGAGGGATACTGGTCTGCAAAGCCTCTGAAGGAAGGGCTTCCCCGCAGCCTCAACCTCATCATTCCTTGCTTTTTGCCAGCTTTGTGTTGCTTCTAAGATGTTTTTCATGTTTTATGCTCAGGTTGGTGTTTTTCCCCAGAAGGGCTGGTCTGGATCCCAGAGCACCAATTCCTGAGCGGACACCCTGTCCGCTCTGGTGATGTCCCTCGTCCCCGGTGCACCTTAGGCCTCACCCCCTCCTCCTTCACCCCCAGGATGCACGATGCATGGCTCTCCTGCTTCTCAGCTCCTCATTCCAACCCCTAAATGGATGGCTCAGCCCCTCCTGCCTGCCTCATGCCGCCCCTCTGCCGCAGGGGCCTGGCCCTTCCTCAGCTTGGAGCGGGCCCAGGGCTCTGTCCCGTCCCGCCCTACACTAGGCCTGTTTAGGCCTGGGGTGCATTGGTGGGCAAAGCACTGCCGGCAGAGCTGCCCCCTTGGCCGCTGTGCCTGCTCACCCCGGAAGATTTGGCCTCCCCATCCTGTGCCCAGGCCTCCGGTCTCCCACACCCTCATATGCCACGCAGGCCCTGGCATGTCCTGCGGGTCAGGCTGGCCCCAGGCCCTGGGGAAGGCCCTACTCCTGGGCTCTGGCTCAGCCTCCGCTCAAGGGTCCAGGAAGCTGTGGGCTGCTTTGCATAGGTGCCGGGTGGCCCCCACTCCTGCCCACCCCACCCAGACCCACCTGGACCCCCGGGCAGGAGTGACTCAGCCCAGGGCATTGGCAGCGGATGGCTCTGGCAGGCATGGTGTCTCAGCCCGTGGCATTCCTGGGCTGGGCCATTGTTGCTGGCTGGGCACTGCCCTGGGCCCAGGGGCACTGCCCAGGGCTTGCTCATTCCCCCTGACTGGGATTGCGCCCCCTTGGGGGTGGAGAAAGATAAGCAGGACCAAGGGGACCTCAACGCTCGGCTTTGAGTGGAGGTCTGGGCTTTTCTGAGAGCTGGGGAAAGCCGGGTGGGTTCTGTGTGGGAGCAGGTGGGCTTGGAAGCCAGCTGGGACGGGACTGCCAGCCAGATGCACGCCTTGCAGCGGGGGAGGGCCACCGCGGGGTGGGCGAGCCCGAGGTGGGCGTGCTGGAGGGAGCACAGTCTCAGGGACCAGTGAACGTGGCCAGAACGAGGTCTTGGGGCAGCAGGCACGGCTTTTGGTGCCAGTGGGCCTGGTCTGGGGTGGTGGACATGATGTCATGCCCTGATGGATGCAGTCTGTGGGCTGGTGGGTGGCCTCAGTGGGCATGGTCTGGGGCAGGTGGGCACGGTCTGGGCAGTGGGCGTGGTCTGGGGCAGGTGGGCATGGTCTGGGGCCATGGACGCGGTTTCCGGGCGGGTGGGCACCGTCTCAGGGCCCTTCTCTCTCTCCCTGTCCCCCAGGGCTGCCAAGGGCCCTCCCAGCACCGTGCCTAGTGTGCCGTGGCTCGCTGCCGCCCACTGGTCCCTGCAAGCGCCGCTGTCCTGCAGGGTGCCTCCGTCGTGCCCCTCGGCAATGGGCCGGGCGGCAGCCTGTGCACCCCGTGACACCAAGGTCCAGGACCAGAGAGACGCGCCCAGGCCCCGCGGCCTCCAGTGTGTGGCGGGTTTCTTTGGAAACCTAGACATAGATGAGGGACCTTGTACACAGAGCTATTTTAGCAAAGTTGTGCAATCTTCACCATGGTATTTCTTGTGGAGCCTCAGTCCCCACCCTCTCCCGGTGCCTGCATCCCATGCCCACCCACATCCCGGGCCCCTTGCCCTGCATCCCACGTGCCACACCCACACACCCGTGTCCCCAGACCCACACGTCTCTCCTCACCCCGCAACCGGCACCCCTCAACCCGCACCCCTGCCCTGGGCAGGTGAGAATGAGAGCCTCCTGGTGTGCGGGCTCCCCAGCAAGACACCCCTCCTCTGGAGCCCCTCCCTCCTTGCTGGAGGGCCGCGGCCGGCTCCCCAGTAGCCCCTTGTTCACTCATTGATTCAACAAAAGTCTGGCTGTGCTGGTCCAGGTTCTTTGCACCCAAGTGCCTCCTTCCAACCTGGGCTGAGCGAGGGGGTGAAGGAGGTGCCTGCACTGGGTCAGATCCCCTCAGATTGTACCGCAGGTGGACTTTCGGGCCTCTGGCTCTCAGTGGGCCATGCAGGCTGTGGAGACCAGAGGTGGGGGAGCCCCTGCAGCCTCTCTGGGCTCAGGCTGGAGTGTCCCAACCACCCAAGCCTACAGGGGACAGGGGGCCTGCGAGGGGTCTCGAGGGCCGGTTCTTTGTGGACATTGGGGGAGTCTGTAGCCCCCAGCCCTCAGAGACAAGACAGGAGCCCCAAGGGACAGGGGCCCGTCAGCACCATGCTTCTTCCCCATGAAGTCATGTGGTTGGATTTGCCATCCACTTCCGATCACCTGCATCCCCTTGGCACTGGGATGGCACGTTCAGCACACCAGTTGTGTCACCTGGTGGGTGGGCCTGTCCTGGGGCGGCCCTGGAGAGAGGGCCACTGCGGTGCCTACTGGGCCACATGGGGCCTCTTTGCCGCTCTGGGGAGAGTCACTGAGTACGGCCGTCCGCACCTGTCCCGTGGGTGATAATAAAGCAGGTTGTGGTGCTCACTCCCCGGCCTGGCCTGGGGGGGCAGTGCCTGGCCGTGCAACCTGACCTCCCGCGGCATGTCCTCTCCTGACTCACGCCATCTGGCTGACCTAGGGGCCCAGGGACCTCCTGCAGCTCTACTCAGTAGGGGGGGCCAGAGCAGGGGCAGCAGGAGGACTAGTCCTGGACTTCCTGGCCACCCCGAAACACGCCAGCCTGCTGCTGAGCGCTCCCCAGGCCAGGCCCACAGGTGAACGCTGCCGGGTGGGCGCCATCCCCATCAGCTCTGTCGCACTGACAGGGCAGAGTGAGGCGTGGTGTCCAGAGCCCCGCGGTGCCCACGCGTGCTCTGGGCCTGGTGGGAGCAGCGGTGAGGTGCCGGCCCGGAGGGAGGGAGGCTGGGTCGTGGGCTCTGGCGCCTGGGCGGGGGTGGGGGGTGGTGAGCAGGAGGGTGGGGCCCATGGTCTTGGGTGCTGTCTGCCTGTGGGTCCCATCCTCTGGTGCTGAAGCTCCATCAGATGTTTCCCAAGTTCGTTCCTGCCTCGGGCCTGAGCCCACTTCACCGAGCACTCGGGTCAGACAAGGGTGCAAGAGACGGGCCGGCAGCCAGAGCAGCTGTGTCTGCACTGGGGCCGCCCCAGGGACCCGCCTGCCCAGGGTGCCAGCCTGGGGTCAGCTCCGGGTCAGCTCCTCTCCACACTTGGGGTGCCCTGTTGTGGTTTCAAGCAGATCCTCAGCCCCCGGGGCCAGCACAATGGGGGCGGGGGCGTCCCCAAGCTCTCCAGCCTTTTCCATGCCCCCTTCATGGGACAGTGCCCTCCCAGGCCGGAGGCGCTTACACCTGCCCAGAGGGTGCAGGAGGAGGGCTGGACACAGGTAGGACAGCAAAGGGCCCCAGAGCCACACCTTGGCTTCTGGGGCCAGACAGGGTGCTGGGAGCCGCTGCCCGGAGACATCTCCCCTGTCCAGGAAGAATGGGAAGGAGCAGAACAGGCCTCCGCCCCCAGCAGAAGCCAGGCCCCAGAGTTACAGGCCATGGGGCGCTGCCCTCTGGGGTGAGGGATGTCTAGGCAAGGGCTCAGCAAAGGGGGGGCAGCCTCTCACATACAGATGGGTGACGGGGGCACTCGGGGTGTCCCCAGGCTTGCGGGAGTTGGGGCTGGCGCCAGCGGCCCTAGGGGGACAAGCACCTGGGATGGCTCCCACCCCTCTGCCAGCCCCGCTGAGCTCGACGACCAGGGCCCCTGACCACCTTCCATCCCCCAACCGCAGGACGGGGGCCTGAGAGACAGGGGGACACCTGGGAGCTGTGGGGGAGGCAGACGGCTCCCTGATCCCACAGGCCCTCAGCCAGCCCTGCTCCAGCAGCCAGCCCCAGGGGAACGCAGTTACCTGAGACCCCAGAGCCTCAAAGTTCCAGGATGTCTCCTTTGGCAGCCTGGAAACCGCAGGGCGTCTGGCCAGTGTGAGCCTGAAGGCGGAAGCTGCGGGCTGTGGGCTGTGCCCGGCCCACTGGGAGGGGGAGCACCTGCCCCAGGGAGCGAACTCACTCCAGACTCTCTCCTGCTTGTCTCCGGGGCTGAGCTGCGGCCAGAGGGCGAGGCGCAGCCACGGGCATCCTGCTAGCCTTGCCCGGCCGCCACTTCCCGGCGTCCAGATGCTGGCTGGGCGAGCCCTCGCCTTCCTCTCCCTGACCTGGAGTGCTTACCAGAGCCTGGCCGTCCCCAGGGTTGCGGAATGTGGCCTCTCCTGTTCCCAGGTGAGCCCTGCCCCCCAGGCTCTCCTCTTGTCCTGGTTCCCCTCGGTGGGCACTAGCCGGCCCCATCCCAGCACAGGCCAGGGAAGCCGGCCCGGGGCAGTCGGTGGTGGGGGCCTGGGGGCCTGGGGGCCTGGGATCCCCATGAGGTGGTGGCCTGACCCCGCAGTGCCGCTCTGGGAAACGTCTGCCGGGAGCCTGAGGGGCAGGGGCACTGACGCACCTGTGACCTGTCCCTCTCTGAGGAGCCACGTGGTGGGGGGCAGCCCGAGAGCCCCTCCTGCGTTCACAGACCCCATTAATCATCCATGGTGGCGTCTGGGCTTGTGTGGATGCTCCGCTAAGGAAACGCCGCGGGTACCAAGCTAATCCTGGGCGGGAAGGAGCAGCAGGGCCGGGATGCGGCTCAGAAGTGGTGGTGTCCCGGAACTTTCACTGTTCCTGGGAGGCGTCCCATCCGGCAGCACCTGCCCGCAGAGTGTGCCCGCATCCCGGGAGGTCCCCCAGTGTGAGACTGGCGGGCCGGCCCGCTGGGACAGGGGCTGGGGAGGACCCGCTATGTGCACTCCTCCAAGTGTGGGCACAGCAGGGACCTGGGGAAATGCACGTGAAGCAAGATTAGGTGGTGGTGACTGCTGAGCAGAGAGAAGCCTGGCCGTGCGGGCTCATGGGCCTCTCAGGGGCAGTGGCCGGGCCCCCCGGGGGACACTTGGGGACACCTGGCTCCCAGTCAGGAGGAAAGGCAGCTCCACGAGGTCTGCGAGTGTGTCCAGCAGAGGTTCCAGGGAACTCACGGATAGACAGAGCGGGCTTGGGTGGCCGGGGGTCAGGCTGGGCTCAGATCCGAGGTGCAGGGGCCCATGGCGGGGGTGGAGGTCCGTCTGGCTCCTGGTGGGAGCAGGTGGGTGCAGAGGAAACAGCTGGGCCCAGGTGGGAGGGGGTGGTGGCCTGGACCCTCCCCACGGAGATGGAGAACGGGACGGGGCCACTTTGGGGTGTACTTTGGAGGTGGAGCTGGCAGGGCAGGGGACCCTTGACCTTGAGGGAAGGAGAGATCCAAGATGGACCTTAAAGTGTAACTATAGCCCCTGGGCCGATGGAGGAGATGTTTCCTTTGACAGGGTCTGGGGGGCAAGGGTTCAGGAGGAAACTCGTTTTTGAAATATGGGATTTGAGAAGCCCGTCAGACGTGAGAACTGGCTTTGGCGCAGCTGGGTGTGGGATGGGCCGGCCCCATGTTGAGATGGGCCCGGATGTGGGGAGGGACAAGGAGGGGGTGGGACCCCGGGCAGAAGGAGGACGTCCAGGCTAGGGGAGGGAGGGAGGGTCCCCCACCCTGCCGCTGCCCCCCCACGGGGAGGGCCAGGCCTGGGCCCCACTTTGCATTTGGCCATGGAGCTCCAGCCACTGTGGCACCCGGCTGGGGCCGTGGGATTACGGGAGGAGGGGCGGAGGAGCAGGGGACTGAGGAGAGCCCGCGAGGCCCGGGGGCTGCTGGCAGCTGAGGGAGGGGGTCAGAGAGGGGGAGTCACAGCTCGCGAGGAGGGGTCTGAACGGGAGGGGCTCAAGAGGCCCAGGGCGGCGGGTGGGGCCGCTTCTGTGGGGTGAAGCCAGAGGACCGCTGGCATGGCTGGTGCCCCCCGCACCTGCATGTAGACCGCTGCAGCCCATCGTGCCCCCAGGAGGGCTGTTCTGGGCCTTGGCAGGTCTTCAGTCAGAGCAGAGGGTGGGGCGGACAGGAGCAGATGACAGCAGGGTGCCTCAGGGCGGAGTGGAGCTGACGGATGGCCCCTCCTGCAACATGCAGGGCCCTGCCCTCCACACCCAGTGGAGTCACAGGGTCAGGGCCCAGACCCCACCCTCGGGTCCTTCCCCACAGACCCACCCACGCCTGCCCCCCTGGGAAGCCCCGAGAAGCCCTACGGAAAATCCCAGAGGTGGGGAGGGGGAGGGGGGCAACCACTTCTCCCTCCCAGCCCCGCCCCACAAAGGGCCCCAGGGACCCGGGCCAGCCTCTGCTGGATCCCCACCCCCAGCCCCCAAGATGCCAGAGTCCCTGGGCGCCAGAATCCACGGGTGCTCTCTGAACTCGACCTTCGCCCCCGCTGGTCCCCAAGGCAGGAGAGGGGTTGCAGGCCCCGAAGGGCCAGCTACTAGACCGCGCCCACCCCCCCTCCACCGGAAACCCAGGGGCCACAGCTGCGTGGTCCTCAGGCACAGGGGCAGCAGGAGGTCCCCAGTGGGCGGCCAGTGACCCTGGGCCAGGACGCAGCTGCCCTCCAGCCCCTACCAGCTTGGGAGGGGGACGGGCTCGGGCCACAGGACGGAGGATGCCAGGGTGTGGCTCCAGGCATCTGGGGCTGTGTCAGGGGGTGAGGGTGGACAAGGACCCAAGCCACTGCCCCCTTTGTCCACTCAGGGCTGCGGCCCAGGCCCAGCTGCTGCCCTGCCTTGCTGGGTCTGCCCGGCTCTCTCCACTGGCTCCTGGGCCCGCTGCACCAGGATGCCCTGCCCTCTGCCCACCTGCCCAGTCATCTTCTGGGCGCGGTACCCAGGTGGTTGCAGCCCCTTAGTCCAGCAGAGCCCTCCTGCCACCCTGGGCCGGCCCCGGAGTCAGGGTCCTCACCCGTGAGGGCCGTGGGCAGGGCCGCAGGGTCGCCTCCGTGGGGTTTGTGCGTCTGGAGGCCTAAGGGGGCGAGTTGGCGTCTCGGGGAGATGTCGTGGTCAGAAGACAGGGTGGACGCGGGGTGACAGTTAAAAGGCTGGAGCGGAAAGGCACCTGGGTGGAAACGGGTGAATCCCGGAGTCTGGGGCTCGCCCAAGAGTGACACCCACTTACCCGAGATGTTAACATCGGGCGTCACGGGGTAAACCTCAGTGTTATCTTTGCAACTTTTCTATAAATCTAAAATTATTGCAAAATGAAAAGGCTATTTAGAAAGGGGGGTGGAGCTGGAGCTGGACCCACCAGTAGTGCCTGCCCTGCAAACCCCAGGGACAGGAGCAGACCCCCTTCGCCCCTCCACCTCCCCACTTGTGCCGACAGGGTCTCTACCTCGGGCCCCCAGCTGTTGGAGCTCCCTGGGTGCCCCCAGAGGGCCCCCACGGCGGCTGAGCCCGGGCCCAGGGCAGCGACCCTACTGGCTTGTATTCCGCCGCTTCGGGTGCCCGTCCCTGGGCTCCGAGAACCCTGCTTGCCGACCCCATCCTCCCAAGCTTAGCGTGGAGCCCCTCGGCCCACCCACCAAAGTGGGGTCCACGGGCACGGCCCTGGCGCCTTCCCCCACCCACCCTGTCTGAGCCTGGTCCCTGGTCCCTGGTCCCAACCCCTCGGGAAGCTGTCAGTCCAGCAGGAGAGGCAGTGGGCATGGACTGATCCCTGCCCTCCCCCCGGAGATCCCCAGGCCAGACCCAGCGAGGCCACGCCCGGCAGAGTCACAGCTCCCACCCTCCTGACCCTTCGGTTATCTCCCCACACACTTTTCAACAGCTGACATTAAATGTCATTTTCTGACATCGTGCGGCTGCCCCGGCTCAGAATGCAGGCTCCACCGAGGCCGGGATCTTTGCCCATTTTCTTTTCTTCCTGAAGCCCAGCACCCACCCAGCAAGGGCACAAGGGGGCCGGGGGAGCTTCGGATGCCAGCACGGGAAGTCGGTGCAGTCAGGGGGTGGGGGGCCTGAAGGTGCACGGGGTCCAGGTCACACCGGGGCGGGGCTGGGGGGGGGGGACAAGAGGTAGCCAAGCTGACCTCCCACCCCTCTCACTGTTCTGTCCCTAGGGCTTCACCTGCAAGAGCCGCATGAACCGTGAGTACATCTCGGGCCGCGGGGGACTCGCTGCCCTTCTGGTCCTCGGTCACGCTGCCCTCCCGGGAGCCAGGGTCTCCCTCCTGTGCAGGAAGAGCTGCCACCACTGCCACCGCCCCTCACCTAGCAGAGTGCCGCCCCCCTTCCCTGCCCACTGCCGGGTGCAGGAGGGCAAGCGCCCCGTCAAGCCCAGCTGTGGGCTTGCTGGATGTGGGACTCGTGCGTTCCTGATTTAATGGAATTTATTGCTTTGCAATAAATTTCTCATATCACACTTCTTCATTTTTTCCCATTGTAAAATGACATCCCATTTTAAAAATAGCTTTATTGTCTTTGCTGACACTATATTTCATTAAAAGGGACATAAGAGATACAAAATATATGTGGAGGAAAGTTCAAATAATCCAGCTCCAAAGCCCCCATATAGAAATAAATATTGTTTACATGAGGAAAACATTATTCTAGACATTTTTGTAGGCAAATATACTGTTTGTGGGATAAACAGATAACAAATATTTTATAAAGGTGCAATTACCTTATGCCATGTAAACTAAGTATTTTATTGAATTTGACTTGACTTTAATAGGAAAAACTAAAGAAATGGTTGAACTTTAAATGTTTCTTCACCTCAAGAGGTGTTATTTCCTCGAGGACCCCTGCAAGGTTAAGGAGTGAGATTATGACACAGGCTGCTGAGCCCCGAGCCTGGGACATGCCCCCACCCCAGGCAATCTCCCCCGTCACTGGTTTGTCTGACCAGCGGTCAGTGGTTGTGGGGTGTTGAATAGCGTCAGGTCGCCTCGGCGGCAGTTCTGTCCCTGGACTCTCCCCAGAGGGTGAGAAGCCCGAGGCCACCCTGGCGTTTCTGCCGAGGGGCCTGCGGGGTTCTCTTCCGCCCCCCAGGCCGTCCCTCGTCCAAGCCGGGCTCTGTGATGCCCATTCTCCCATCTGATCTGACTTCAGTCACCTCCTCCTTCTATCACCTGCTTCCATTCATTTTTCTCTTTCTCAACGGCTTTTGCCATGATTATCTCAACCGTTCCAAGCCAGCAATTTAATTTCCAGCCCCGTCTCCTGATTCCTGTGTCTTCACTGTACTTATTTGTCCTGAAATTGGGTTGTCCGGCTCCTTGACGGGTCCTCGGGTGGCACGGCTCCTCTGAGCCTCCTGCTGTGTGATCCCCTGTCGGATCCCTTGTCTCACTGAAGCTGTGTCCTTGTCACAGTGGAGGTGCCTGAGGCAGAGTCCCCTCTCCCTCCATGACGCTTTCTTCCCTCCCACGTTCTGTGTTCCTTTTCCCCTCCTTTCTTCCATGTCTTTCCTCTCCTCCATCCTTATTTTAATTTTTCCTACACTCCGTCTGTGACAGGCTTTCCGTCCTGGTCACACTTCGGCAGCTCCCTAGAGACCCCTGCTTACTCAGGCTCCCTTCTCACTCTCTTTTGACCGCAGGTCCATGGTGTTTCCCCCACGGAGCTGTGTGTGAGGGCTACGTGTCAGGACAGCCCCGGGCCTGGCTGGGGAGACGGGGAACTCGGCAGGCGGGTCCTGGGGGCTGGGGAGAGGTGTGGGGAGGGGCCCTCGGCTTCTGGGGAGCCCTGGGGCCTCCACGGTCTCGTCCCTCCCCCTCCTTCCCCTGCACGCCAGTCGGAGCGGTGACAATACAGGACACCCACCCGGCCTCCTTCTCTCTGGACTGGGGGGAGAGGGGGCTTGTCAAGAATTCCAAGGCTGAGTCATCCCACTAGCAGGGCTTCTGGGGAGCAGGGTCGCCAGACAAGGATACACCACGGCATCTGGGGTGATGCTCTGGCCTGTGCCCATGTGCTTTGCCTGCTGTGGGGGCCGTTCTCTGGCTTTGTGCCATCTGTGGGTTCTGGCAGTTATGGGGGAGGGATTTCGTGAGGCCACAGCTTCCCCACCCCCACTCCTGTATCAGTCTGTGTGTCTCTGATGACCCTGAGACCCGTGTGGTCTCCCCCTGTGCCTGACCCGCCCTGCGCCAGCATGCCCTGGGCCACCGTGTGGAGGTGGTCACCCCGCGTCACAGAGAGGCCTTCCTCTTTCTCAGTCTCAACCTCATGGTGTGAGTCACAGGTTTCAGTTTTGTTGCAGCCATGTTTACAAGCCTCCCCCTTCATGGATTTTGTGGATTTGGGGGGATCTTTTAAGAAAGTCTTCTCAATCCTGAGGTCAGAGAGATTCTCTCCCTGTATTTCTATATTAAAGTTTTGTTTCTCAGATTTAGTCCTTCGATTCATCTAGAATGTATCTCCGTGTATGGTGTGAGGTAGGAACCCAACTGTGATCTTTTGCTACCTGGAAATCTAGCTGTGGCCGCACCACGTGCTGGACGCCCCCCACCCCGTCAGATTTCCACGCTGTGTGCACGGTTCCCTGACCCACCCCTATCCCTGAGCAGGGTCACACTGTCTGAGTCCATATGGAGCTCAGCTAGATACTGATTTCTGGTAGGGCAAGCCCCTCTGGTTCCTTTCTCTCCTAAATTGTCCTGGGAGATGATGGTGTGGTTGTAGCTTCCCTGAATCCTCAGACCCAAGGGCAAGGAGGATGTAGAACAGAAGTGGGGTCCACGCTCCCAGACCCCAGAGACGAGCCCCAGAGCCCCAGGTGGGAGGATCAGCGGGGCCTGTGCATCAGAGAGTGGAGGGGTGTCTGAACCCCACAGATGGTGAGAATCGCTGGGAAGCACACAACCCTCTGAGGGGCTGCCCACCACTGCGGCAGGTGGGTGCAGGGACCCCTTGGGAGACGGCCCTGCACAGAGAAGCTCGGAGTGGCTTCAAGGACAACAGAGGGAAGAAAAGAGCAGCTTCAGGTAGACAAAGGCAAGGGGGGAAAGAGCTACGAAACTGAAAAGCGATCTGCCCTATTTTTAAACACTACCCAAAAGTGACAGCAGAGGGAGCTCGGTACAGTCAGGAAAGCAGAACCAAGTCTGCTAAGAGCTCTGGGAAACTGAATTCACGTAAATGTGGGCAACGGAAGACTGTCAAGGGCAAGTTGCAGACAAGTTATGATAATTAAAAAGAAAATAAGGAATAGAATAATGTGCCGATAGGCAAAGGAAGTGCACCAGAAGAGCATCCTGAAAACCCACAAGTGTAACATTTCATTTCAAAATGGCCTAGAATATTCAAGAAAATGATACAAGACGTTAAAGAACGATGTGAACAAAAATTAGAAATGTTCAGAAATGAGGTGACTAGAAATAAAGGAAAAAATCATTGTATAAATGAAGACTGCATTGGAAGTAGTGAATAGACCCAATATTAAATGCCTTGAGAGAAATAGCGGGTGAAAAGGAGATTTTTTTAAAAATCAAAAAGCAATGTCCTACTGTATAGCACAGGAAACTATTCAACATTCTGTGATAAATCATAATGGAAAAGAATATTTTTAAAAAAGAATGTATCTATACGTATAACTGACTCACTTTGCTATTCAGCAGAAATTAACACAACACTGTAAATCAACTATATTTCAACTTAAAAAAAGAATGCGAGTAAAATTTGAAAGGAAGAAAATCAAAAAGAAATGTAAAAAGAGATAAAATGATGTGTGAATAATGGTAAATGTTACAGATAGTCAAAGAATGTCCAGAAGGCAGATGATATGAGACCCCAAAGAAAACCAAAGCAGCAGAACAAACACTAAAAACTACAGTTCAAGGAGAACAAACATTTTTTTCTTGACAGTAGATATTGAAAAGGCAAACCATGAACCCGAGAATACCAGTCCTGGATACCACATCAAAAGTTATTCTAGTAAAATGGCTGGATTTTAAAGGGAAAGAGAAAAATCTTTGGGCCTCCCAGCAAAAAGAGCTGCACAATTTATAATGGAAAGAAAAGTATATCAGACTTTTCAAAGAGTGACATTTTAACGCTAGAAGAAAATGGACAGCAAAACTATAATGCAGCTATGGTGCATATAGACACAATACTGTATTATAATCACCAAACTTACTAAGAGGCTAGATTTTAATTATTCCACAAAAGAAGAAACGATAATTATGTGACTTGATGGGGTGCCTTTGCTACAATGACAATTATTATTACAACATATAAATGCATCAAATCAATATGCTGTACTCCTTCGATTTACACAATGTTATACGTCAAATATGTTTCCATAAAAGAAAACTGACCTTCATGTATAACAGGCAGGGACTCACGGACTATTGTCTCATGGCCCCTCCTGGGGACTCTCCGGGAGAACAAGCCTCAGGCAGCCAGACTACAGGAGGGTCAGATCAGAAATGGGTGAGACTTTAATACAGGGCTATTTGCAAAACTTAGACTACCTGTGGAAAAGGAGACAGTGTGGTATTCACAGCTGTACACTGATGGTGGAGACAGGGAACAGCTGTAAAAATGGGGAGAGACTGAGAAGTCTATGCAAAGGCACGTTTCTGCTGTTTCCAGTCACCCCACTGGTTCATGCTGTGACCCAGACTTGTGTATGGTGTGTGCAGTACAGCAAATGACAGTTAGGACATATTTTCATTCTATCCTCTCCTGTGTTCTTGAGAATCAAGCATGGAAGAAAGGAGATGCAGATGTCATGTAGAAAAGGTGTTGTAAAACCTTTACTCTGAATTGGTAACCTAAGTATGACCTCATGAGGTATTGCTTTAAATACGTTGCAGCTCTGTCCACAGAAAAATCCTAGAAACAATGACCAACTCATAGTCATGAGCCTCCCTAGTGCTGTGGCCTTGAAATACCATTTTTCACCGAAATAAACCAGGCAGGCCAGGAGAGAAGTGACTGATTTCCAGTCTGGGGCAGAAAATGTACAAGAAGAGCCTGGGACATCTTGTCATTCCAGATGGAGGAAGCTCTCAAAGACGGTGGTGACAGGTCTGCAGTACATGGAGGCCAGAAGGAGCTCCCACTAACCAAGAGGATATTGTTTGAGCTTCAAGAAAGAATAAACACTGCAATGAGTTGCAGCCCATACTTAAACCCATGCATTCTTAGCAATACTGTTTAAAAAAAAAAAAAAGAATTGTTCGTCTCTGTGGATGACAGGGAACCAACTCATCTTGAAGATTGGATAAATAAAGGGAAGGAATCAAGCCTTGATCGTGCCTTTCTTCTACAAATGCTCCCTTGGAACAATTACTCCAGCTAATAAATGGAAGCAAAACAACAGAATTATCATATCACCATTTTGCATCTCCCAGTGAATTGAGCATCCGTGACAGCTGGCATTAAACATGGCCAAGGTCCAGACAGGACACGAAGGCACTCAACACCAGGTCTAGTCCCACCAGAGACTTGACCCTGAGCTCTTCAAATCTTCAATCGGAAGTTTTGATTGTAAGTTTCCTGAAAATTTCAGCAGGCATTTTCCAGTGTGTGTATTTTTCAACACCACCAAGCAATTAACTCAGCTCTGACACCATCTACCTGGAGAGAGCCTCAATTCCCACAGGTGAAGGGCTCCGTCCCACAAGACACCCCCACTTCGGGTGCCAGTCGAAACTCCAGGTGTCACCAGTACTTCTGAGTGACCGGCTATAAATTGGAGACTCCTGTCACCTGCTTCTCAGGTTCAATTAATTTGCTTGAGTGGCTCACAGAACCCAGAGAAACATTTTACCTACTAAATTACCAGTTTATTATCAAAGGATATAAGTCAGGAAAAGCCAGATGGAGGAGAGGCCCAGGGCGAGGCGTGGGGAAGGATGAGGAGTGTCCATGCGCTCTGACTTGTCATTTCTCTGTGTTCATCAACCCAGAAGCTCTCCGAACCTGTCCTTTTGGGTTTTTATGCAGGTTTCATTACATAGGCATGGTTGATTAAATCATTGGCCATTGGTGGTTGAACTCAACCTCCAGCCCCTCTCCCCTCCCCAGAGGTCTGGGGGGTGGGACTGAAAGTTTCAACCCTCTAATCCCATGGTTAGTTCCCCTGGCAACCAGCCCCCATCCTTAGGTGCTTCTAAAAATCACCTCATTAACAAACTAGGTGTGGTTGAAAGAGGTTTGTTATACATAACAAAAGACACCTTTATCACTCATCATTTAGGAAATTCCAAGAGCTTTAGGAGTTCTGTACCAGAAATGGGGACCAAGACCAAATATATATTTCTTAATATAAATCACAATATCACACATTTTGCTTGGAATTGCATCGAATTTATTGACCAATTTGAGTCAGAAATGACATCTTACCTGAGGTGAGTCTTCTGACCATGAACATGGTATGCCTTTCCATCTTTGAGAAAGTTAGGTCTTCCTCAAAGTATTTATGCCCTTCAGAGGTTGAAGGATCCATGAATGGTTTCCTTATTTTATTACATTTTCTAGTTGGTGTTTGTTGGTGTAAAGCAATGCTAGTTTTGTATATTAATCTTGTATCCACACATTTGTTATACTTTCTTTGTTATTTCTAGTAGATTTCCCACTGAGTCTCTTAAGTTTTTGTATATACATAATCACATACTCTGCAAATAATAACAGTTTATAACCTACATTTGTTTTTGTCCTTATGGAAGTGGCTCAAATCTCCAGGACAATGTTGAATGGGGAACAATTGTCTTAGTCCTGATATTAAATAGAAATGATTCCCAAAAATGTACCATTAAGTATTAGGTTTATTGGGCGTTTGGAAGAGATGCACTCCATCTAGACAAGGAAGTGTCTTTCTTTTCCTAGTTTGATAAACCTTCTTTCATCATGAGTAGGTGTTAAATTTTATGAAAATTTTCTGTGTCTATAAAGATACTCATACAATTTTCCTGCTTTAATTTTTTTAATGAGGTGATAGATTGTCTAATGTTGACCACACCTGCAGTCCTAAAACAACTCCTATCTGGTCATGTTTAATATATTATTAAATCAATTTGCTAAAATTTTATTTAGGATTTTGCAACTATATTCGTAAGTGGGGTCAGCTTATACTTTTACTTTTGTGTAAGCCTTAGAAAATTTAACCATCATCTCAGATATTGCCTCTGCCCCATCCTCTCCTTTCATTCTGGAACCTCGATGGACACATCTCAGGCATTTCGCGTCTTTCTTCCTATTTCTCACTCTCCCTTCTGCGTTTTCCATCCTTTATCTCTTTGCTGACTTCTGTATTATTCACTGTGATCTTTCTCCCACTAATTCTCTCTTCAGTGATGTCCAACCTGCTCTCCAAACCATGTATTGCATTTTAAATTTATGTTTCTGTGGATTTTGTTTCTAGAAATTCTATTTGTTTCTTTCAAATGTGCTAGGTCCCTCTTTATAGTTTTTCCCCCTGCACATACTTTCAAGCTTGTCCTTTTAGCAGGTTGGTCTGTAGTCTGTGTCCAACCTGTTGTAGCACTCCGTGGACCCGTCCATGGCATGTCTCTGCTGGTTCTATCTCTTGGTGCTTTGTTTCCCCAGCAAGTTTGTTTAGCCCTAAATATATCTGCTCCAGGGAATTCCCTAGCGGTCCAGTGGTTAGGGCTCCATACTTTCACTGCCGAGCGCCCAGGTTTGATCCCTGGTTGGGGAACTAAAATCCCACAAGCCACGGTGTGTGGCCAAAAAAAAAAAAATGTCTGCTCCATGCCCCTGAGAAATGATGCCTTCCCCACAGCCTAGGATGTAGGCGTCTTCCCCCAGACCAGGTTCCCCTTTGTTTCTGAGTGGCACCCAGGAGAGACATGTGACTATCAGGACCATTTCTAACTAAGTCATAGATTGAAGTTTCTTGGATCTTCCTGGGGGTGCAGACCAGGGCTGGGACCCGGCACCCAGGCCCACAGAGGCTGTGGGTTCTTCAGGAAGCTCCACTGCCCCTGCCCTCCCACTACGCCCCAGGATTTGGGGAGGGGGCAGTTTTCTCCTGATTCCCCTCACCGTGACGGGGCAGCCCTGGGATCCCCTGGTCTGGGCCACACACTTGGAGCCCTCAGCGTCCGGGCTGGGAGACGCCCAGGAACGCGGCTTCCTGTGCTCTGCGTCCCTCTGCCCTTCCTCAGGGTTTATACTGATGATCCTGATTCTCTATCGGCTCTCACAGGTTTTTTTTTTTTTTTTTTTTTTTTTTTGCGGTACGCGGGCCTCTCACTGCTGTGGCCTCTCCCGTTGCGGAGCACAGGCTCCGGACGCGCAGGCTCAGTGGCCATGGCTCACGGGCCCAGCCGCTCCACGGCATGCGGGATCTTCCCGGACCGGGGCACGAACCCGTGTCCCCTGCATCGGCAGGCGGACTCTCAACCACTGCACCCCCAGGGAAGCCCTCTCACAGGTTTTTAAGAAGTTTTTTTACATGTATGTTTTTTCTCCAGCATTGTTAGTTGTTTTCAGTAGAATTGGTCCAAACAGCATGGGCTACCGTAGGGTGGGAAATGGAACTCACAACTTGTTTTTAAACAGAAAGGAGTCCTTCTTTCTCCTGCTGCCCTCCCAGCATGAATTTAAATTCACCACCGTGTTCTACCCATTCCTGTGTTCACTGTTCCTTTCGTAACCCACTTCTTCCTTTTGAGTTCCTATTTCTCCTTTTTAAAATACAGCTGTCAGGTCTTCTTTTAGGAGGCCTCTGTGATAGTTCTAAATCTCTAAATAAGACCAAATATATTTACTTCTCCATAAGTATTTATGATGAGTTTTGGGTTCACAATTCTTTTCACACAGTAAAAATGAATTATTTTCCCATTTTGAACCACAAATAATTTAGTGTTTCTGCCTCACTTTTTTTTTTTTTTTGGCCACACTGCATGGCTTGCAGGATCCTAGTTCCCCAGGGATTGTACCCCAGCCCCTGCAGTGGAAGTGCGGAGCGCTAACCACTGGACAGCCAGGGAAGTCCCCTGCCTCACTTTCTTCTATATACTCTCTCCTGTTTTGTGAGCTTAATTTGGGACAAGAGCCTGCTCTTATTTTTATTCATTTATTTACAACAAGTGACTTCTCCTTTGCATCCATTATACTTAACTATGTATTTCATCATTTCCCATGGTCACCATGCTCTTCTATGGCTCTACCTTTTTTTTTTTTTTTTTTCCTGGCTCTGATCCTTTCCTTGCTTGGCTGGAATAGGTCTTTGTTTTTTTCTAGAAAAGGTCAAAAGTTGCAGACTTCTCATTTTCTGCATAGAGGAGGAAGTTTTCACACACATGAAGGACAACTTAGTTGGAGAGAGAATTCTAAAGCACAATCGCTTCTTTTGAGAAGGCTGCACACCAAGCTCTAAGGATGACCCTCAGAGCAAGGAAGAGTCAGGCTTGGGGACACAGTCCTCCTCAGCCCCCACGTTACGTGACTAACCCACCGGGCTTGACCACTAACCCCTGTGGCCAGACAGGGACTCAGCTGCCTCCTGCAGGTGGCCTCTCCTCCGATTCCAGCCACTGCCCTGGGGTGCTGTCCCCCTGTGAGTCATCCATCTGACTCCACACCTTAGGTACGTCAGCTCCAAGATGACAGTGGGCGAAGGATGCAGTTGGGGGCCAGGCTGGGGGCAGGCCATCATTTAGATCTTCCACTAACGGGGAAGATTTTATCACCAACACTGTTTAGAACTGCCAGCGCATGTTGACAAAAAAAAGGCAGACCAACTACTCGCTGGTTTTATTATTTTTTAAACCTCCATCAGTCTGGGGGGAGGATGGTGGAAGCCTGCGGCCCCCTCCCCCAGTCTACCCTCCTGAGTTGAGGACAGGCATGCACCCATTTTATATTGCGTTGTTGGTTTCCTTACAATTGAATTTGGAAAGTTCTTTATAGATTCTGAACACAAGTTCCTTAGCAGGTGCATGATTTGCGAATAGTTCCCCCCAGTCTCTGGCTTATCTTTTCACTCCTTACCAGGGTCTTTCAAAGAGCAGAAGTTTTAACGTTTGATGAAATCCAATTTATTCATTTTTTTCTCTTATGGGTCACGGTTTCAGTGTTGTACCTAAGAATTTTTTGCCTTACCTAAGGTCACAGAGATTTTTATTGAATAAAAATGTGTTTTCTTTTAAAAGTTTTATAGTTTTAGGTTTTACATTGAGGTTGACAGTCCATTTTAGGTGAACTTTGTTGTGAAAGGTGTGGAGTGAAGCGCATTGTTTTGCCTGGGGACACCCAGTTGATCCAGCACCATTTGCTGAAAAGACTACCCTTTTCCCGCTGAGTTCCCAGCATGTTTGCTGAGAATCAGTTATGCATGTGTGGGCAGGGATAGGATGCTAGGCTGGTGGGGTTTGTTTCTCAGTCCTGGAGGATCTTTGTCCCCATCATCTTCTCACATGCGTTGCTCCCAAAAGAATTCTGCACCTTCCTTACCTCAGTTCCTCTGTACATCGCATGTCTTTTTTCCTCTGGTGGCTTTTACAGTTTTCTCTTTACCACTGGCTTTGAGCAAACTGATCCTGGTGTGCCTTATAATTTCTTCATATTTCTTATCATTCATCAGGCTTCTTGGATCTGTGAGTTTATAGTTCTCACCAAGTTTGAAAATTTTCTATCATTTTTTCAAGTGTTTTTCATTCCCCCATTCCTTCTGGGACCCTAACCACACATACATTAGGTCACTTGAAGTTGTCCTACAGCTCCCCAATGCTCTGTTCTATTATTTCCTCACCATTGTCACCACCACCTTCACCATCATCATCACCATCATCACCACTGTTACCACCATCATTATCACCTCATCATCACCATCACCATCATCACCATCATCACCATCACCATCATCACCATCACCATCATCATCACCATCATCACCATCACCATCATCACCATCATCACCACCATCACCATCATCATCACCATCACCATCATCACCATCACCATCATCACCATCATCATGACCATCATGACCATCATCACCATCATCATCATCACCATCATCATCATCACCATCACCATCATAACCATCATCACCATCACCATCATCACCATCACCATCACCATCATCATCAACACACCTTCACCATCACCACAATCCCTCTCCCTCTACTTTTGGATGTTTTCTATTGCTATGTCAAGTTCCCCAGTGTTTTTTCTTTCCAATGGCTAATCTGTTATTAAACCAGCTGTTGTATTTTTCATCTCAGGCACTGTAGTTTTCATCCCTAAAAGTTGGATTTGGGTTTTTTTTTTAATATCTTTCAGGTCTACAATTAACTTTTTGGACATGTGGAATACAGTTATAGTAACTGTTTTAATGTTCTTGTCTACTAATTCTAATATCTCTGTCAGTTTTATTTGATTTTTCTCCTCATTCTGGGTTATGTTTTCCTGACTTGTAATTTTCTATTATATGGCAGACATGGTGATTTTTACCTGTTGTGTGCCGGATATATACTTTTATCCATACAAATATTCTTGAGCCATTTCTGAAATACAGTTAAGTTACTTAGAAACAGGTTAACCTTTTGGGGGTCTTTCTTTCAAGATGTGTTAGGCAAGGCCTGAGCAGTGCTCCCTCTAAGGCTAGTTATTCTCCTACAGAAGCAAGACCCTTGCATACAGTGTACCTGGGGCCCCGTGAATCACGAAGTCCCCAGTCTGGCTGGGAATGGGGACAGTCCTGGCCCCGGGCGTGGACAGGACGCTGTCCCCCAAACCCCTTGGGCTTCTCCTCTCCCTGCAGCCCCCCACGTCCACGCGATCCTCCGTTCCCCGCCGAACACGCATTCCCCTGTTCTCTCTGCATCCTCCTCCTCTTGCGCTCATCCTGCAAACTCTGGCCACTTCCGTCTGCCCCATTTCTCCACTTCGGGAGGGTGTCAGGGGTCCCAAACACCCCCGCCCTCTGCCACCGCCTGGAAACGCTCTCAAGACAGCAGGGCACTCGTTGGGCTCTGGTTTCCAGGCTGCTTCAGGCTTGAGGGAAAATCTGATCCCTGTGACTCCATCCTGGCCACAGCAGGATCCACAGTGCTGGGTTTCTTTCCCAGGAACACTTCAGACCTCGTAGTTCCTGCTGCCTCTTTGAGTTGTTTCTGATACGGTCCAGTCGGGGCTCTGCTGAGCGACGGCCAGCGCGTCCGTCCGTGTCTCAGCCGCGGTGCCTCTGCCCCTCCTTCTCCAAGGTCTCAGTGGTCAGCCACCGTGGTCCATGGGGATCCCTCATTCCTGCTCCACTTTCTCTGCAGCAAGGAAGCCTTTGCTGCGCCCTCGGCCTCTGCTTCCCCCCCATCACGTGCATTTAACAGTTCCACCCGTGTCCCCTCTCCTCCGGCGTTTTCGTCCTTTACTTCCCCTTGACTGTCAGCCCAAGAAGCTGGTCTTCCTGATATGCTCCCGGCGTTTGCCAGGGGCCCGGGCCCCCTGGAGGCACCACTGAACACACACACCTCCCCTTCCTGGGCGCACTGTCCTGCCCGGGGTTACTCCCCAGTCTGACCAGGCGTGAACGCCACGGCCCTGAGTGCAGCAGAAAACCTGGGCTGCCAACTCCATGTGGCGCAGGGCTCCCTGGGGTGTGGTGGCTCCCGTGGAACCAACCCCCCTCCCCGAACTTGAAGCGTCCGCCTGCAAATCTGGCAGAGCCAAGGTCAAAAATACTGCTCAGCCCCAGCGCCTGAGCGTGAGAGCCCAGCTCCCTGCACAGCACTTGGTCCGGCCACAGTTTCCGGTGCCCTGACCGAGGCCGTCGGGGCCAGGCCCACCTGGGCCAGTGCAGCGGCCTGCCGGCAGTCAGGGCCTTAAGCGGCAGTGCCCTTGAGGTCAGGCCCCACGTGCCCCCAGCAGACCTTTGCTGTCACCCATCTTTGTTGTCCGTGGGGCCTGCCAGCTTGCCGAGGGGGGCTCCTCTGCCCCCTTGCTGGCCAGGCGGGGGCCCACTCCTGGCGCCCAGCGGCCATCTCTGAGCGTGGCTCAGGGTGGCCCACCACTCACCGGGGGCCTGGTTCCCTGACTGCACTGGGGCAAGTAGGGAGGACCCTCCCCCCGACTGTGCAGCCCCAGAGCCCCCCTCCCCCACCCCCACCCAACCACCCAAAGAGCCTTACCCAGGCCCTGGGAACTGTGGTACTCACCCTCCTTCTCCCCTCCCCAGGAAATATTTTCAACAGCTTCTGCCGCGAGCCCCCCACGTCCATGTCCGGGTCCGTCCTGGAGGCCCTGACCCTCTCCACTGCCATGAAGTGTGCCCCCCGCGACGGCTGCTCCCTGTTCCTGAGCATCAATGCCTCTCTCACGCTGCATGGTGACCGTGATGGTGGTGACACCCAGGAAGTGGGGTGGTGGGCTCAGGGCTCCTTTAATCCCCGTCACAACCCGGGGGTGGGGTGGGCCAGGGAGACCCTGCTAACTGCCCTTCACAAAGGAAGGGAGGGAAGGGCTCTGACAGCCCTGCCGGCCCCTCCCTCCACACAGAGGGCCTGCGAGGCCTGGAGGCCTGCTCCATGAGCCTGGACACCCAGGAGACACAGTGCCAGAGCGTGCGGGTCCCCAGGGCCTCCCGCCGGCTGCAGGTGGGGCAGCAGGTGAGACCAGGGTCTGACCCGGACTTGCGGGTCCAGCCCCAAGCCGGTGCCGGGCAGGTGCACCTGTCCCCTGGCCTGCTCCCGGCTGCCCTCCCCTCTTGGCCACCTGATCCATAGACCGTCCTGGGGTTCTGCCACCCAAGGCCCAAGGAATGGGTGCCCCTCCGCCTCTGCCCCAGACCCTGGGTTCCAGCTGTGTGGCGGGGAACTGGCCTGGCCAGGGATGGGTGGACAGAGGTCCCAGCTCCACCAGTTCCACCCGTCCCTGCCCAGCTCCAGGTGCACTTTGACTGCTTTGAGGTGAGCGTGGCCCAGAGCCTCTACGTCACCCTGAGGACTGTCCCCCACTTCTGCGGGGTCCAGCTGGGCCAGCGGTACCATGTGGAAGGTGGGCCGGCGTGGGCACAGCTGCCATCCAGCTTCCAGGGACTGATTCAGGGCGGGACTCCCCCTGGGCAGGGGGCAGGGCCACATGCTGGACAGCTCCCAGCACGTGCATTTGGCTTAATTCAGCGTCTCCATTTCCCTGGAGAGGAAGGCCTTCTGGAAACCACATGGGCAGAGGCCCAGGTGGGGGGAGGCCCCTGGTACAGAGCGGGCTGGGCCCAACGCTGCCTCTGTCATTCGCAGACTGCGCAGACGAGGACGTAGGGAGGAACGTGCCCGACTGCTTTGGTGAGGCCCCCTCCCCAGGTGGGACCTGGGCCCCATGGCTCCTGGGAAGGCTCTTAGGTGGTGGCAGGCACCCACGGGCCTCCCACTGGGATCTTCTGCCCTCCCCACTCGGGAAATCATGATGGGTCCTCAGGTCGGCGACTCCCAAAACACCTGGGTCTGGCAGGGGTCACCACTTGGAGGCTGTCAGCACAGGTGGAGCCCTGTGCCTGGTGACCTCTGGCCCCAGCGTGACCTCACCTGCTGCCCTTCTACAGCTGGGAAGCTCTCCTACTCGGTGGACCGCAGCCGCAAGGTCGTTCTGGTACAGGTGCCAGAGTCAGGGGGCCCTGACTACTACGTGCGGCTCTGCCTCAAGTGGTTCACCTGCGAGGACGCAGGCGCCCCAGTGCGAGTGAGCCCCGGCCCCGCCCCCGGCCCCCGCCCCGCCCCGCCCCGCCCATGCTGGACCAGGCCCCGCCCCCGCCCCGCCTCTGATCCTCGCTTGCCCCCGCCCACGGTGCCTTCACTCCCCTGCAGGTGACAGCGAACAGGGTCTCCCGGAGGGTCTCTCTGCCCTACAAGCAAGAGTTGTCGTGCCTGTGCCTTGAGGTCAGTAAGGATGTGGCCTTGACAGCCGGGAGTGGACAAAAGGATGGACAGACCCTGCGCTGACCCCAGTCCCTCCCACAGGGCTGGTCTGCAACGCCTGACGCCGTGCGGATCCAGACCTGCCCCTTCGAAGATGGCAAGTGCCCTGTGGTGCCAGGGGAAAGGAGGGGTGAGCGAGGAGAGAAGGGTGGGAGATGGGCGGGTCAGAGGTGCCCAGCAGGGTAGGGGCTGGCCTGTCCAGCTGGGACGGCTGACTCGAGGCGGGGTGAGACGGGGCGGGGGGGCAGGCCCAGCCTCAGCCCTTGAGCCTGCTTCGGACGGCAAGCAGCCGAAAGTGTGTTCCAGGCAAGCCCTCCAAGGTGGCAGAGGCTGTGCATGGACGTGAGCGTGCATGAGTGTGTGTCGGCCGGTGTACAAGCACGCACATGTCACAGCCAGGCCACCTGGAAGAGCCAAGGCTGCCGGGAGGGTCTCCCGGAGGGGTGCGGGGTGCTCTTGGCTCTGCTCAGGGACACAGCTCACACACACAGACTCGGGTCAGGGCCCAGAGACCCTGAGAGAAGGCACCTGAGTCCTGGACCCAGCCCGATGGTTACTCTAGCAGGTGCTCAGTCCCGTGGCCCATTGGCAGCTGGGTAGCGCCAGCTGATGCCAGCCCTGGGGGAGGGTCCCTGCAGACACGGAGACACTGTGGGACGCCATCCACTACCACCCGGGGAGCCAGGAGCTGAGCTGGGAGCCTGCCTGTCCCATGAGTGGCCGTGTGAGTCTGTGCTGGCGCCCAGGGCCAGGGCCCCAATGCCTGGAGCTGGAGCACTCCGGCCGGCCCGCACACAGCAGGGTGAGTGCCCCCCAGGCAGGGATGGGGCGGGGATGGGCGGCCAGGGCCCTGACCTGAGCGCCCCTCAGGTGCAGTACCCTCTTGTGGACACCCAGCCCCAGCTCTGCGTGAAGGTGAGTGGGCCCGTCCGCAGCCCGCCTCGCACACTACCAGGGCTTGGGGAGGGGGCCCAGGAGCCAGGGGAGGGGCCCAGGGCATTGGGGCAAGGGACCTGCAGCCACATGTCCCCCTGTGCCTTGCCAAGCCCTGGGGTCCAGCTACTCAGTGGCCCCTCTGACCACCTCCTGGTCCAATGGGGGCGGGGCGGGGGGAGTGTAACCAGTCCCAGAGGGCCACGAAGGAGGCCCGCCTGTCCCGGCCCCCCCTCACCCCCAGTCCCTGCACACATGGCCACACCCCGTCCCTCGGCCTCCCTGCAGTTCTCCACGAGCCTGGGCTTCCTGGTGAGGTGCCCTTTTGAGCAGCCGCGCTTCCCAGGTGAGCCCTCCGCGGGGCGGGAGGGAGGCCGGCTGGGGCCTTCACAGGGTGGCCACAGCAAAGAAGGCCCTTTGCTTGTGTAAATGCCTCTTGGTCCGGGGGGCAAGACGACAGGGTGCTGGTCACTTGTGGGGTGGCGTGCTGGGCCTCACCCCTGCCCCCCGCAGCCTGGAAGATGACCGTCCACCTGGCACACACTCCGGGCCACCTCCGGGTGACCTTCTTCTCGCCCAGCCCTGCCCGCTTCCAGGTGTGCCTGTGTCACCGAGGGAAGACGGGGCCCCCCGTGTGCCACCGGGTGCTCCAGGCCACCCCCATCCCTGAGGTGAGTTGGGTGTGGTGGGCACCGTCTTGGGGACCTGTGGGGGGGCCGTGCTGACCCCTTCACTTCCCCACAGTCCCCAAGCCAGTCCTGGCGGGGAGGGTGCTGAGAGGGCTGACTCGAGGCCTCCGCAGGGACGCAGAGGAGCCTGGTCTGCACCCCCGCTGCCTGTGACCTACCCCTCCCCCGCCCAGGGTGACCCCACAGAGGAGCCTGCGGTGGCCTTTGTGGACATTCCCGGGGACCAGGCCTGTGCACCCGGCACCTGCATCCAGGTGGGTGGTGCTGTCCTGCCCACCTCCTCCACTCCCAGACCTCAGGGGAGCCCCCGCCTCCCCAGAGCTGCCCCGGGGGCACCTCCAGCCACCCAGCCCCTCCAGCCCGTGCCTCTGGGGAATGCGGGCGGGGTGCAGGGAGCGGCTGCAGGCTGTGCTGACCCACTCTTGCTGCCTCTGACCCCCCGGCCTGCAGGGCAGGAGGACCGACATCCAGTTCTCCGCCCCCCAGCAGCTGTGCGACCTCCAGTGCGGTGAGCGCCGGGGCCAGGCCTCAGCCAGAGGGGGCAGGGAGGACAGGCCATCGCGGGGCAGCAAGAGGCCAAGGGCTGGACCCCAGACTGGCCCCTGGGGCCCTGTCTCCCATGTCGGAGTGGGGGCGGGGCGCACGGCACAGGAGACTGGGGCTCGACAGGGGACAGAGAGGCCACCCACCTCGGAGTCAGGCCAGGCCAGCCCGGTCCCACCCTGACTTGGGCAGTCAAGCCCCCCCAGGGTCTCCAAGCGCCCAGCCGGGTCCCACGGTGTCAGGTGCGCTGCGTCCTCCTCCCTGAGTGCTCCGACCCCAATCAGGGCTCTGATTCCAATGTGCAAGAACTCGATGTCCCCAGCCCACCCATCGCCCAGCCAGCCACCGAGGTCCAGACTCCTGGGCCTCAGGCCCGGCAGGAAACAGAGCTAAGCCTAACTCTGCAGGGCCTGGGTGTGGCCCAGCAGGGTGGCTCCTGCGGGTGGGGGGGAGGTGGGAGGGGTGACACCAGCACAGGGTGAGTGACAGCAGGCACAGCCACCTGCAAGCACAGAACCTCTCCTGGTAGCTGTGGAGAGTGGACCCCCTTGTCACAGGGGAGCATTCCGGCGCCCACGGCTCTCCCGGCCCTTTCCGCAGATGGGCAGCTGGGCAGGTCTTGAATGGCCTCTGAACTCAGCTGAGTCACAGCAATTCCAGGGCAGCCCCGGTCCTGCCCGCCTTCCCCTGGGAAATGCCCCAGGGCCTGCGGAGGCTCCTCACGCCTGTATCCCCCAACTGCCCCCAACTCCCTGCCCCAGCAGAGCTTTTCAGCCGAGTCTGGGTCCCATTCCCCAGCAAAGGTCACCTCCAGCAGATCACAGGTCAAAGGGGTGATGGTCACCCCTAGGGACCTCGTGTCTGGACTGGGGCTCTAATACCTGACAGCCAGGTGGCCTGGTGGCTGGCCTAGGGCCACGGCTGGAGCCCCAGTGTTATGCTGGGCGAGTCCCAGAGTCCCAGGGAGCAGTGACAGTGACTGGGCCCAGCTCAAGTGGTGGGCATCTGGGGGGCATGCTGCCCTTGGGGTCTGGGCGGACTCCCCTGGGGACGGGACACTTGCCTGCCGTACGGGCGCTGCCTCAGCTGCACTGGGCAGTGAACCCTGAGCGATTGGGGTCTCGGATCCCTCTCCTTCCTTCCACCACACAGGCAGGGCTGGGCTGGGGGTGGCTGCACCCCCAGACAAGGGTGGCACTGGGCCACCTGAGCCAGCTCCCCGTTCCTTTCTCCCCAGCTGCCACCCAGGGGACAGCAGCCTGAGGCCAGGTGTCTCACCAAGAAGCAAGTGCCAGGGCCTGATTGCTGGGATGTGGTGAGGGGGCAGCTCACGCCTGGGCATACCAAGCCTCTGACTGTGAAGGCTAGGCCTCAGAGCAGGTGGTGGGGCGGGTCTCACCTGGCCCCAGACCGTGGCACCTATGTGCCTCAACTCTCCAGAGGCCTGCGGCTCCCGGGGGCCCTTGGGCCATGCCGGGGCTTCCAGTCAAAGGACCTTCAGCCCCTCTGAACCCCCTGAGTGGGGTCCAAGAGAATGGCTGGGTGGGATGCGCCCTTCCCCAGATGGCCCAGCCCCTGACCTGCCCCGTCGCAGCGTGGTCCCGGCTCCCTCTGGACAACCGGGGGCCACGGCCTGCACCCCTGGTCCTGAGGACAACGTTCTCTGGAGTGCAGAGTGTGTTCGCACCCCTTCTGTAGTTGGGCAGGTCTGGGGGCCAGGACACACCCACAATGGCTGGGCTCCACATACTGGGTGGCCCCCTGCTGCCCAGGCTGGGCCTTCACCGGCCCCCCAGTGTCCCTCACACAGCTCTCCCTCGACCCATCAAAGACTCTGCTGAGAGCTCGAGGGAGCCCACGGCCCGAACACCACCCTGCACCAGCCCCCTGCAGAGCTCAGACCACCTTCCACTCCCCAGGCCCCTAGCGAGGCCAGTCCAGTGAGGGCTGGCTGCTTCCATTGGCCTCAGGGGCCACGTGCCAGGACAAGCCATTCTCAGACGGTCACACTCCCTGAGGGCCACTATGTGCCATCTGTGCTCAAGGACCACAGGGGGACCCTTGACCCTGCAGCGTCACTTCCCTGTCCCAGGCCAGGGGTCACCCAGCAGTTGGCCGGCTGGGTCTGCCCTCCCAGGACCCTCCTGCCGGCTCACAAGGACCACCGGGCCACACCTCCCGAGCTGTGTCTGGAGTCGCCTCCACGAGACCACGGTGCATACAGGCCCCGCCCTGGATGTCAGCTGCGCTGCGTCTGCAGATGCGCCCCTACACCCAGGCCCTGGCTGGGCTGTCCCTCCTTCAGCCGGACACAGGCCACCGGGCCTTCTCCTATCCCTCCCTCAATGGGCCCTGCTGCCCCCAGCCGACTAGGGGGGCAGGCAAAGCCAGCATGGCCCCTCGCTCAGTAAACACTTGTCCACCTGGCTCGCCTCTTTCCTTGAGGACAGAGATGGGGTCTGCAGGGCAAGGTGGCCCTTAGGGTGGCAATGGGAGGACCACAGGCCTGGGTATGCCTCCTAAAACGAGATGGAGGTCAGGAATGCAGCTGGGGCGAGGGTGGAGCCACGGACACGGGTGGAGCCTGCCGCCCTCCACCACGTACAGCCCAGCCTGTATCGGAGGACATCCCCAGGCTAGGAACGCCAACAGCCCCACGGCCGCCCCTGTGAGTGGGGGAGAGTAGCGCCCACGGGTGGGTCAGGGCCACCCCACGCCCACTCAGCCCGCAGGCTCGCCCCCTGACGATTGGCAGGGGCTGCACCACCCCTCGAGCCCCAGGCTCCCACTCCCCTACCCCAGCCAGGCCCGGTCCCCTGCCCAAGGGCTGGTGCTTTGGGCTGAAGCGAGTACTCCTTGCGGCCCTCTGGAGACCCCTGTCTTCCCCAGGTGTCCCCTCCCCATCAAGGCACACGGGAACGTGGGGGACCAAGGTCCCAGCTCTGGCTGGGGCCCCCTCTTCCCGTGCCACAAGTTCCTGCTTCCCATGCCTGGACCATCCAGGGGTCCCCTGGTCCATGCACAGAGACCCCAGCCGGGACACAGGGCCACCCCAGGAATCCTTGCTGCCTGGAGGTGGGATGGCAGATTTGCTGGCGGGGGTTGCCGGGAACTGACCAGATGCAGGCTCCCCCAAGACTTCTCAGCAGCCCTGGCCACCCCAGATGGCGGAAACAGAGGCCCACACAGAGGCAACGGCCGTGCTCCTGTCCAGGACTAAGGACGTGCAGGGCTACAGGGCATGGGGAGGGGAGGGACATGCTCTGGTCCCAGCTGCCCACTGTCCAGTGTGTGCTGCCACCAAGTGGTGGTGGCACTCAGCACCCGGTTCTGAGCTGGACCTTACATCCCGCCTCCACGTCAGGATCTGGAACCACACCCAGAGCCCCATGGCCCAGCAGGCCCACTGCCTTGGCCATGGACCAAGTAGGACTGGCCCCCCTGCCTCCAAGCAGGAAACCCCATCCCCACCCCTGCCCAGGAGAAACGTGCTGATGCACTCAGGCCCCAGATGAGGAATGACTAGGGTCACCCCCGCCAGGGCTCACAGCTTAACTGGGATGAGCCTTCGGACATCTGTGCACCTCATTCATTCACTCATTCATTCCTTAAGCAGATACTGAGCACCCACTGGGTGCCACCCTGTCCCAGCACTAATAACAAACAGCACTGGCCCCGGAGCTGGGGAAATGCCTGGGTCTGCCCTGAACTGCGGGGCTTCTCAGGTCAGGATTTTCAGCCCTAAACCCCAGGCAAACAGGGCCATCGGTCACCCTACCTGGAGCTGACCTTTGCATGGGGAAGACAGACCACAAACAGCTGAATATGTAACTTATAATGGGGTGCCCAGTGCCAGTGCGAGAAGGAGGCCAGGAAAGCAAATAGGAAGTGTGGAAGGGGCTGCCATTTAGAAGAGTGTGGTCCCGGCAACATGTGAGTCTGGTTCTAACAGGATGGACAGGTGAGGGAGTGTGGCAGGCAGGTGGGGCTACGGGGTGCCCTGGCTTGGATACAGGGGTATGAGTCAAATAGACCAATGTTCCTCAGTGTCTGGAGGGTGGGGCTCCGTGGGCTGGGATGGAAATGTAGCAGCAGGAGCTGGCATTTGCACGTGGTAAGTTTGAGCTGCCTCTATTCGCCAGTGCTTCTGTAGTGCCTTCTGGGTATCACTCCCTCAGTGAACAAAACAGACATAGATCCCTGCCCAAGGCAGAGAAGAGAGGCATAAACATTTAAAAAACAAAAAAGTAAATTATCTAGGACATAAAAGGTTTATTCAGAAAGAAAAATCAGAGCAGGTTAAAGGGAAGGGGATGGTCTTGGGGGCAGAATGGCAGGCTGGGTCTCACGCCAAGACAGGAAGGAGATGGAGCTGGTGGACAAACAATTAAAACCCAGTGAGTCGGACTTCCCTGGTGGCGCAGTGGTTAAGAATCTGCCTGCCAATGCGAGGGACACGGGTTGGAGCCCTGGTCCAGGAAGATCCCACACGCCACGGAGCAACTAAGACCGTGCGCCACAACTACTGAGCCTGCGCTCTAGAGCCTGCAAGCCACAACTACTGAGCCCACGAGTCACAACTACTGAAGCCCACGTGCCTAGAGCCCGTGCTCCGCAACAAGAGAAGCCACTGCAATGAGAAGCCGCGCACCGCAACAAAGACCCACCGCAGCCAAAAATAAATAAATAAAATAAATACATTTATACCCCCCCAAAAAAACCCAGTGAGTCCTTCTACAAGGGTAGAAAGGGATGAAACAGTTTTATTATTGAATGAGCATTAAGAGACTGCAAAGACAGAAATCTCACCCTTTGTATGATCCAGGCAGGTACAACCCATTCCATACATGATCTAAGGAAAAATAACTGTCCTCAAGCCTATTTTGGGTGATAATAACATAGCCACCCCATCTTTCTTTGATTCCTATTTGCATGGAAAGTCTTATTCCATCCTTTTACTTTCAACCTCTTGTGTCTTTGTATGTAAAGTGAGTTTCTTGTACACAGCGTATGTACAAAGATGGATCACCTTTGCCAATCTCTGTCTTTTAATTGGAGAGTTTAACCCATTTAAAGTTTTTAAAATATATATTTTATTTACTTATTTATTTATTTTTGGCTGCATTGGGTCTTTGCTGCTGCGCGCAGGCTTTCTCTAGTTGCCGTGAGTGGGGGCTACTCTTTGTTGTGGTGCTTGGACTTCTCATTGCGGTGGCTTCTGTGGTTGTGGATCATGGGCTCTAAGTGCATGGGCTTCAGTAGTTGTGGCGCACGGGCTTCAGTAGCTGTGGGTCATGGGTTCTAGAGTGCAGGCTCAATAGGTGTGGCGCACGGGCTTAGTTGCTCCGTGGCATGTGGGATCTTCCTGGACCAGGGCTCGAACCCGTGTGCCCTGCACTGGCAGGCAGATTCCTAGCCACTGTGCCACCAAGGAAGCCCTCCATTTACATTTAAAGTGAATACTGAGGGACTTCCCTGGTGGTCCAGTGGGTAAGACTCTTCGCTCCTAACGTAGGGGGCCTGGGTTCAATCTCTGGTCGGGGAATTAGATCCCACATGTATGCCGCAACTGAGTTCGCATACCACAACAGAGATCCTGCATGTCTCAACTAAGACCCGGCACAGCCCAAACAAGTAAATAAATATTTTTTTAAAAAGAGTGAATAGTGAAAAGAAAGGATTTACTTCTACCATAGCTATTTGTTTTCTTATATGTCTTATATGGTTTTTGTTCCTCAGTTCTTCTATTACTGCCTGTTTGGGTATTTAGTTGATTTTCTGTGGTGTACTATTTTGATGTCCTTCTTCTTTCCTTTTCTGTATTTTTTCCCCAGTATTTTCTTACTGGTTTTCTTGGGAGTTACAATTAAAATCGTAAACTTATAAAAACCTAGTTTGAATAATACCAGTTTGGTTTCAGTAGTAAACACTCTGCTCCTACACATCCACTTCCCTCCCCTGTTGTTGTCACAGATTCATCTTCATTTATTGTGTGTCCATTAACATAGATTTATGACTATTGTTTCATGCATTTGCCTTTTAAATCATATGGAAAAAAACAGAGGAGTTACAAACCAAAACTGTAATAACACCAGCTTTTAGCTTCTCCCATGCAGTAACCTTTACTGTATTCTGTACTTTCTCGTGGTTTTGAGTTACTGTCTAGTGTGTTGTCATTCAGCCCCAAGGACTCTCTTTAGCATTTCCAGTAGGGCAGGAAATGAACTCCCTGAACTTTTACTTATCTGGAAACATCTTACTTCCTCCTTCATTTCTGAAAGATAGTTTTACTGGATATAGAATTCTTGGTTGACAGGTCTTTCTTTTTCTTCAGGACTTCAAATATGTCCTCCCACTGGCTTGTGTTCTCCAAGGCTTCTAATGAGAAGTCTTCTGGAAGTCTTGTTGAGGATTTCCATGGAAAGGCCAGAAGGACTGCAGTGGCAGAGGCCCCAGCGTGCGCACAGTGGGCATAAGGAGAGGCTGGGTGAGGACGCTGGGGGCAGGGGTGGTGGTGGTCAGAGCTGAGGAGGGGAGGAGAGTTTCCAGGAAGGGATCAACTGTCACCAGGCTGCGGGCCAAGCGAGGGGACCTCTGATCATGGCCATCTGGAGACAGGAACTCACCTTGACGAGATGAGCCCTGGGGGGGAAGCCCGACTGCCAAGCGTTCTCGGAAGGAGGGTGGGGGGACACCCCCTGAGTTTAGTTAGGAAGGAACAAAGAAATGGTCGATGCCTCAGAGTTGCTGGGCTCTGACGTGTTTGGCAGTTAGGGGGGTTTCTAGCTTGCAGGAACGACAACTCGTGTAGGGGGCGGGCTGCAGCTGCGAGCTGGGCTCTGCGCTGAGGAGGGCTGAAGGGCTTGTCCTTGGGTGGTGGTCTCTGCCCCTGGAGGTTGAGCAGAGGCCAGGGTTTGGGTGTCCAGCTTGGGCCACCAGAGGAAGGGGAGGCAGTTTGGAAGGCAGGGCGGGGAGACGGGTCCTGGCAGTGGGACCTCCGGACAGCAGCGCTTGGGCCTCGGTGGCGTCTGCACCTCTCGGGGCAGCTGTGCGCGCCCACCAGCAACAGGTTCCCACATACACCCTCTTCCAGCCAAAAAGCGAAGAGTGGTCAGTTCCCGCAGAACCTTCATGAGTACAGCTTCCAATAAGATTCTGATGATTTTAATGCTATTTTAAACGGCTGCTTATTACTTTGAGGCGATTGACTCTTTTTTTCTAAAACTCTTCATGTGCACGTTTAAACATACCTTTTCTACGTTTTTCTGGGCGCCACTGAGCACAGCCTGAGGACAGGACACAGTGGGCCGTGGGGGCAGACGCGGACGTGAATCAGGCTGGGGAATGGGCCCCCAGGTTGGGCGAGCGGAGGGGAAGATGCAGCCTCTGGGCGTACGGTGTGCGGGGAGGGGGGTGGGGCATTCCGGGGCACGTCTGACCCCAGAACGTGGACGCAGCAATGACCACTGGGGAGGGCGTGTGTCCAGCCGGCTGGGGAAGAGGCGCTGTGGGAGAAGCAGCCGAGAGCTCGCGGTGAGGGGCGCACCTGCCTCTCCAGCGGGACCAGTGTCACTTGGCGCCTCGGGCGAGGGTTCTCCGCAGCTCAGACCCGCCCCGGCGCCCGCAGCGCTCCCAGCCCTTGCGCCCCAGGAGCCTCCGGGGCTCTGCCGGGTGCGAGCTCCGCGAAGAGCCAGAGGGATGGGCGGGGGGCGGGGCCGGCCGCTAGGATACCCCGCCCCCAGCCTCAAAGTCTGGTCTCCGCAAGGTCCCCGCGGCGGGCTGGGGAGCGTCGAGCTTCCTCCGGGGGTCGGCGGCTGGGGCGCAGGTGGGGTGCGGAGAGGGAGCAGCTGCGGGGCGGGCCCGTCGGAGGAGGGAGGCTGCCCCGGGGGACGAGGCTGGGGTTTGGCCTACACGCCCTGGAGGGCGAGGGGCGGGGCGGCCCCGGGAGGCCTCCGGGAGCCTGGTAGGGGCGGGGGATTAGGGAGGGGCTGGGGAGCCTGGCGGCCCCTCCGCGGCAGGTTAGGGACGGGGCTCCAGGGCCCCCGTCTCCTGCCCCCCGTCCCGCCCCGCTGTGGCTTTTATTGGGGGGAACATCTTTGAGGACACCTCCCTCGTCTTGGGTTGCAAGGCTCTGTCTCGCCTTTGACCCACCCGGGAGGGACCCCACGACCATCCGCCCGGCTCCCGGGCGCATGCGCCGGACTGTGCGACTGGGTGCCCCGAGAAAGCGCGGCCGTCGCCCCTCGCCCCCGGCGGGAGAACTCGCTGCGAGGAGAAAGCCCGGGAGCGCGTAAAAATGGCTTGAAACATACATTTAAAAAATATTTTGTTCATCTAATTTTTAGCTGTCACATAGTAAAATTGACTTTTTAAAATTTAATTTGTATTTTATATTGGAGTATAGTTCATTTACAATACTGTGTTAGTTTCAGGTGTACAGCAAAGTGATTCAGTTTATATATATATATATATATATAATATATATATACACATATATACATATATATGTATATATACATATAATATATATACATATATACATATATATGTATATATACATATATATACACATATACATATATATACACATATATATGTATATATATATATATATACATTCTTCTTCAGATTCTTTTCCCATATAGGTTATTACAGAATATTGAGTAGAGTTCCCTGTGCTCTACAGTAGGTCCTAGTTGATTATCTATTTTATATATAGTAGTGTGTATATGTTAATCCCAAACTCCTAATTTATCCCTCTCCATTAAAAATTGACTTTTTAATTTTGGTGGACAGTTCTCTGAATTTTTTTTTTTTTTTTTTTTTTTTGCGGTACACGGGCCTCTCACTGTTGTGGCCTCTCCCATTGCGGAGCACAGGCTCCGGACGCGCAGGCTCAGTGGCCATGGCTCACAGGCCCAGCCGCTCCGTGGCATGTGGGATCTTCCCGGACTGGGGCACGAACCCGTGTCCCCTGCATCGGCAGGCGGACTCTCAAGCACTGCGCCACCAGGGAAGCCCCAGTTCTCTGAATTTTAACACATGCGGATAGCCGTCACTGTAACAGGTTACAAAACAGTTACATCACCCCGAAACCTACCCCCTGCCATGCCTTTCAGGCACACTTCCTCCACCCATAACCCCTGGCAACCACTGATCTGTTTTCCATGATGGTAGGTTGGTCCTGTGGATGGAAACAGACAGAAGGCAACCTTTGGGGACTGGCCTCTCTCACTCTGTAATGTCTTGAGATTCATCTGGGAGGTTGTGTGAATCAACAGTTTGTTTCTTTCGTGACTCAGTAGTATTCCATGGTGTAGATCACCACGGTCCGTTCATCCATTCACCCACTGAAAGATGTTTGGGTTGTTTCCAGCTGTTACAAATAAAGCCACTACCAGTATTCATGTACAGGTTTTTGTGTGAACACACATTTTCATTTCTCTAGGATAAACGCCTGAGGTTGGGTTGCTGTTTCCCGCGGTAAGCATATAGTTACCTGCATAAGAAACTGAGAAAGCATCTCCCAGAGTGGCCACACCGCTTTGCCTTCCCAGCATCAGCATCCAAGAGTTCCCGTTGCTTCCCATCCTCGCCAGCACTTGGTATTGTCAGTGTTTCTTCTTTACTCGTTCTGATAAGCACACAGTGCTCTCTTATCAAGGTTCTAGTTTGCGTTTCAGTCGTGGCTAAGGACGCTGATCATCTTTTCATGTGCTTAGTTGCCATCTATACATCCCCTTTGGTGAAGCGTCTGTTCAAGACTTTTTGCATTTGTAGTTACATCTCTCTCTCTTTTTTTGTTTTTGCTACACTGCGCAGCATGCAGGATCTTAGTTCCTTGACCGGGGATCAAACCCATGCCCAAAGTCCCAAGACCTTTCCTATTTGTAAATTGTGTTGTTTTCTTAGTGTTGAGTTTTGTGGGGTTTTTTAAACTTTTTTTTAACTGTCTTTTTTCTTTTTATTAATTAATTAATTTATTTTTGGCTGCGTTGGGTCTTCGTTGCTATGCACAGGCTTTCTCTAGTTGTGGCGAGCGGGGGTACTCTTCGTTGTGGTGCACGGGCTTCTCATTGCGGTGGCTTCTCTTGTTGTGGAGCACGGGCTCTAGGCACGCGGGCTTCAGTAGTTGTGGCATGCAGGCACAGTAGTTGTGGCTCACAGGTTCTAGAGCGCAGGCTCAGTAGTTGTGGCGCACGGGCTTAGTTGCTCTGTGGCATGTGGCATCTTCCTGGACCAGGGATCGAACCCATGTCCCCTGCATTGGCAGGCGGATTCTTAACACTGCAACACAAGGGAAGTCCTCAAATTGTTTTAGTAATTCCAGTTTCATTGCCCTTCCATATAAATTTTAGAATTGGCTTGTCTACATCTACAAAATAATCTTGCTGGAATTTTGGCTGGTAATGTGTTAAATCTGTAGATCACTTTGGGGAGAAATGACATTTTTACTATGCTGAGTCTTCAAATCCATGAACATGGTAAGTCTTTCCATTTGTTTAGATCTTTCTGATTTTTCCAACAGCATTTTGTAGTTTTCAGCACACAGATCCTGTACATGTTTTGCTAAATTGACACCTAGACATTTTAATATCTATTAAATGGGAGCTATTATAAATAGTAACTTTCTTAAAATTTTGGTTTCCAATTATTCACTGCTTATATATAGGAATATGATTGATTTCTTTGTGTTGATCTTGTATCCTGCAACCTTTCTAAACTCACTTTTGTGTTCTAACAGTTTGGTTCTTTTTTAAAAAATAGATTCCCTGTGATTTTCTACATAGATAATTGTGTTGCTAGAAAAAAAGGACAGTTTTATTTTTCCTTTCCAGTTCGTATGCTGTTATTTCCTTTTCTTGGTCTATTGCACTGGCTACAAATTCTAGTACTGTGTTGAATAAGAATGACAAGATGGGCATCCTTGACTTGATGCTGATCTTTGGGGAAAAAGCCTTTCACAGTAAGTCTTTCACAGAGAGTATGATATTAGCTGTAGGATTTTTGTTGATGCTGTTTATCAAGTTACAGAAGTTTGCTAGGTGTGGAAATCTGAATTGACATTTCTTTTCTTTCAGTGCTCAAAAAAATGTTGTATTACCAATACTTCTTTCTGGTCTCTATGGTTTCTGAAGAGAAGCCCAGTCATTCAAATCATAGTTCTTCTATAGGTAATACATAATTTTTCTCTGGCTGCTTTTAAGGTTTTTCCTTTGTTTGTAGTTTCCAGCAATTTGATTTTGAAGCATCTTGGTGTGGATTTCTTTCAGTTTAACCTGGATGGGATTAGCCCTGCTTCTTCAATTGTAGGTTTATATCTTTCACCAAACTTGCAAAGTTTTCAGTTATTATTTCCTCAAAATATTTTTTCAGTCCCACAGTCTTTCTCCTTTCCTTCTGGTACTCCAGCAACACAAATATAGCCCTTTGTTGTGGTCCCACAGGCCCCTGAGACTCTGTTCAGTTTTTTAAATCTTTTTTCTATTTTTCAGATTAATTCCTTTTTTTTTTTTTTCTGGCCACACCACACAGCTTGTGGGATCTTAGTTCCCTGACCAGTGATTGAACCTGTGCACTCGGCAGTGAAAGCGCTGAGTCCTAACCATTGGACCATCAGGGAATCCCCACAGATTCATTTCTATTGATATATCTTCGAGTTCATTGATTCTTTCCTCTGTCATCTCCATTCTGCTATTGATCCATCTAGTGATGGTTTTTTGTTTTGTTTTAGTTATTGAATTTTTCAGTTCCAAAATTTCTGTTTGCTTTTTTATATCTTTCTATTTCTTTGCTAAGTTTTTCTATGCTAATATTTTGTCAAGACTGTTTGCAATTTGTAGTTCAAGTATTTTTATAAAATCTGCTTTAACGTCCCTGTCAGATAATTCAAACATCTGTGTCATCCCATCATTGGTGTCTATTGTCTTTTCTTATGTGAGGTGAGATTTTCATGTTCTTCATATATGAAGTGATTTCAGTTTCTATCCCAGACATTTGAGTATTATGGGACTCCCCCGCCCATGGAGAATGTTAGTTTCCTATGGGCTCTGGTTCCAATGTCCAATCGATATTCAGTGTTTGCTGTTCTAATCAGGTTTGCCCCCATGGGCACCACCTAGTACTCACTCTGAGACCTGGGTGGAGGTCTACCTGTCAAATCAATTTTCCAAGTATTTGATATGCTAATTAGGATCGGATCCATGCACACTCGGATTAGGGGTGACAGCGGGAGTTTAAATTTTAAAGCTTCTGGCATCATTTCACTGAACTTCTTCCTCTCCATTATTTTCCTGGTACTTTCCACATACCTGAAGGTTCCCTTTTCCTCCACCATAAACTATCCACTTCTGCATTTGTGACACATTTGGGGCCAAATGGCAGGAGACCATAGAGGGAAAAAGCTGCTAATATGTGAGTTCAGCAAGGTTCCAGGACCCAAGATCAACGTACAAAAACCAACTGCATTTCGATATGTTACCAATGAACAATCCAGAAAGGAAATTGAGATAACAACTCCATTTACAGCAGCAATGAAAAGAATACAATGAATAGGAATAAACTTAACAAAAGGAGAGCAAGACTTGTATACTTAAGACTACATAGCAATTCTAAGAGAGATTAAAGAAATCTAAATAAATGGGGAGAAATTCAGTGTTCATGGGTGGGAAAACTCAATATTGTTAAGATGCCAATACTCCCCAAATGGATGAATAGACTGAATGCAATTTCTATCAAAATGTGAGTGGATTTCTGGGGGGCAGAAATTCGCAATCTGATCATAAAATGTGTATGGAAATGCAAAGGACACAAAATAGCCAAAACAATTTTTTAAAGGAGCAAAGCTGGAGAATTTACAGTTTCCAATTTTAAAACTTACAATAAAGCTACAGCGATAAAGACAGCACGTTTTGCAGTAAGGATTGACATACAGGTCGATGGAACAGGATTGAGAGTCCAGAAATAAATGATCAGATGATTTTTGACAAAGGTGCCACAGCTTTCACTGGGGAAAAGGATACTCTTTTCAACAAATGGTGCTATGGCAATTGGATATCCACAGGGGGAAAGAGGAGTTTGGACCCTTACCTCACACCATACACAAAAATTAACTCAAAATGAACCATAAACCTTAATGTAAGGGCTAAAGCCATAAAGCTTTTGAAAGGAAACATAAAAGAAAATCTTTGTGCCCTTGAGTGATGCATAGTGTTCTCAGGTGCAGCAAGCACTGAAGACAGGACCCATGGAAAAAATAGATAAATTGGACTTGGTGGGGCTTCCCTGGTGGCGCAGTGGTTGAGAGTCTGCCTGCCGATGCAGGGGACACGGGTTCGTGCCCCAGTCCGGGAAGATCCCACATGCCGCCGAGTGGCTGGGCCCGTGAGCCATGGCCGCTGAGCCTGCGCGTCCGGAGCCTGAGCTCCACAACGGGAGAGGCCACAACAGTGAGAGGCCCGCGTACTGCCAAAAAAAAAAAAAAAAAAAATTGGACTTGGTCAAAAGTAAACGTTTTGTGTTTCAAACACCAGCAGTAAGATGGTGAAAATTGGGTTAAATGTTCACAAATCTTATATGTCTTAATAATAAAGGACTTGTATTTAGAATCTATAAAAAACACACTCACAACTCAAAATAAGACATACACTGAAAATTGTTGTGTATATTTTACCACAATTTACAAACATATATAAGATTTTAAAGAACAACAATAAGACAAGGAATCCAAGTAAGAAATAGGTCGAAAGTCTGATTAGACATTTAACCAAAGAAGGAGGAGGGAAGCTGGGTATCTTCTTTGGTGCAATGTCTAATCAAATGTGAGAAGATGCTTAACATCATTAGCTATTAGGAAAATAAAATTGAAACTGAATGCAACACCGCTTCACACCCACAAGGATGGCTACAGTCAGAATGAAAGCTGATAATGAGCGTTGACAAGGACATGGAAACATTGGGAGCGTCGTACTTGCTGGTGGGAATGCGAACTGTAGAGCCAATTTCTTCAAAAGTTACATGGAAATTTCCCACATGACCCAGCAATTCCATTCCTAGGTATCTACCTAAAAGAAATGACAATGTATGTGCACACGAAGACATGGATCTGAATGTACATAGCAGCCTTATTCATAAGAGCCAAAATGTGGGGGAAAAAAGCAAACATCCATCAGCTGGTGAATGGATAAGCAGAACGTGTTCCCTACAATGGAATATTTTTATGGGAACCAACTATGTACGTGTTACGTCACGGATGAACTTCAAAATGCGTGTGCTCAGCGAAAGCAGCTAGATACCAAACACTACAAGTTGTAGATTCCGTTTATATGAAATGTCCAAAAAAGGCTAGTCCGTGAGGACAGAAAACAGGTGCATGGTTGCCAGGGGCTGGGGTGGGGGACGAGTGACTGCTCGTGGGGGACAAGGGATCATCGAGGGGATGGAAACATGCTAAAATCGGACTGTGGTCGTTGCACAACTCGGAAGTTTTACTAAAACCATTGAAGGGTGGGTGGCTCATTGAAGTCGTTGAAAGTGGGTGGACTTCATGGGATGTAAATTACACCTCGATAAAGCTGTTTTAAAAATACTTTTCACAGATTTTATTAGATTTCCATTTAACTCTCTGAGAAATGTTTAAAGTGGCTCAGAGTATTTTTAAGAGGAATTTTGCTTGTTATTAAAAAGGCAGCCAGCTGAAAGGAAGGGCCTGACCTGGACCCTGCCCCCGGGGCTCTACCCTGGTGGAGGCCTCCTCATCACCTCCGCCCCCAACAGGTCCTGGAGCGAGCAGGCCCCTCGGGAGGTGGGGGACCCATAGCACCTTTGGGGACCAGAGGGAGGCTGGGGTACTGTCTAGGGGAGGTGAGGGTGGGCCCCGAGGCGGGGGCAGCTGGCGGCTCTTGGGCACGGGTGAGAGGGCAGGGTTGACCAGAACCCCCTGGTGGCTGTGCAGAGAAAGGCCTGGTGTCTGCACGGGGCCGGGCGGGGGCGTACCTGGGCGGGCACACCTTGGGGGGGCGGTGAGCAGGGCCCCGGAGACAGACACGGCCTGGAGGACCCCAGGGGGGACCCCCACGAGGATGGGCAGGGTGGGCTGCCTGGGCAGAGACAAACATGGTGCCAAGGGGCTGGGCCTGCCCCACAAATGCCACCACCCTGCCCTGAGCTCTGCCCCTCCCTCAGACCCCACCCCCAGGCCAGGGCTCCTCCACTTGATGCTCCAGTGTCCTGAGGGAAGGGACCGTTGCGGCGTGGCCGGGGTGAAAGATGGCACCCACCCTGCCCACCCGACGGTGCACACCTCTGTGTTCCAGGCCCAGCTCGGCCCTTGCTTCTTGCCCTGTGACAGACCCCACCGGCCCCGGGCATCCCCAAACTTCAGCTCCTTTTTGCCCACTAGGGAGTCAGGTACACGGCTGACAGAACTGCTGGCCCCATGGTGACCACGTGTGATGAGGAAGGGGACAGAACGTCCCAGGGTGGGGAGGCCAGTGGACCACAGCTCCGAGTCCCCGGTCACCCCCAGGTCCTGAGATTCCCCTCCCGCACCTCAGGGCAAAGAGGTGTCCTCAGGCCCAGGGCAGGTCAGCACCAGGATCAGACAGGGCCTCCCCTTAAGCACTTGTCGGAGGGGGGGCCTCTGGAGGGAAGGGCCTCACTGCCTGTGGGCTTCCTGGGCACGTGGCCAGGGTCCTGGGGAGCCTCCGCTCCCCCTCGGGTCTGACTGCCTTCTGCTTCCCGAGTCATCGGGGGCCCACCTGCCTCCTGGACTTGGAGGACCCTGAGCCCCCCACGTGCACCTCACGCCCGGGACCCCCCCTCACTCCAGCACACCCACCTCCCCTCGGCCCCCCGACCCCAATCCCCCTCAGATCTCGGCAGTGCCCTCTGGGAACCCCCACTTCCCATGACCCTGCTGCCGTCATGGCTCTTGAGCCCCCTCTGGGGCTGAAGACGGTTCCTACACATGGGCCAACACGCCTTTGTGCCCTGACACCGGTACATGCGTGTGACCACACTGCCACCGCAGCAGGTGGCCGCTGGGGCGCGGGAGGGCTCGGGGGGCAGGACCTTACAGCTGCAGCCTCCTGCTCTCTTCTCTGCCCGGTTCTGGGCTCCTCCTCTGTCACCTCCCACCCCCCGCAGGTGCTGAGTCACAGGGGCTCCCCCACGGGCTGCTGCGGCCTCTGAAGGGAAGGTGCGTCACACAGCAGAGGCAGCCGCGGAACACGGGGGGAGGACACCCCGTCTTGGCTCCGGGCTCTGCCTAGATGAGGTCCTGCCCGGGTGCACACACATGCAGACACTGGAGCACACACTCAACATGCACAGATACACATGCATGCACGCACACTAACCTGTGCTGGATCACACATACATGAACACACACACACGCATGCACATGCACACAAGCACCCAGACACATGCACAGACCACACAGATTTACACACCCACACATACTACATACACAGTCACAGGTACACACAGACACGCACAGACACGCACACAGTCAAGGGCAAACACGCACCCTTTCTGTGGTACCCCCTGGGCCTTTCTGGAGGGGAGACAGGTGGCTGCTGAGTGGCCTGCACTGGGCAGGGGCAGAGCTGGGACTCCAGGACCCCGCAGCAGCCCCTGACCTGCTCCAGGGCTGGCTCGGGTCACTGGGCGCCTCCTTTGGCCCCTGGGTAGGGGGCACCCCCCCCCACTGCTATGGCCTGTTGAGAAGGATGCTGAGTCAGCCATGGCACCAGGGACCTCGGCAGCCAGCACGCTGGGGTTTGAGGGCCAGCTCCATCCTAACCCTCATCTCTCAGCAGGGAGCGCTGAGACAGGCAGGAGCTCAGGCAGGAAGGCCCAGAGCAGCCCCAGGGCTTTGCTCAGGACTCAGGGCCTCTGAAGCCTCCTTCCCCTCAGCTTACCCACCCCCTTAGCCCACCCAGGTGGAGCAGGTTGTCGGGAGAATCCAGGGCCACACGCAGGAGCACGTGTGCTGGTGGAGGCTGTGCGGCCCCTCCTGTGTCTGTCCTTTGCTTCCAGCCTTGAGTAAGCTGGGCCTGGGCTCCTCCACCTGCCTCAGGGCCTTTGCATCTGCTACTCCCCCTGCCAGCGACCCCTCCCCAGATCCCTGCAGAGCTGCCAGCGCCATCTCTCGGGCCCACTCAGCAGAAAGGCCGACAGTGACCCCTAAGAACCCCACCACCATGTCTCTGTCACATCCTGAAACCATCATGCCCATTTGTCTGGGTCACTGCCCCTCTGGCAGGGGTGAGCCCCCCGGGGTCGGGAGTGTCTGCTTCCCTCCAGAGGGAAAGGGCCCTTTGAGCTGGCTTGGGGGAGGCGTGGTGAGCAGAAGCCAGCTGGCAGGGAGGGTCAGGAGGCTTGGGGAGACCCCCTTGGGGTGCTCCGCAGGGTGGGGCTGCAGACCCCTCCCCACACTCTCGCCAGGATGGGGGTGCCTCTGTGGGGACGCATCAAGCGGGCCATGCGGTGATATGAACCCCAGTCCAGATGTCTCCAGGCCCCGTTCCCCCCACCAAGGTGAGAAGTGGGAGACCAGCAAGCGGCCTGGTGCTTTCAGGCTCACACAGCCTCAGGCAGTGCCCCGGTGGTCCAGGAACCCTGGCTTCCTGGCCAGCCTCCCAGGCTTCCTAGTCACTGGGTCCCAGGACCCAGGGCATCTACAACCCAGAGAGGCCCTGCCGCTTGACACCAGCAGGGCCTTCTCATCTTCACGGTCCAGCCCCTTCCCCATAGCCCAGGCTCTGGCGGGGACCTGGGGGCCGCAAGGAACGGGGCAGATGGCCCCTGGGCTGGGCCTGGCCTGATGCCTCGGGCATCAGCAGCTCACCTCTCCATCCTTCCAAGGAACTGGCTCAGGTTCCTGCAGGGCTGCCTGGGGTGGGGAAGCCTGAAGGCCCTGGACCAGATGCCAGCCTCCCCAGCAGGTGTGCAGGCCCAGTGATGTCAGGGTCCCCTGCCCACCAAAGGCCTGAGCCTCAGATCAGGGCAGGCAGCCTCCTGGCAGCAGGGCGGGCAGGAGGGGGCCAGAGGCCAGGTCAGAGCCAGCCCACCTTTCCGAGCTCTGTGTGTTAGGAAGATGGGGTCCCGCCCTAGGGCACCTCCCCTCCCTAGGTGGGGTGGGCCTTCTTGGCTGTTTATGACATTGGGTGGGTCCCTGACCTCCCTGAGCCTCAGTTTCCCTCACCTGGCTCATTCAGTGCTGAGTACACGAGACCTACCCCCAGAAGAGGCCCTTCACTCATTCATCCAGGAGCAGGCCCGCATACCACCGCTCCCTGGCTGGCACCTGCAACCTGGCTCCCTGGGAAGGGCTTTCTTGCAGGGACCAGGCCAGGAGGAGGGCCGTAACCAGTGCTGGAGGGGCAGGTCCTGCTCCCCTCCCTGCCCGGACAGGCCTGACTGCCAGGAGCCCTTGGGGACCGGGCGGGGGGCGGGCAGAGCGGGGTGTCAACTGTGTAATCGAAGCTCAGGGTTTTGCCAAGGCTGCCTGGAAAGCCGGCCAACCTGGAAGTCATGTGCCCAGGGCTCAGAAAGCTCCCCCCGCCCCGCTCCAATCAGAGACCTCTGTAGAGAGGGGACAGACCCACTGAGGAACCCCAGGGCCAGCAAATCAGCTTGGGCCCTGCATCCCTCAGCCACAGCTGCAGGTCAGGGATGAACTGGGCCCAGCGAGCTCCTCTCCCTCCCCTTGCACTGTGGGCCAGCCGGGCCTGGCTGACACCGTCCCTGCCGCCTGCCCAGGACCCCGGGCCCCGCCGCTTACAGGGCGCCCTCCCCAGAGGCCCCGGTGTGCCTCCAGCTCAGTGTGTGCGCCCTGTCCTGCTCCACCCCGGGCCTGTGAGGTGCCGGCGTCCACAGACCCGGGTGCCCTTCCCAGCCGCAGTGCTCATGGTCAGGGTCACGCAGGCAGGTGATGGCCCCCCAGCCCCTGCCTGTCCAGCCTCCACCGCCCCCTTGGGAGCCACCCAGCCTGTCCCCTTCGGATTTCCTTCTGCGCTGCTTTCACTAGCACGGGGATTCCCCCAGCCAGGGTCTGGATGCCCAGAGGGTTGGGTAGGGCTCCCAGGTGGGTTCACTTCCCTTTTCTCAGAAGCCGTGGCACCAGAGCCACGCCAAGGTTTCCTTTTGGGGGCTGCGCTGAAGGAAAGAAACAACGAGGCCCTGACAGCTGCGGCAGGTGGGTTTGGATCTGCCTCCCAGACGCTGCCCGGAAGCTGGCCTGGCCTTAGGCAGGTGGGTGAGCAGCCCGCAGAGGACGCCTGCCTGCCACCTTGTCGGCTTGGCCAGCACCCACCGGCCCCCAGGAGGCCTGGCCGTGAGCAAAGCTATCACAGCACGCGGTGTACTGTGTCGCTCCCGTGGGTGTGGGCGCCCCCGAGCAGAGGTGCTCGCACCCCCGAGGGCCATAGCGCGTTCAGGCTTCCGGTTCTTTCCGTGATGATTTCTGGGTTCTGTGCAACCCCAAGGAAAGCCCCTGAGGGCTGGAGGTGAGCACGTGATTCTGAAGGAGCCTCGATACTAAACTGGCCAAGATATCAAAAGCTGAGTGGAGATGGCGGCTGGCCTGGCAGAGCACAGTCAGAGCCCCAGACCAGGGGAGCCTCTGGGACTGGGGCTGCTGGAAGAAGCCTGGGCCTGGCGCAGGAGCTGGCCGCCTCGAGGAGGGCAGGACAGGGTTTGGGGGGTCGGGCCGTCCACAGTCTTCAAGCAGCCTGTCCCCTCTGCTCCAGCCCCAAGCCGTCCACACAGCCGACAGTGGCAGCAGCCTCAAGGCGGGGCTGGGGATCCTGCCCGTGGGAACAACCGCATCCTGGTCCCAAGAGGCCCTGGGCCAGAGGAGCCCCCTCTCCCAGCCCCAGGCCCAGCCCCACTGACAGGGCCAGTACTGACCGGCAGGACAGATCCCACCCCGGCAGAAGGGCTCACAGACACCAGGGGCACCAGTGGCACAGACCATCCCCAGCAAGTGGGTCCTCAATTCCATGAGCCCTTTGCCTTCCCAGCAGGCTGCAGTGCCTGGCGACTCAGTGGGGGGCGCCTCGCCCTCCCCAAGCTGGACTGGGTCCCACACTAAGGCGAGCTCTGGGAAGGCGAGCTCTGGGAGTGCCCACTGGATGGTCTGGAAGATGGACGGACTGAGAATGGGGGGTAAATGGGCAGGGTGCACCCTCAGCTGGCAAGACGGGGAGCCGGAATCATGGTGTCACGTGGATCACTGTCACCAGAGGGCGGGGCGGGGGCTTGTCCTCAAGCCTGGGTGCGGGGCCGCTGCCTGAGTGCCCCGCTCCGTGGAGAGGCAGGGTGAGCAACAGAAAAGAGCCCCACGGAGCCTGGGAGGACTCGGGCAGGCTGGCCAGCCCAGGGCCACGGGCTGTGCTCCATGGCACCCCACACACCAAGAGGGGCCACCCCGGAGATGCCTGGGCCTCAGCAGCAACTCCGGGGGGAGGCGCCAGGCCCCAGGTAGGCCACGAACGCCCGCTGACTTCCTGAGTGGCTGAGCCCGGAGCCTGAACCCCAGCGCCTGCCCGCCGGGGGAAAGGCCGACTTCACTTCCTCCAGCTTCGCTTTCCAAAACCTCCTGCCTCTGCTCTAACCTTCGGCCCCCGGACGCCCTTCTGTCCAACTCTGCTCCCAGGGCCCACCAGCGGGCATGTGACACGGGACCTGGGCCGTGGGACCCAGGGACAGGCCTCTGGAGGCTCCAAGACGTGTACCTGGCCCACTGGGTAGTCCAGCACCTGCCCCAGCACGAGAAGATGCCCAGCACAGAGCTGCCGTGGAGGCGGGGCAGGGCATGGCCAGACGCTCCACAGACTGCCCTTCACACTGCAGCCTGGCCCACGTCTCCACACCTGGACTTGGCCGTGGCTCCCATCCACCACCTCACCCTGCACCTGTCAGGCCGGAGCCCAACCGTGCCACCTCTGTTCTCTGCACCTGGAGCACCTCCCACCCCCTCCCCTGGCAAACTTCTCATCCTTCAGAACCCCTTCCAGCCGCTTGGGGCCACTGCCAGACACGGCCCCAGGCTCGTGCTGCCAACACCCCCCAGGGGCCCGAGGGCACAGCGTGTTTCCCACTCCCCTGGGGGCAGCAGGGTCCGAGAGTGGGGAAGCAAGAAGGCCACAAGCTGGGAGGGAAGCGCCTGAGCCCCTCACACTGCCACCTCCCCACAGGAAACCCAGAGGGAGCTATGCAGGGACCAGAGGCCCCTTCTCCCCAAACCTCTTCTCTTACCCCAGACCACCCAGCCCAGTAAACACAGAATATCCATTTAATACAAAACAATTTAATTGAAATACCTGTATAAAAAAATATGATTTCCAGACATCTCACTTCTGAACTGAAAGAAAACCCTATCCGCAGTGCCTACGCACACCGGGATCACACAAACACAACTGCTGAAATAAATTAAAGGCTTGAGACTCTGTCCCCCCACCCCCCAGCCTCCAGAGCCAACAAGCAGACTGTACAAGGTCAATAATTTAAAACCCACCCCCCAAGGGCGCAGAGCCGCAAGGTGGCGGGGTCACCCACTCCCCTTAAATTAGCCACTGTACAAGTCCACCTTCTGACAGACACGGGTAGGACTGGGACCTGGAGTCCACACGCACAGCCGCCCCCTCTGCCCACAGGCCTTGAGGAGGTAGGGCTGCTGGGAGGGAGAAACCTCGACAAATAAATTAAACAATAAATAGCCCTCCTCAGGGTCACACCATAAATAAGAGGTTGCACACTCATCGGGTGGGCGGGCGGGCAGCAAGGCCTGAACGTTGCATTGCTTGTGCACAGACGTGCCCAGACACCGAGACACGAGGGTGGGAGAGGGGGCATGATGAGGGACGCTGTGCCCACGTGAGACGAGGCCACAAGACACGGGAGTGCTCCTGGTCCGACACGTCAGACGCGGAGGGGCGGGGAGGTCAGCGCCACCTCCGGAGCAGCACAGGAGAGGGACGGTCTCGGGTCAAGCGCCGGCGGTGGGCAGGCGGGACCTGGCTTGGACCGGAGTGTCTTTGGACAGACAGAGCTTGAGAAAACTAAGTCCCGTGAGAGCAGCGTTCGAAAAGGCACTCAAAGCAAAGGAACCGGGCCGGTGCCAAAGGCAAAAGTCACCAGGGGTCAGAGATCACTGCTTTCGTAAGGAGCAGGCAGCCCGGCAGAGCCGGCCCAGCGAGGGGCCCGGGCATAGGGCAGGGGTCCCCTCCGGTTCCCACGGCCACGCGCAGGCCCTGCTCACAGGCTCTCGCTGCTGGACGTGGTGCTGGCCCCATCGTCCGTGTCCAGGGCGCAGAGCCGCAGATCACAGCTCTCTGAGGTGCCCCCCTCAGCCCCCAGCATCCAGGGGTGGGCAGAGATCTGGTCCAGCGAGGGCCTCTCAGAGGGCCGCAGGGACAGACACCATTGAATGAGCTGCTGGCACTCTGTGGGGGAAGAGAGGGTCAGAACAAGGCCGCCCCGCGACACCTCGCCGCCAGTGGCAGGCCCAGCCCCTCAGCGCACCTGGGGAGACCCTCCTGCGGAAGAAAAGGCGGCCCCGGAGAATCTCCTCGTCCTGCTCGAAGGGAATGTCCCCGCAGACCATGTCGTAGAGCAGCACGCCCAGAGACCACACCGTGGCCGAGCGCCCGTGGTAGCGGTGGTAGCGGATCCACTCCGGAGGGCTGTACACGCGGGTACCTGGGGGACACACGGGGCTTAGCAGACCGGCTGCCGGCTCAGCGCCCCACGAGGCCGGCAGCTCGCGAACACCGAGACCCCGCGCTCCCAGCTGATCCTCTCCGCGTTGGAGCCGGGGGAGGGATCCGCCGCGAAATCCTGCCGGTCCACATCCTGGAAAAACCCCGGCAGGCGTGGCCTCCGCCGGCGCCGGCCGCCCCGCCCCCCCAGCTGGCCCGGCGCGGGAGGCGGGTCACATGAGCGCGGGGTCCGGTTTCACAACAAACAGATGTGAGGTGAGGATACCGGGTAGGGGAGGGGCAGGGAGCCCCGGCTTCCCCGGCACCGCAATGCGGGGATTTCTGCGCGGCGCCCCCGCGTTCCGCACGCGCGCAGGGGAGGCCCGAGGCGGCGCCGGCCAAGAGGAGTCTGGAGTCCGCCCCGCGCCCCAACCTGCCGGACCCAACGGCCCGAGGCCCCGCTCTGGGCACGCCAGCGCGGCGCGCGGCCCCAACAGCCGCCAGCCCCTCGGCCCTCGCCGCGGGGAGGGCGCTCACCGTCGAAGTCGGTGTAGACCGTGTCGCGGAGCAGCGCGCCCGAGCCGAAATCGATGAGCTTGAGCTCGCCCGAGCGCAGATCCACCAGCAGGTTCTCGTCCTTAATGTCGCGATGCACGACCCCGCAGCCGTGGCAGTGGCGCACGGCGGCCAGCACCTGCGCGAAGAAGCGGCGCGCCAGGGCCTCGTCGAGCGCGCCCCGCTCCGTGATGAAGTCGAAGAGGTCTTGCGCCGGCTCGGGCCGCTCCAGCACCAGTAGGAAGCCGTCGGACCGCTCGAACCAGTCCAACAAGCGAATGACCCCGCGCGCGCCTCCGGCCGCGCCCACCTTGCGTAGCAGCACCACCTCCAGGGGCACAGCCGCGCCGGCCTAAGGGACACGGCGGTCAGCGCGCTCCGCCCGGCGCCCGAGCCCCCCGCTCCGCCCGGCGCCCCGCGCTCCCAGCCCACACTTACGATGCTGCCCCACTCGGTCACCCGCTCCTTCACCACGTGCTTCACGGCCACCTGGGGGGAAGGGACCAGTGGTCAGGCCCACGCGGACACAACGACGCGCGCGGGCCGAGAACCCCGGGTGCCGGGCGGCCAGACTCACCGGGAGCCCGTCGGCGATGCGGCTGCCTGCGTAGACCGTGCCGAAGCCGCCGCTGCCCAGCACGGCGCCCACCTGATACACCTTCTCGAAGCTCTCCTTGTCTGCCTTGACTGTGGAGAGCGCACGGGCGGGGTTGGTACGACCGGGGAGCCCGGCCCCCCGACCCCGGTGGACGCCCAACCCCGGTGCGCGCCCACACCCCCGGCCCCCGCATACCTGGCTGCAGGATTTTCACTGGGAGATGATCCACGCCGCCTGGTCCGCACAGGTGCGCCAAGGAGCCGAACTTGGAGAGCAGCATCGCGGGCGGCGGCCGGGCGCGGGCCCCCGGCCTCCGCGCCGCCTCTCGCCCGGACCGGCTCCCCGCGCGGTGGAGGACGCGGGAGGACGGCCTCTCCGGGTCGCGCGAAGCCCCGACGCGGACAGCGGGCAGGTTCGCCGGGAGCGCCGGCCTCGGAGCGCGGGCCTGTTCGGGCGAGGCCGTCCGCGCGGCGCACTGCCCAGTCAAGCCCCGCGTGGACCACGACGACACGCGCAGCAGGCCGAGCCGCTCACACGCCCGGACCGCCTCGCCCCGGGGTTTTGGGCCGCGGCCGCGCGTATCCCTCCGCGGGGGCGGGCCGAGCCGGGGCCCCGCCCCCTTCCGCCGGGGCTGAGCGGCGGGGGGCGCCTCTGGAACCCGCGTAAGCTGCCGAGGCGACGGCGGGAAGAGGCCGGCGCGCCTTCCGGAGTGGGCGGGGGCGGGCGGGGGGCGCGGTGAACCGCCTGGGACTAGCTGGCGGGAGCGGAGTCGCGGAGGCGCACGGCGCGGCGTGGCGCGTCACCTCTCCGCGTTCACACACGCCCCCGCGCACGCGCAGCTCCCGCGCGGGCGGTGGCCCGGGAGTGCGGGGCGGGGCCGCGGGAGCCAATGGGAGCCGGTGTTTGCAAAGGGCACGGGGCCCAGCCAATGGCGTCGCGCGGTGGGGCGGGGCCAGGGCCCCGCCCTAGGCCGCGCCGGGAAGGTCACCGGCTACACCGGCCCGGCGCGGGCGGCTGAGTCAGGAATGCGGCGGTGGGGTCCCGAGGAGCGGTGGGGTCCGGGAGGCTCCCCCGATACCCCAGGCTGTGCTCGTACCTCCCCGGCAGTCCGCGCACCCCGGCGCGCCCGTGGCCTGGAGCGGCTGGCACCTCCGCCCCCTGGGGGACCCCGCCGGGCGACAGCGCCCCGGGCCTCGCAGTCCCCGGGTGGGCTGAGGCTCCACTCTGCCTACCCCGGGCCTTCGTTCTTACCCGGGCTTGACCTCAAAGCCCGCAGCCCGAGGTCCCTCCCTGACTCCGCCTCCCTCCCAGGAACTTTGCCCTGCTGACCCCGTGCCTGGAGAGCCCTCCTCGGCTCTCCACCCACCTGGTTGCCCTCCAGGCCCAGCTGCTGTCCACCTCTACCAGGAAGGCCACCTTGACTGCCTCTGTCAGGGCCGGAGTCAGCCTAGGTCTTCAGGTCCCTCGTCTGGACCTGAGCCTCTCCTCTGCCTTTTGTATAGCACAGACTCATCCAACCCCACGCGTTGCCAACCTCAGCCCAAGTCACCGGCCTGAGCAGCTCAGGTGTGAGCAGCTGTCTGCCAGCCCCAGTGGCTGAGCTCAGGACGTCCACTGCTTCCCACAGCCATCCCAGAGAGGGTTGAGGGTTGGGGGAGCCAAGAGGTCAAGGTACTGGTCCTTCTGGCATCGCAGGTACTCCCCGTGGCCCCTGGGGACCATGCTGGGACCTAATCATGGCATCCACATCCCTGGGCCCATCAGAGGTTACCTTCAGGTATGACCTCCAAGCATGTGCACTCACCTGCCTCAGGGGCCCTGGCCAGCCTGCTGGCTCCCTCAGCACACCCAGCCTACCCCAAGTCACATCCCTTAGCTGCCACGGTCACTCTCCCAGGGCAGAGAGTGGACCCTCCACTGGTACAGCTCTTAGGTTTTTATCTTTCCGGAGCTCTGTCCACTGCCCTCCTGTGATGTGGACCCATAAAGGCAGGGCCAGGGCCAGCCGGTTAACCACAGTTCTCAGGCCAGTACAGGGTTCCTCATGGGATCAGATCCAAGGCAGGATGCCTGCCCCTGAAGTGGAATCCAGGGACTCTTGTCTTCTTGTGGGTTTTTCCAGAGGACCACTGGATGGTCCTCAGAGGCTTCCTCCTCAGATTAGGCTGCTATAGGTTCCTGGACCCATAGCCTGTTCTGGGCTAGGGAGGGTGGGAGTGCTGGAGAGCATCCTGGGTCTAGGTGTCAAGGTGTGACTCTGAGGGCAGTTCCAACTTAGCCGACAGGGGCCGAGGTTCCCTGTGGCCTCCCCTGTGGGCCTCCAGACCCCCATGTGAACCTGCAGGCCAGTCCTCCTTGGGTGTCCTGGCCTGTGTGCCCAGCTGGTCCCTGGCCTTGAGAGTCAGCCTTGGGAGGCCAGCATCCTGGGGCTGAGGGCCACCCCCTGCACCCCACCAGCTGCAGAGTCTTGATCTGAAGACCCTGAGTCTCCCCAAACTCAGAGCAGGATTCACTCTCCTTCAGAAAGGGGCAGTGTGTGTCCCTCCTCCCCCAGCCCTGAAGCTGGGCTGAGCCACCTGTGGAAGCCCCTGGGGACTCTGGGAGTGGCGAGGGGTCCCCTGCTTAGTCTGGGAGTGGAGGACAGAGCAGGAGGCAGCCTCTTTCCTGAGATGGAGGTTTTCTCAGAGCCTTCATCTTGTCCAGACTTGTGTGTTCTGGACATTCTAGTGTGTGTGTGTGTGTGTGTCTGTGTGTGTGTGTCTGTGTGTCCTGCACGGACTGTGAATCCCTGAGGGTCAGAATGGACTTGGACACCCCTCCCTACCAAGGGCTGTCCTGCAGGGGGGCCTCTTTCAGGCCCAATCTGGCCCAAGGAATAGGCTGGGCATGGGGCTAGCATCTCTGCCTGTGCAGCCACCCAGGGCCCATGTTTCCTCGGCACTGGGGGCCCCCGGTACCCAAAGTGACCCCACCTAATGGGCAGGACTCAGGCAAGGTGCTGCCCACCTCCCCCGGCCCTTACCCTGCAGGCAGACATGACCCACCCGTTTCTCAGCTTGGCACATCGAGGCTCTGAGGTGTTCCCCCAGGTGTTCCTCCTTGTACAGGGAGACAAGGCCAAATCTGAGCCCCAAGGGCCTCTTGCCCTTCTGCCCTGGGCATGGCCCTCGGTCAGTAACCCCAGGCCACCCCTTCCCTGCAGTTCTGATCCACACTTCACTTCCAGCCACACCCCCAGCAGTGCAGGATGTCAAACCCTGCCTGTTTTTTCCTGGTTCCTGGAAGGCCCATCCGGTGGGCCTTAAAAATAGCTCTGGGCCCCACAAGCAGGCCTGGCCCAGGTCAGCAACTTCATGGGCCGCAGAGCTGGGGCCACTCCTGCAGACAGCGGGGAGAGGCCTCGAGGAGGAGGGCTCAGCTGAGGTTGAGGCACCAGGCCACCGCACTGACCACAGAGGTCAGGCCCGGTCCCTTGGCCTCCCACCATCCCTCGGTGTGCCCGAGGCTCAGGCCAGCATGGTGTGAGCGCCTCCCTCCATGGGGCCATCCTGCTGAGAGGGGCAGCCTCACAGCGGGGCCAGGTGCCTCTTCAAGTTCCCAGTGGCCTCTCAAGGGAGGTGTTTCCTTAGTGGGGGGAGCAGCTTGGATCTTCCCAGGGGGCTGCACCCCGCCCCACCCTGGAAGCAGCCTACCCCAACCCTGCACAGCCAGCCCCACAAGGTAACCCTGTCCTGCTGGTGGGAGGGGCGGCTGTTGCCATGGTGACTGGAGCCAGGCTATCCTCCCCAGATTGGGGAGGAAGAGGAGGCTGGGCAGCAGATAGCCTTGGCCACCACCCTGTCTTCCATCCACACACATCCACACTCATGGACACAGCAGACTGTCACACGCTTACAGACATGCCCACAGAGCTGGGCGTCACGGCAGGGAGCACGGGGGGGGGCGGGCACTTACTCCAGGTCGGGGCCCTCACCCCCCTTGTCCCCCCATGTCAACAACCAAGGCCTCCTCAACTGGTCCCTTTCCAGCTTCCCCTGGACATCCCGCAGGATTGCTTGGCCCAGCCCTCGGCCTCTCCGTGCCCCTCACCCCAGGCCGTGCCTGGAGGACCCCCCTTGCTCCTCAGCCCTATCCGGGCTCCCGTAGCCCCCAGGTCTCCCCGGCGCCCGCCGTCGGCACACCATCATCCTGCCTCCAATCCTCCAGGGTCGATCCAGCCGACAGGGTCCGTCCCGGTGACTTGGCCTACAGTCACAGCTGTCCCCCTGAGCCCCGTCCAGCCTCCACTCCCACTGCAGGAACCCCTGGCCCGCTGGGCCTGACCCCTCCCCAGCCCACGGGGCCTGGCTCGACAGCACCCAGCTTCACACCAGCGCCACCCCTGCCCCGACCCCAAACTGGGCTCCGGGAGCCCTGGGACCTGGCCCTGCCTGCGTGCCGCATGGAACCCCCCACACAGAGGGCCACAGCCTGGCTGGGGCAGGAGGGGCCTTCCCTCTGGCCTGCTCTCGCCTCCGTCCTGGCCTCTCACCCACCGGGGAGGGGAGACAGCAGAGCCAAGCCAGGGTTTTGCAATGTTCCCCAAAGGCAACTGGGGTAGGGCCTGGGCTGGGGCTGGGGTGTCCCTCAGTGGGAGCTGGTGGGTGGTGGCCTGTGGGAACTCTGGTTGCTCCACCCAGGAGACCCCAGCCTGGCCTGACTCAAGGCCAAGCCTGGCCCAAGTTCAAGAGCTACCATTCCCTCTGGGCACACCCCCTGCTGCCACCGTACAGCATTCACGCCTTGAGAGCTGCCCACGGCCTGGTAATGGTCACCTGGACTCTTGGTCAAGGGGACCCCGAAAAACCAATGAGGGAGCACCCAGGCCCAACCCAGAGAAAGGCTGGGGTCCCAGTGGACCTAATCCCAAATGCAGCTGGACTGGAGCGTCCAACACCGGCCTTGGGGGTGGCGGCGATGGGAGCAGTGACAACCCATCGGGGACCTGCCTGGGCTGCAGGGGTCCTCTCCTCACCCGGCTTCCGTCCCGGCACTGGGGCCAGGCCCCCCCAGGCCGTGAGCACAGCCTTGGCACTGGACCAGCTCCCTGGCCACTTTGCTGGGGCCTCACACCTCTCACCGCCCCCCTGCCTGGATGTCCTCACCTGTGGGGCTCTGGCCACCCCCGTGCAGGGCTGTGAGGAGGAGCCAGTGAGACGCCTGTGACGTGCTTCTGGGGCGCACAGTAGACGCGTGCTACACGCGGCTGTGCCGGCTCTAGCTGTTGTCCTGTGCAGAAGCCCCAGATTTCAAAGGGAGAGCCTAGGGGCTTCCTGGGATGGGGATGCCTGGGGCGGGGCCCAGCCGACTCTGGCAGCTCCACCATCTCTGTGCTGAGACCCCAAGGTCAAGGAGCCCAGCCTGGATGGGACTGGGGGAGGGCTGTCCCATCTCACGCCCCCTGCTCACCCCAGAGGCCCAGTCCCCGGGGGGCTGGGCCAGGGGCCCTGTGCCCCGACCCCAGAAGCAGGCGCAGCCTCTGAGCCCCGGCGGCCTCTGTAGATGGTGCCCAGGCAGCTTGGGCTCTTCAGTCCCTGCTGCTGCGGCCCCAGCGCGGAGGTGAGGGTGAGGCACAGAAGGGGCCTCGGAAGGCTGTCTCCAAGGAGCCGGAAGCTGGGCCGACCGGGCTGTGTCTGCCTCTGATTTGCATGGGGTGTCCTGCGCTGGGCTCCAGGAGCCATGCAGCCAGTGGGTCCCACGCCGGGGCTTCCTGAAGGAGGCCCAGTTTAGCTGAGTCTCTAAGGCTGAACCAGAATGGGGAGGGTGTGGGGGGCATTCAGCCAGGTGGGAGCCACAGAGGGTCAAGGGTTGGGGGTCAGAGCGGTGCAGCTTGCCTTGGAGACCTTGGGGCCCAGGGCCTGCGGCAGGAATGACCTTGTCTTGGGAGAGTTTCATTCAGTCCCAGGGCTGGCCAGGGCCACGCTCAGACCGCGCTCAGGCCATGGAGAAACTGCCTCCTACAAATGGACCCAGGGTCTCCAGAGCACGGACCTGGGAGGGCCTGGTCACAGTAAACATGGGATCAGGACGAATAACAGCCTCGGAGACCTGCATTTAGTGAACATTTGCTGCATAGCTGCCCATGCTCAGCACACTCAGATAGCCCCAGTTCAGCTCTCGGTGGGCCTTGCTTTCACACCACGTCACAGAGAGAGAGAGCGGTGGCCTGTGGGGCTGTTGTGGTAGGGAGACAGGGGCCTCAGGGGAAGGATGAGCCTGAGGGTGGTAACCGGCCCCTCCAGGAAGATAGGAGAGTGTCACTGCCAGGGCATGAACCTCGCCCAAGAATGGATCAGGCTTGGAAAGAAGCAGAGCAAGACGGATGATGGTTTCAGACCAGGCTCGATCTGGCCCTTCCCTGCCAGCCCCAGGCAGCACCCACACAGCTCAGAGCCCAAAAGCCTGGGCGCCCCCTTTAATGGACCCCTCTGGGTCCCCTCCTTTAATGGTTCAGAAATAGAGAGCTAGGGGGACTTCCCTGGTGGTGCAGTGGTTAAGGATCCGCCTGCCAATGCAGGGAACATGGGTTTGAGCCCTGGTCCGGGAAGATCCCACATGCTGCGGAGCAACTATGCCTGTGCACCACAACTACTGAGCCTGCGCTCTAGAGCCCGCGAGCCACAACTACTGAGCCTGCGAGCCACAACTACTGAAGCCCGCACGCCTAGAGCCCGTGCTCCACAACAAGAGAAGCCATCACAATGAGAAGCCCGCGCACCGCAACGAAGAGTAGCCCCCTCTCACTGCGACTAGGGAAAGCCCACGCGCAGCAACAAAGACCCAACGCAGCCCCAAATAAATAAATTTATTTAAAAAGAAAAGAAATAGAGAGCTAGGGAAGAGCCCCCCACACCTGGGCATCGGCGGCCGGGGCCGGGGGGGGGGGTGGTTAGTGGTTCCAAGGAAGATACAGTGTGGTTCAACTGCTGAGGGGGAGGGGTAAGAACTGTGCTGGCGAGGCCGTCTTCGTGGTGCTCAGCACCCTGCCAGCGCACCTCGATGCACTAGGCTCCCTGGACCCAAGCCTCAGGCCACCCTCTCCTTCCATGCCTGTTGGGAGCAGACCCAGGCCTGTGGGCAGCTGCCAGACCCCGGTGGCCATAGCCTGGATGTGGAGCCAGGCCAGGGCAGGGGGCAAGCCTGCCAGACAGGCCCAAGGAGACCTGTGTGGTCTTCCAGACTCTCCCCACTGCAGCACTGGCTGTAGGGACCCAGGTTGGCAGCCCCAGCGCCAGCCTGTGCAGGGAAGCAAGAGGCCCCGGGGCATTTGGATCCGGGACGCAGCAGGGGCAGACTGCTGCCCACTGGGGAATGTCAATGTCCAGGAGTTGCTGCCCAGGCCTGTGGGGGATGATGGGGAGAGTCTGGTGACCCTGAACCCTGAACCCAGGCTGGAGGCCCTTCCTGGCTCATCGTGAAGTCCTGGGGTGGGGGGGATTAAGAGCAGCTAAAGGAGGGGGGTTCAGCGCTGCTGGAGCTCTGGAGCAGCCTCCTGAGTTTAGGCTCCAGCACGGGTTGGGACGTCCGAGGGCCCACTGAGGCCCTGGGGGTGGCCGGTCCCCGACTCTGCTCAGGGCTTCCTAGCATCCTGATCCAGGGCCCCGAGGTGGCCTGGGCACAGCATCCCGTTCAGAAGTGGCCAGGTTGGTTTCCAACCTCAGGCCACTTGCCGGTTCCCAGGAAGTGACGGCTGGCGGGGGAGCTCGAGAGCTGCATGGCCTCTGGACGCCCCCAACTCTTGCCTGGCTCACCCCTAAATGCCCCATACTCACTCCCACCAGCTTCCTGGAGGAGGTGGGGTGCCGTGGGTGCTCCAGAGCCCAGGAGCCAGGAGGAGCTCCCTGTGGCTGATCAGTGGGGTCAGGGCCCAGGTAGCAGCCCACCCGTGCGGACACGCAGCGGGCCCCTCAGTGCATGTGTCCCTCTGGTATCTCCTTCCGTCTTCCCGAGCCCCGTCCCAGCCCATTCGGGCAACAGGGCCAGGCGGCCTCTTGGCTTGCAGCACTGGCCCCCTCCTCCCCAGGGGCCACCCTCTCCGGAGGAAGGAGACCAGCGGGCTGCGGCAGGGTGTGGCCAAGGGCTGGGGACTCCGGACCCACTGTCCAGACAGGAGCCCAAAGCCCAGGAGAGGCCCTACCTCCCGCCCGCCCCGCCCTGACCCCCACAGTGGGGCTGAGGGCAGGGCCTCAAAGACCCCTGCAGACCTGCCCATTGCAGGGACGGGTGCTCCACCCCAGGGCCCAGGGCCATCTCCCCTCAGGGCAGTGGGCGCCCAGCTCCCTAGAAGACCTGGCGGAGGAGGCGGGGCTGGGGCAGGAGACAGCAGTGGGAGCGTGCCTGCGGGTGACAGGTGGGGCGGGGACACCGCAGGGAGGGGTGCTGTGACACTCCCCCCACCCCACCCCCCGCCCTGGGGTGGGCACGTTCCTGGGCCGCCAGTGGGCCTCGCCTGCCTCAGGAGCCAGTAGGCAGAGCTGCTGAGTCATCACAGAGAAACGGGAAGAATGGAAAGAATTCTGCACTTTTACTCTCTGGCTAGGCTCCCCACCCCCACGAAATTCCCCATCCCAGGCCACCAGCCCCTCCCGCTTCCCGCTGCTCTGGGCAGGCCTGGCTCCCCGCCTGACCCTGACCTCGGGCGGCGTTGGCGTCCTGCCAGCTGGGACCCTGCTGGGCTGGGGTATTCAGTGGACAGGACGCCCACCTGGCCCAGAGAGGACCCCATACCAGCACCCTCCACCTCCTTTTGGGGGCCTGGCCTCCAGGGTCTGAGTGGGCTCAGGACGGGGGTCCTGGGTCAGGCGGCCCCTTGGGGGGGGCTGGGACCCGGGGGTGGGGGTTCCAGGCAGAGCCCAGCTTAATATCTGCAAAATGGGGCCTTTGGTCACTCCCCAGCACTGCTGGTGGGGGATGTGATGGGGGGCTACAGGTGTTTCCACCCCAGCTGGGCCGGGGAGCCTCTGCCCTTGCCCTTCCTGAACCTGTGCCAGACTGGCTCCCTCCTACCTCCCAGCTGGGGCCTATGGGGACCCAAGTGATGCCCCATTCTAGTCCTGTGCCCCTCACCACCATCTCTGTCTCTGCCACCCCCATCTTGGCGGTCCCACGTGGCTCTCTGGCGGCCTGGCAACCAGGGAGCCGCTGACTCGTGGTTTCGGGGACACACCTGTGCGGGGGTTTCGACCCCGCCCTGGGGCCACACCCAGGTGGGCAAGTCAGCTGCTCGGGCGCCCGGGGCTGAGGCCGCCCCAGGGCAGCAGGAGAGCGAGCGGACCCAGGGCCCCCGCCGCTGCCCTGACCCCGGTATCCATCCTGCCCCACCTGGCCCCCACCCCAGCCCCCAGGCCTGGCCACTTCTAAAGCCCCTCCGAAGCAGCATCTGGAGGCTGCTTCTGCGAACACACCATTCCCCACTCAAAAACCTTCCAGTGCTCCCTCTTGCCTGTGGAGAAGAGGCAGAGCCGCTGGGCCTCAGTTCTCTCAGCAGCAGGATGGGTATTCGGGGAGCAGCAGCTGCCCCTGGTAGGATTGCGGGGGGGAGGTGCGGGGAGGCACCTGTGCCATGGGCAGGTGGTGGCACCCCGAAGCCCTGTGCGACCTGCTCCTGCCTCTCCCACCTTTGGTGGCATGGAACCCCTCTGCCAGCCGCCCTTCACTTCCGGGCGTGGATGCGCACTGGTCCCCGTGCTGCCCTGGGCCCCCTGGCCGGGTCAGGCTGGGCAAGACACAAAGTGCCTGCCGTACTGACTGCAGCTCAGGCCTGGGGGGCTTCGGTCCAGCTCCTGGATCCCAGGTACTGGCATCCTTCCTAAAGCAGAGGCCTGTCATGCGGGGGAGCAGGGGCAGGACAGGGAGGGGGTGGCGGGGGGAGCCTGTCCCCCCCAGGACCTGCCCACATGGGCTCTGAGGGCAGAGCCGGGGCATGTGGTCATCCTCTTGGTCCTCATTTACAGGTGGGGAAACCGAGGTTCGGGGACGCAAATGGCTGGCCAGGCCCCAAGTGCCAGCTGAGGTTGGGCAATGCTGCCCTGCTCACAGGCTAGAAAACCAAGGCTAGGGGTCACCAGGACAGGGGCTGGGGGGACAGGCAGGGGAGCTGGGTGGGTGACCCAGAGCCTAAGGCCAGGCCTGGGCTCACTCAGGGCCAGAGGCTGGGCAGGAGGGCCTGGGGCATCCTCTTAGGCTGGCCCCATGCCAGTCCTTGTGTAAGAACTTGGGGTCACGGAGGCGGGGAGGGGTGGCCAGGGCAGAGAGATGGCACCGGCCAGGGCAAGAGTGTCTGGAGTTGTCGAGTCTTGGAGTCGGCGAGGACTGCTGGGCACATTGCCAGCGGGAAGGAACCCACAGCGGGGGCAGGAGAGCAGGCTGGGCTGAGAAGTGGCCAGGGGGCCTCGGTGGAGGGTCTGCCCTCCTGAAATCCCACCTGCCAGGACACTGGGGTGCCCAGCAGAGGGGACCTGCCTGCCTGCCTGGGCCCAGAGCCCCTCAGTGAGGCAGGGTTGGGGCCAGCATCAGCTGTCCTGGCTGCTGGGGCCCTGCCATGTGGAGCAGGGCCGCCCATCTGAGCAGCACATGGAGCCCGGCCCTGCCCTCAGTGTGAGTTCAAGGGCTCTGGAGGGCGCTGGTCAGACTGCCCTTGGGCTGAGCCCTAGAGCCGGGTCTTGGCCCCGCCCGGTAGCCAGGCCCCAGGCCAAATCTGGCCTCCCTGTGTCTCTGAGTAGTGAACAGGAGGAGTGGACGCTGCCTGCCCATCCCCCCCCCCCCCCCCGCTGGGCTGGTGCCCTGAGGTGCTACCCATGACGCAGGCTGTGGCCTCTGTTCCACCTGCCTCCTGGCTGGGTTCCAGTCCACATACACACGTGTACGCACACACACACACACACACCTGGAAAGACCAGTTCCACAGGGCCGGCTCTTGGCCTGTGTAGGCCAGGCCTGCCCAGACACTGCCCCCCCTCCCCCGGCCCCAGCCTCGGTCTCCCCACCTGCGAGCTGGGCAGTCCTGCCCACCTGAGGTCCTTGCTAGGCTGGGCGCACAGAGGGGCCTCACAGCTGGGGGTGGGTGTGGGGAGCTGGAAGAGGCCCCCCCACCTTCCCCCGCCCCCCGGGGCCCTTCCAGGTGGTACGAACCAGCTGTGCCCTGGAGCAGTGCCCTGGAGCTCTCCACCGCCTCAGCACTCAGCCAGTGGCCAGGATGGGGCTTCTGCAGGGCCTGGACTCCCGGAAGGCACCTGAAGGTGATTCCTCAGTTCCTCAGTGGGTGGAGGACTCATCAACGACACAGCTCAGACTGGCCTGCACCCCACTCTGTGCCCCATGCTCCCCTGCGGTTGATGGTGACACCCACCCCTCCCTGTCGCTGGAACCATCCGGGCCATCCCCGCCCGTGGGTGCCCCTCTCGACCTCTTAGGACTTCCTGTGCTGCGGCTTAGGGTTGTCCGAGGGGCGCCCAGGAGAGCGCTCTGCGTGAGCCCCTAAGCCAGCCTGTGGGGCTGGAGAGGTGCGATGGGGTGCGTGTGCGAGCGGGATGGGGGGAGAGGGGGCGCCAGAAGCGTGCGCAAGCACTGCTGTGATATCTGTGAGCCCGTGTGGCTGCGAGCAGGATGGCGAGTGCGAAGATGCCTGTGGTCTCGTGTCCTGACCTGGGTGGGCCCACGTGGGTGCTGAGTCAGGATCTGGAAGGCCCCACGTGGACCAGTGTGGACCCCTGTGCCCTGACCAGTGGTCATGTCCTTCATGACCTGCAGCCCTGAGGGCCCTCTCCTCTGGAAAGTCCAGCAGCCCGGCCACCCAGGAAGTCGGGACCGTCACCCACAGGCTTCATGTCCAGGCCACACCATGGCACGGGGCAGAAGTGTGGCCCATGGAACAGAGGGCCCTGACGCCAGCCCTGGCAGCCAGCGTCCAGGGCCTGCACCTGCACCCAAGACGTGGACCCAACCCAAAGCATCCTGCGACCCATCCTGCCCCCAGCCCATCCTCCCAGCCTCCCCCAGCAGGAAGCCAACCCCCTGCAGCCCGAGGGGCTCTGCTCTCCGGACCTTCTCCCAGGCCTGGGGTGGCTGGTGGGGAGGGTCTCCTGCCCCGGGGAAAGTCCGGTCCGGGTGGGGGGAGGGGAGGAGGGGGAGCAGGGCCAGAAATCATGATCTGTGAGGCCGGGGAGTCCCGGGCCGGAGGACTACGGGGAGAACTGCAGTCAGGGGGCACATATCGAGGGGTATAAAGGTCGGTGGGCAGTGCAGGCGTTGGGGTCAGCTGGGGCCCGGGGCCAGCAGGGGACAGGGCTGGAGGCGGGGCGGGACGCACGGGGCGGAGCAAGGGGGGCTGGGGCGGGGTCGAGGGGGGGCGGGGGTGGGGGAAAGGCCGGAGAGAGGCAAGGGGGCCCTGGGGGGCGGGGGGAGCTGCGTTGCGGGGTGGGGCCGGAGCAGCGGGAAGTGGGGGTCGCGGCGGGGGCGCCCGGGAACACAATGGGCGCTTGTGTGCCGAAGCGGCAGCCGGCGCCCTGAGC